>NW_005054360.1:2700237-2748867 GCF_000277835.1 Geospiza fortis | reverse complement strand
GCAGACTAAATTCTGTAATTTAATAACCTGTATTTTGCAACTTCCTTAGCCAAAAAACAAGTTAGCAACATCAGTTTCACAATATACTACAGGCTTTCTTTAAATTGTAAGTCCTAGACCAGTGATTAAAACTGACCAATGACTAATTTTTTTCCCAACAACTAGCTTATTTATTGTCTAAATTAGGATAAAACCCAACCCCAACTATATAGAAAAGTTTCAAGCCATTCTCTGCTTGACTCTCATGTGAAGTTTGGTCTCCACAGACAGATTTTGGACTGAAAATGAGATTGAAATCAAGTCTGTAGTAGATATGGCCCAAGGAAAAGGGGTATTTCAACTATATATCATAGGCAAAGATATTTTCAAGTGGATTTTGTTTTTATTATCAAACAGTTCTTTAGTTAAAACAAAATAAAACACATCAATGCCCATTTCTTCCTTGGAAAACAGTACAGCAACATACCGTCAGCAGTTGGTATTTCTGCATACAAAATTGACCTAGTGAAAAATTATCAAACAGAAAAAAGTTAGCTGGAAACAAGACATCAAAAATGAAATTCAAATTCAATCTGAAATAGCAGGAGAATTTATCTGTTTTTCAAGTTTCAGCAGTGTCCACTTGGGAACATCCTTTAATAAAGCATAAATGCGAGCAATTGTAGCCAAACTTAAACACAGTCAAGGAAAATTATTTCTAGTTCACCTTGCAGAAAATAAAAGTCTATGATTTGCTACCAGCTTTTTAACATAAAAAGGTACCTTTGGTGGTTTACAAAGAGAGTAAAAGATAGAGCAGAGTAGATGAAAACGAAACCCTTTATATGAAACCAAAAGCATTTAACATTCAAACCAGACAGCTACAGTACTTTATGATGATTCACTGTTCACTATTTCAAATGGGAGGAATTTGCAACAAAATTGCTTTTGTTGGGGGGAGGGGTTTGGATTTCATTTTGTAAGAAGGTACAATAAATTGTTTTTTAAAGACAAACAATAACCCTGAAAACGTTTATTTTAATATATGGATAAATCTTGTCCCTTGGGACAAGATTTGCTTGTGGTTCTGCCCTTGTTAATATCCACCTGTGCCAGAATGCTACACAGAGCTACGTACGTGCCTACCTATCTGTCTCCTTTCGTTCTGCTGATGTTATAGGTTGGGTTTTAAATCTCTCAGAAGTCTTTCTATTTTCACCAGGAGTAAAATAGCGCCTTGCCTTTCGTGGCCCACGGTCCCCATTGGCAGACACAGTACTACCTGCTGCCGACATCTCAAACCGAGACTCGCTTTCAAATCGCACCACAGAGAGCGCATAGGAAAGAAAATAGGAGAGAGAAGTAAAACATAGATGTAAGCATCTCAAAACTCCCCAGAGACCACTCTGCATGCTCCTCCGGGTCCATGCAGACGAACACATTCCAGCTACCCCACATCACAACTCGCACTAGCAAGCAGAAGCACAAAATCAGGGTTCAAACCATCTCAGCCTCCAGTACACTCTGGTGAGAGCTAAGCTGTGTGCTTTAAGTGCCGAACAACAACTGCTGTTGAGTGGGTGTAATTTTGCCAAGGACGTGCAAGTTTCACACGAAAATATGAGTGAAATGTCACCTACACTTCCGTTTTCTTGTTGGCATTAGCAGACTCCAGAAAGACATTACGGAGCTGGGCAACAGAGACTTTTGTGTCAACCATGCCAATCTCACCATTTGGTGGATTTGCTTCCATGCTCTCCTTACTTTTAAAAGGTTCTAGCTTAGTAGTCACAGTATAGTCAGACATGGAGCGAGTCAGGACCTTATGCTTTGTTGACACTTTCCAAACAGGAGCCTTTGCCTCGTCAGGCTGCAGTACAGATCCGCTCTGTATGTACATGACAGCTTCACTCCTTTCTACGTTCTCAGGGCTCTTAAACTGCTGCTCTGAGGCCTGCCTCTTATTGCATTCCAACTCCCTCTGAACTTCTGAGTTAACTTTCGGTTTGCTTGCAAAGGAGGAGCTCCCCACAGGGGTCTCCAATTCTCCTCCACCAAAGAGGCCTTCGTGGTTCTTCCCTTGCTTGCGAATCTCAGATGGCAGAATGGGCCTTCTGCCTTTGGAAGCCTGTTCCCCCTCCAAGGAATCTTCTTCAGCAGGTTTTGCTCCGTAACCAGGTGCTTCCTTCTTTTCACTCTCGGAGGCAGTGGCTGCTGAGGACTTGGTGTCTGTGGGCAGGAGGCTGGCAGCAGGGCTGTTTGCTGGTTCTTCTGCTGCCATCAGCTGAGCTGTGTGAGCAATGCCAGCAGGCTGGATATAGCCATGGATTGGCTGGCGGACGGAACTGACGGGCTGATTTAGAACCCTATCAAAGGCAGACGTTTCTGTCTGAAGAGGCATGTAGTGGGCTGGCACTGGATGGGATTTTCTCTGAGATACTGTGTCTGTGACAAGTTCAGGGCTTCCACGAGCACTTTCCTCTTTCACCAATTTCTCTCTAACTTTTACTCTTTAAGAAAGAAAAAGGATTAAAGCTGTGAACAGCAATACCCAATCTGGAAAGGAACACAGACACCTACTGTGGGTACAGACAGCAACATTGTAGTAAAATAAAAAGCAATGCATCAAAATAAAGCAATCTTATGATGCAACCCCTTCCTTCCCCCAGGTCTTAGCAGTAACACTGCTCAAAAACAGTCAAGTGGTTCAGGGGCCATGGACATGCATGACTCCTGAGAAGGTAACTGTGCAAGCTCTGGGAACATACAGTATGTTCTCATGAGATCACAAGTACGTTTGCCAAACAGCACATACCCACAGTCTCAAACAAACAAGATGACCAAAACTGCTTTTTATATTATCAGAGTGTTGGGTTCAGCCTGAAATTGCAAATTCCACTGGCAGTTGTGTAGGCAGTCAGATGTTTGAAGATGTCTAAACACTGGCAAGCTTAGATCATACAAAGATGTTGTTGCATTGAGGGGTGAAAAAACACGTTATCTCCACCTAGCCCTTCAGATATTTTGCCAGAGACTGGTTTACTTGTGTTTTTGTATATCATTTAAGACATCTGAAAAATCACATGTACTATAACCTGTTTCAGTATGTAATAAAAACATTGAAAGGGCAAGTCCTGAACCTGAAAGCAAAACTATGGCATGGCTGTTGCTTTTCAGAGAGCTTGCAGGGAAAAAGGCATTTAAAAACTGAAACAGGCATTCTGTTTTAAAATGTTTCATTACATTCTAACATGCAAAACTTGCAAAAAAAAAAAAAACAAACTTGTTCCCAAAAGTTACCTTACTTCACTGTGTTTTCTAGAAACACCTCTGGACTTGTGCAACATCCATGCAAAACAGAGTTTTATTTAACCTTTCTAAATAGAATACAGCAGCACAGTGGGAGGCAAGCACATGCAGCCAGGGGCAGCCTTTGCCTCTCCAGCACTTTCACAGCCTCACCAAGGCTCAGACACCTCACAGAGTGAGTGTCTGTAGATGACATACACAATATTAAAAATGAAAGCCCTGTACTTCCTCCCCTCCCAAATGGGCATGAAAAAATAATTTTAGTTTTGAGGAAAGAGAGCCAAACTAGGAAACTACTGTTTGAAAGTAAGTAATCCAGCTCAAAGTATATGCAATTCCAGGCTTGCTACCAACAGACTTTTTGGAGTTTACATCATTAAGAAAAAAGAAAAAAGTAAGATTTAGGGGGAAAAAAAGGCAAATTATCTAAGAGAATACTTCAAAATATCCAAAGTTATTTGAAACACCACTCTTTCTAACATTTTGCTGCTTCTTACCTCTGAAGATTGATGCACTTGTCAGGGAAAGTTGCTTAAGCACATAAAGTGTGTTAAGTCTGAAGAAGTATGCTTTGAACTACATGTACCAAGCACTCTCCAGAACATACACACCAATGTTAGTACTGTGTTATAGGTATTACTTTAATCAGGTACATGAAAAAAGAGTCTTCCTGCAATGCTTTTCATGGTGGGCTTACTGTAAATGTTACCAAACCAGGAGAAAGCAGCTGCCTGTAGCTTTGATCATGATTTCGTTTTACTTTTCCATGTAATTTTTCTTTTACTTCTCTTGTACCATCTCCTTTGGAATTCAAGGAGTTACTTGTAGGGAATGCTAAGATGGAAGGGTGTACAGTATAAAAATGTGCTGGTTTGCAGAGCACAAAATGAGATAAAATAAGAAGTTATAAAATCTAGTGGAAGCCAGAATGATAGTAGCTGTGGAAGAAGCTTGGAGAATTTGTGCTTCTTCACCAAAATACCAATTGGTTCTAAGTTAGAATAAAAGCAGATGCTTCAGAGAAGTTTCACAGGCTTTTTATTCACAAAAAACACCACTTTCTTACTTGCTGCTGTTAAAGGAAAATTAAGGGCAAGTGTTAAATGTAGATAGTAAAAGGAAGGAAGGGGAGTTTGCAGTCTGATTGTTAGCCACACAGCTATGCTTTATGATACCTGGAGGGCCAGCTGATAAGTGAAGGTGTGTCCCCTTCTGAATCTTTCTGAAGAAACCATTCAGGTTTTGCTTTCCCTGCACTACTACAGAAAACAGAACTTCAGGTAATTTCTGAGATCTCAATACATACTCCCATTATTTCTCCCAATCTCCCTTCCCCACTGTTTTTTATTTTGATTATTCAGCTGCAGAGGACGGTTCTAGAAAACAAAAGCAATGCACACTAATCCAATTCAAAGGTGATAAACTGGGAAATAAATTATTATATAATCCCACAAACATATACAAAGTATGCTAAGTGGTAAAGATTCTGCAGAGGTAACTTTACCAAGGCACACTGTCCAAAAATTGAGAAGTGAAAGCAACTACACAATCTTATTTTTGCATTTGCCATAGCGGGTCAGTTTGTGTAAAGACATCTGTAAAAGCTGTTAAAAACATCCCTTTAATTTGTGATTTAAAGTGGTAAAGACTGCTGCAACCAAAACAAAGGAGCAATAGGAATTTAATGAAGTGAAAAATTCACAATGTTATATCATATTTCCTAAGAAATTCTCAGGAGCATTTGGAACCCCTCTGTCCTCTTGTAACCCTGTATCATAGAACTTCAGAAATGCCCACCTGGCTAGCATAAGCCAAAGACACTGTGTCACTGGGTGACTTGGCAAAGGAAAAACTTAGGGAAAAAAGTGACTCCTAATTTAATCTTGCCTTGACTTTACTCTGTTCACATTTTGGAGCTGAAAGCATGAAAAGAAAGAAGAGCTTTTAAAAGCCCTGCAGCAGCGCAAGAAAGGCTGTTTGCTTCCTATATAGTTTCGCAAAAACTTGCCTAATGCTCACCTACAATCCCTCACCAACAGTAGAACACATCAAGTACTTTTAATCTTGCAAGCACAGCCTGTCCTGCCACATTAATGTTTACAAACTCACTCCCCAGAGGTGACAAACATCCAGGATGCTTTCCATGACTTATAGCTATGTCTGAAAGAACTTTTCCATTGGAGAAGAGCCATTTGGGATAACAACCCCAAATCAAGCTCTAGGTCATATACTTCAATTTTTCTTAGTTACTCTTTTATGAAAAATAGTTGGAAAAGGTTAAGTCAACAACTCTTCTGGAGATAACAGTGTATTTGATGCAAGTAAGTTTAAATTTGAGAACTCACCTACTGTTGTCATTTAATCCAAATCTATCTTAGAACAGCAAACACCAACTGTTGAAACGCCTTCTGTTTTCCAAATGTTTTTGAATCCCTAATGGAACTGACCAAAGAGGAGGCAAAACCTTTTCACAGAAGCAGACTAGAAGCAGCTAGCTGGAATTGTTTTGAAGCACAGGAACTTCCTTCTCTTTTAATGTGTACTTTGGCACAATTTTATAGTGGGCACGGCCCAAGCAGTAATTATTTGTACTTGATCATTCATCCTTTGAAGAGTGCAATCAGAAGAACGCAAGCCACATTTTGAATTTAATCAGCCATTGCAGGAGCCAAATGCAGGCTATGTCAAATGATACCTTCTCAGTGATGGGTAACTGGATTAATTATTAAATCTTATTACTGAAGGCACAAAACCTTTCATATATATTCCAAAGTGAGCTGCATTTATTTTCCAATTTAAACTCAGGAAATTTAAATTTACCAAAACCAATTTTATAGCCTGTATATAAAGTGGCCCTGACTTCAGAATAGCAGTCACCTGAAAAACTGGAGTTAGCCTTTTTTCTTGTGTGCAAATAGCTTTATAGGGACCACCACAGAGCAACTTTAAATGGACTGCACGGACACAATGACTTTTTTGCCACTCAGAATCAGGGACAAGAGTTTCAGAGAGGTTATTCTCACATCTCTGAATATTATACAAGGGAGTACACACTGGCACTGAAAGTGTCAGAGATATTAAAGAATGGGCTCTTGGCAACATGGCCTTTAAAATACCAGCTACTGCCTACATGTGTAACCAAGCAAGAGACCAAATCACACATTTAAGCTCTTGGCTGCTTTAAGTACTACACCACATCTTGGTGGGTGCAGATGGTTTCCTTCAAAAGACAGACAGACAGAATTAGGGGAAATTTGTTTTATGCAAACACTGACCCAAGCCTCATCCGGAAAAAAATCTGAAATTAGAGATAATGCAGTCAGCAATTTGTATTATATTATTACTCACAGAATAGTTTGAGTTGGATGGGACCTTTAAAGGTTATTTAGTCCAATCTCTCTGCAATGAGCAGGGACCCTTCAACTAGAGCAGGTTGCTCAGAGTCCCCTTCAATGTCACCCTGAATGCTTCCAGGGATGGGGCATCTACCTTCTCTCTGGACAACCTGTGCCAGTGTTTTACCAGCCACCTTGTAAAAATTTTTCTTCCTTATATCTAGCATCAATCTACTCCTCTTTTAGTTCAAAACCATTTTTCCTTGTCCTATCAGAAAAGAGGGATGTCTGTGTTAAAAAGTCCATCCCAATATTATAATCACCTCCTGCAGCACTGAAAGGCTGAAATCAGATCTTCCTGGAGCCTTTTCTTTTCCAAGCTGAACAACCCTAAAACTCTCTCAGCCTTTCCTCATATTAAAGGGATCCCATTGCTCGGATTATTTTTGTGGCTCTCTTCTGGACTTGCTCCAAGACT
Source organism: Geospiza fortis (assembly GCF_000277835.1). Classification (NCBI taxonomy): domain Eukaryota; kingdom Metazoa; phylum Chordata; class Aves; order Passeriformes; family Thraupidae; genus Geospiza; species Geospiza fortis. The sequence goes on along the minus strand of NW_005054360.1, from coordinate 2,741,766 downwards.
CCATGTTTTTCCTGTGCTGAGGATTGCAGATACTGTATTCCAGGTGGGATCTCACGAGAGTGATGTAGGGGGGGCAGAATCATCTCTCTCAACCTGCTGACCATGATCCTTTTGATGTGGCCCAGAACCCATTTAGCTTTCTGGGCTGCAGGTGCACATTGCCAGCTCATGTGCAGCCCCTCATCCACCAGTTCCCCGAAGTTCTTGGCAGAGCTGCTCTCAATCCCTTCAACCCCAGCCTGTACTGGTACTACTGGGGCTTGCCCCAGCCCAGGTGCAGGACTTTGCACTTGGCCTTACCAAAGCCCTCATGAGACTCTGATAAGCCTACTTCTCAAGCTTGTCCATGTCCCTCTGGGTGATTCCCATGTCCATCTTTCAGGAGTGCCAACGATACCACTCATCTTGGTGTCATCTGCAAAACTACTGAGGGTGCACTCAACCCCCTTGTGTCATTGAGGAAGACATTAAATAACCCTGGTCCCCACAGAGACCCTTAAGGGACACCACTTGTCCCTGATGTCCATCAGGACTGAGCTGTTGACCATTACTCCCTGGATGCAGCTGTCCAACCAATTCCTCATCTACTGAACAATCTATCCACAGCTCTTCAGTTTAGAGAGAAGGATGCTGTGGGGAACTGTGTGCTCTTGCAGGAGCACAGACAGAGACATCTGTAGCCTTTCCCTTGTCCCCTAACATAGTCACTCAACCACAGAAGGCCACTAAATGGGTCAGGCAGGACTTGCCTTGAAGAAGCTGTGTTGGCTGTCTCGAATCACCTCCCTGTCCTCCGTGTCCCTTAGCATAGTTTCTGAGAGGATTTGTTCCATGATCTTCCCAGGCACAGAGGTGAGGCTGACAGGGCAGCAGTTTCCAGTATCCTCCTTTCTACCCTTTTTAAAGATGGGTGCAGTGTTTCCCTTTTTCCAGTCACTTGGGACTTCACCTGACTGCTCAGATATCATGAAGATATATCAGACAACTCCCTCGAGACTCCAGGATAAATCTAATTGGGTCCTGTAGCCTTATTTTTGTTCAGTTTCCTCAGGCAGTCAGGAACATGATTTTGTTCTTATAGGGGAAGGGACTTTGCTTCCCCAGTCACCATCCTGATGTCCACCCACATATGAGGCATGGAAAGAGAGGTTGCTGTTGAAGGCTGAGGCAAAAAAGTAGTTGAGCCTTCTGCTCCATCCTTTGTTACCAGTTTTGCTTTGACCTTCCATATCCAGCTAACATACCTGTAGAAGTCCTTGCTGTGCTTTGCATCCCTTGCCAAATTCAGTTTCAGCTTCACCTTGCCCCTCCTAACCTCATCTCTACACAACTGGGCAGTGTCCCTATACTCTTCCCAAAACACCTGTCTCTGCTCACTACTGTGCATTCACTTCTTTAATAATCCATGTTGGTGTCTTTCCTTTTTTTCCTGATTTCTCACAACTGGGAACTGAAAAGCTCTTGTGCTCTATGGAAAGCATAAATGGTTGAGTTTATACCAGTTACCTCAGTTTCTTAAAACCAGTCAACACTGTTCAGCATTATGCACACATGTATAAAATTAAGTTCTCATTTACATATTTTTTAGTTGCAACATTTTAAGTTAAGGTTTTACAGTTATTATTTTCTATCTATCCACCTACCAAGAAATTAAAGACTCACACTTAGAGAAAATCATACTTCAAAAAAATTCTTAGTCACACATTATTTTCAGTCAGCATAAGAATTTGACACCATTTCTATACCACACTGAGAAATTGTAATGCAAAATTAGTGGAAACTGATTTTTTTTTCCTTTTGGAAGAATCTGGTTGCCCTATTACGTTAGTAAATTTGTCAAGTCTAAAGCAATTTAGCACGGAATTTTAACTCTCCCCTCTGCCCCTTCCCACACATATATGCCTGACATTATCTGAAAAATTGACTATCACAGTTCAAAAGTGTTTTTACACTTTGACACCAGGAAAACAAATCAACTATTATTCCAACTGACCCAAGACACTCTCCAGCTTTTAAATTTGCAAACTGTTTTATTTTGGCAGAAGCCATAAAAAAGATTAGTCAAATCTTCACTGAGAAGCAGCTTGCCTCTACTTGAAAGCTCCCAGACAACAATTACAAGGTATAGAAGAAAGAAAGTTAAGGACTTCCTCTAACAGGTTATTAAAAAAACAAAAAACAAAACCCAAGGGGATTTAGAACCATAATTCCTTCAATTTCTATTTTATGTCCTCTCCACTAAGGGCCTAATTTTAGCAAAAATTCTATAAATATAAAGTGAAACCAAGGACATAGCTAATTAGAGAAATACATAGCCACTTCCTTGTATCAGACACACACTGTGATACAATAAACCGAACTAATCTAGCCTGAGACATCCAAAGCAACTAAATACATTCTTCAAGGGTAATAAATACATTATCATTAATACTGTAGATGCTGATGCAGAAGCTGATTAAGATAAAGGAATCTACAGCAAAAAAAAAATTAGAAATCATACCTACCTTTGTCTGCTGTTACTGTGCAAGGGCTGGTCATTCTGCAAGTGGGTGGGTGAGGCTGCCCGCTTGGGTGAGGAGAGGGACTCTCGGGGGGCTGGCTTTGGTGGCATTGGCACTTCGTTATAGCAGGAAGAGTCTCGTCCAGAAAGGGAAAGGGAGACAGAGCTATCCAAGGTTGCTGAAGGCTCAGAAGCCTGTCTAATGGCACTGTCATCTGCTTTTCTAACACCCTTTTCATTTGAGAGGTCATCTTTATCTTCACGGCTGGAGTACTCTTTGGAATCAGAAATCACACTCTTTGATGACTTTGTCTCAGTCCTGGAAAAATAGAGGGTGCCATAGTCCTTGTTTTCATCATCTTGCCTTTCACTTTTCACTCCCTTTCTTTCCACGCTGTCGGGATCTTTCCTTGCCCGTGTATATCTGGATGAGTAGTCAGAATCCAAATCAGACTCAAGAGCTAATCCATACTTTTCTGCCAGCTGGCGTCGCCTCTCTGCCTTGTACCTGGCTATTCTCTCTGCTTTTGACTCTAGTTCCTGGACATCCATGTTTGCTGTACTGTACAAGGGCTCTGTATTACCTCCTGTGGTTTCTGATCGATATCTGGATGATCTGGGGTGTTTCTCTACAGAAGAATCTGAAGTTTCCTCCTCTTCATTTGATCTTCCTGTCAAAAGTACAACATATATGAGCAAGTCCTTCCCAAAACTCCAGGTACCCCACCCACCCCTCAAACTGATTGAACTAAAAGCTTTCCATTTTCTTAAAATCAAAGTGACTGCACAGACACATTCTATTTTTGCACTTTTGTCTCCAAAAGGACACACAAACAATTAAGAAATATGTATTAAATAATTCTTTAATAAGTAATAGTTCTCCATTCAAATAGTTATTTTAAAGCAATAAGAAAAATCAACATTTTTCAAGTAAGACAACTGGAGACTTAAAAGGCAAATTAAAAAAACCCAAACAACCTGACAGAGCTCTTCTGTAGAAGAGCTTCTAGGCTGATAGTGTAGCAAACATGAAGTAATTCAGCAGTGCAAGACAGACTGCCATGTGCCACTTACCTAGGTGGGGGCTGTATGGGTCAGTTGCTCGCATATATCTTGGTGTATCTTCCTCTAGCAAACGGTGTGTGACTGATCCTGGGCAGTTCTGTAGGAGCATAGGCTGTGTATCATTCTCAATTCCCTCTAAGCGCCTAGCTATTCTTTCTTTTCTGAAAAATATGTGAAAATTGTGAAAACAGGCATCTTGAAGATTCGAGGGCAGAGTTTCTACGAGGAGGCAACAAAACAAGCTGTGTGTTTTGTTTTATGGGCCAAACACTTTTTTCCTTTACCTTTTCATTTCCAAAATATCTCGGTTGTTTGGTTCAAAGAGTTTTCTTAATTCTGAAACTGAGACAACAAAACATTATGTAGCTTATAAAACAGTAAGTTTCAGAAACTTGTTAAAATGCTTTAGAATAAGAAGGAACAGTCAAATAAAGTTCAGTGGTTTGAAATAGCTTTTGTGAGGAAATGAGCATTTTCCTCTTGTTTTCATAGTTTATTAAGATTGTGCTGTCAAAAGTGCATTAGGCACATAGGTGTGACCATCAAGTACTCCTCCCCTCCACATATACTTCCAGGCTAATCCCAAATCTGCTATGCCCATCCTAGCAGTTTTCAGGATGTAGTATATACTGGACAAGTTGTATTTTGATTAGCTAAAGTCAAACTTATGTGCCCTAGTAACCCATTTAAAAACCAGGTATTATGGAAAGTCTGCTTATCCTGCCTACTCAAAGGTCAGGGACTGACCATGTTTAAAGAGAAACAGTAAGGAAGAGGTCCCCTCTTCCTTACTTTCCTCCACACCCTTATATTGATCAAATCCCAAGAATCCTAGTGACTCATTGCTGAAGTGAAAATTACCATGCACCATTATGGTACTCTTGCATGGTTAATAACTTGCTACTTTGCTAACTTTCCCTTGTAGTTTTAACTGCACATACTTTCCTTCTCTTCCCCTGAACCCTTTGCTGGTGTTAAGTGCCAGCAGACAGCTGCCACAGTCCACAAAATTGTAGTGAACCAAGGGGAGGCACGATAGATGAAGTAATCCCTATATATACCCACATATGTGCATATGCAGACCACACTGCAGCAGTGAGTGCTACACAAATAAGTGCAGTGTGGCTTCTTACCACCAGGAAGAGAAACTGCCCAGGCTGTCCAGGGAAGCAGTGGACTGGGGTGGGGTGTGCCTAACATACAGACATGCACATGCACACCTTGTAACCTTGGCAAACGTGATGCTCAAAGCTGTGTGCACCTATTCCTAAACCAATGCACATCTGGGGCTCTAATCCTGTTGACCCAGGGATCAAAAGTTAAAGCAAGTGAAAGTCTATGCCTGCTAAACTGGCAGAGATTGCCATCAGAAACACCTGATGAGTCAGGAGTGTCTAGCTGACATTGTTCCACTGCACAGGTAAACCTATCAGCTTACTTTTCTTGCTACCAGATCTCATTGCTCCAGATACTTTGCAGATAAATATTACTGAAACACCGCCCTTTTAAAGGTCAGATGCACCTTTTCTGCCTTCCCTCTACTGCAATAACTTAACATGCATGGCTTGGCCAGGGTTCCAGCTGAGCTGACTCATCCAGGAAGTTTGCTGTACTAAACACCAGTGCTCACATCTCACAGATACTGTTGACATTGACTCTCACATCAACCTTACATGCTCAAAAGCCTTAAAGTAGGACTACAGATAAAATGTGCAGGATCAGCAAGAATTAACACATTCTGATCCTGAACCAACACCAAAGCAAAGATGAGCCCTTATGTTGTGTTTTCACAGACTTTTCTCTCAATGCATGAGCAGTTTCCACTGTTGCCCTGTCTACTCAAGCTGTGCTGGCAGTGAAACTGTATTAAAGAGAGAACTTGCCCATTTGAAACCAGCCTTCATTTCAGATCCACACCAAAGGAAATGATTTCTCACAAAGACTTTGCTCTCACCTCCCCAAATCTACTGTTTCATTATGTTCCACTAGCTATTAGAGTTTTTCTGTTCTATCTGTTGGCTATATAGACACAACATTGTCAAAGCAAAACCCGTAATTGTCCGTCTTCAGACAAGTCAAAGGCCTCCAGAGCTCAGAGTTACTAAAATCACATTCCATCCAAATCCTGGTCCTTTTTTTCCCCTAGTCACCAATTTATACAGTCACCAAATCCATCATCAGAGAACAGGTCTTTTACAAGCTTTAGCAAATCTCTAAAGCACAGCTTTATTTATTAGTGAAAGTCTTCTCTCCCCCCACCCCCAGAAAAGGAAACTTGACTATAAGTTGTCCACATACAAGAAATGTGGAACATCCAAAGAACTCCTAAAGCATTAGCTCAACACTCTCTTGCTACATGCTAGCTGAAGTTCCAGAGATTCTACTACCACTTTGCAGTCCTAAAAAGAGCACTGGTCTCATGAAAAATGTCTCCCAACACCTCCCCAAACAACACAGGACAAAAATAGCATGGGACTACTCTATGCTGCCTTACACTTTTTCCAAGGTTGAGATTACAGAAGTAATTTCAGCTAGTTTGGCCAACATCTGCAGAATTTTTTGGGGGAAAGCAGTTCCAGCAATATTCTCGTTTTAGTAAGGAGGGAAAAAGAAGCACAAAAAAAGCAAAACCAAAAGAAGAAAAAAATTAAGAAAATCTTCTAGTCTAGTGGTTTCTTTTTGATGAATAAAATATTTTACTTCAAAATGTTAAAACCAGTTGGAGACATTTCACTCCCATGGACACTGGTTGGCCCTTGCAAATTTAGGTGACCAGGTGTCTCCTTTTTAGTTTACAATTTGAGTACGTCAGTGCCAGCTCGATCTGTCCATGGGATGTTTTCCCATGTGACCATCACAAGCAACACCATGGGAGTGCTTAAGAACAGCAATACTTCTACCTAAAAAGTACAAAAATCTGATTCAGTGCACAAGAAAACACTAAGAAGCTTAAAATAATTAATTTCACAGTAAAAGCTCCTTATCTAGATTACTTCATGGCAACACACTTTGTAAGCACCACTGGTCAGTTAAGGGCAAGAGGAAGAGCAGCCACAGCTCAGAAACAGCTCTGAACTTGAGGCTTTATTTTAGGATGTTGAGCAGGATGCTGTGGTAGGACACCCTCTGAGGTACACTGTCAAGAGGCATCTTAACTTTGGCAACTGTAGACCTTTGAAACAAAATTTACTTTGGAATACTTTTATTTAGGAAAAGCAGTATTGTTCCATATGTTGACCCAGAATGAAAACCAAAAAGTACATTTGGAGAGCATCTTATATTTTAAAAACTCCTTAAATTAAGGTGGAATATTTCTTATAGAAATATATATTCACAGAAATCTTTCAGAAACCTGCTGCAGAACATAAACATGTTTATACTGAAAGCCCCCAGCTGCAGAGGGGACATGTGAATAAAGCTGCAGCCATGTGACAGCACTCTTCTTTTTACAATACAGAAGCTGTAAAAACTTGATTAAGCCTTCCAAAAGGTCATAATAGACGGGGAGCATGTACACTTGTGAAGCCTGGGTAGACATGGACCAAAAGGTTACCTGCCAGAGGATTAAATTCTCAGAGATGGCAAATAACCATTGCAACAGAGGTACCACACATTTTCATTTTGAGGAAAATTTAACAGAATAGCAAAGCCTACCAGCCTCATTCCTACTTCCTCCTCTCCACAACTGGAAAGGTGATGGTCTTAAAACTAGACTGGAAAAGCATTTATCTTCTATTTATGTCAGCAAAGGTGTTCAATCCCCAAGTGCAGGCCTCAGTTCAGTCTGTATCAGTTGAAAAGTAAACATATTCCTTTAATTTCTCAACATATGCAAACCTGGATCAAAATTAACTCTAGAAAGGCTCTAGAAAATAACCTGGATTTTCAAAAAGCCCTGGACTTTAAGTAGTCCTGTTGCAATGCAACCAAAAGCTCCCAGTGCCGTCTCTTAAGTCTGGTACACACCAAATATGATGCCTTCATTATAAGACTATTTTTTTGAAAAATAGAAACATCTTGGAAAAGAAATTAGTTCCCTGTGAAGCAACTTACAAATAAAGTTTCTCAAGTGAAGGCTCAGTTAAGTTGCTGGCCATATGACTGTAAGGCTAAGTGTAAGGAGTAATGAGGGAGTACGGATTATTACTGTCAGGTGCTGTCAGAAGTCTGTATTGCTTAAATACACATCACTCTATTCCATCATTTTGCCAACAATGTTTCTTTCTGAACATCTGTAATGATCATATTTAAAAGCAAGCATGTCACTTATATAGCACTTAAATGTTATGCTGGAAGAAGTGATCCTTTCCAGAGGAACTCAGCAACAAATGATATTAAAAGAGCAAGCCAGCTCCTTTATGTTGGAATTAGTGCATTTAGCCTTGTAGCTTGTTTGAAAAGAGTAAATACCACCAGAACATACACACACACAATTTTATTCCAAGTTCTGATGTCTGTTTCATTCACATCCTTGAATGAAAGGAATATCTTTGTGTCAGTTGCACATATTCTTCAGTTAAATGTCACCCTTTGGGGGTCAAGCACATTATGATTGTCTCTAAATAATTCAAGAGAATTAATTCTTGCCTCTACCTCAACTGTGTCAAATGATAAAGATGGAACTGCTATTTTCTTCAGAAATTACTCAGACTAAGACAGAAGTTTGGAAAATATAAAATGTCCCCCAAACTAAACTCCATATGTACTGCAGGCCTTTTAGCATGCAAGACAAAAATTCAAGTGCAGTCAATTGGTCATGCAAGCACAGTGACTCCACCAACCATGAAAGGGGCCTGGAAAGAGCTGTGACTCTTAACAAGTCAAGTTAATATTTCTGAACTCAGCATTAATCTATCTATAAAAATAAACTCTGTGAAGTTTTGGATTTGGACTACTAACCTATTGAAACAGGTAAACAAAGCTGAACTTTATACAGCAGGGATGCAGGAAGGTTTCATAAAAGAGCATTGTGGTTCATCCCCTGTTTCATCCTTCATGCATACTTCACAGGGAAAACTCATTTACAAAACATCTGTGCCTAAGTGATTGTAACTGTGCCTTGTACTTGCATGGATGAAACTTCACATGCTGTTAAATTACCACTTGTGTTCACAGTATGTCTCCCTTACCTACCTTTGGGAAGTACTGCTAAGAGATTAGCATCAATATCCTTTGTGCTGTTCGCAAGTTCTTCTTTATCTTCAAGTGAGAACTCCTTCTGAAAACTGAAAGCAACATCTGGTTTACAGAACTGTGGATGTCTCTGCTGCAAATCAAATAAACCCAAGACATAACCAATTTACTGCATGATAGTCTAATAGAGATACCAAAGAAAATATTTTCCCTAAGAATGAGCTAAGAAATAACCCAAAGAAACTCAGGAAGCCAAACCTAACATAATTTGAAACTTGTTTGGAACTGACTGTGACACATTTTTGCATTAGATTACTGACTGCCTTCAAAATGCTCTACTAAGCAAGTACATTTAATATAATCTATATTGAATGGTTCTTCATAAATATTAAAACATGTCATCAAAGGCAGTACTGCATGTACACTCCACCTAGAAACCTTCTGCACGACTACTCTGTTGTTGTTACTGCACTGTTCTCTGGATCTTACACAGTTTATAATATGCTAATAGGAGTACCAGATCATTTAATTTTATACCATGTCCTTTCAAAACAGGTATACTGCCCATTTAGATGAAACAAAATACTTCTTTAAATATCTTCATTAAATATGCAGATTTTAACTTTAAAATGTGGGTGTCATAATGGTCTAAAGTAGATCCCAACTGTTTAGAGAGACTTTTTTGGAGAAAGTGCTCCTCCTTGTAAGCAAGATTTTTTTTTTCCTCCAATCAATAAAAATAGAGAACAAATTATTGTATTCAGCCATTGTGACTATCCCAGCTGAGCATAAGAAAACTTACAATGGTCTTAAAGCCTTTAGTAAACTGTATAGACAGGTGTAACAGCTATAAATCCTCACAGTGATCCCAGGTTCTTCATTTTGTCACAGCAGTGGTGTGCTATATGATTTAATGTCATTCTGATAAGAAAAACAGCACAATCTTACTATTGGAAAATCCTTCCTGAGGACACATTTTAAATGGCTGCTTTTTTTTTCAAGGGTATGAATCCTGTACTCACTATTTCCAAAGAATAATTCTCATTGGAAAGAGTTTTAAGATATATTGACTAATATGTTTCATAAGTATTCCTGTTTATAAATATATTGTTTATAAATAACATCCCTTTTTAAGATATTGAGGGGAGAATAAAACCCTTGAAATGACAATGAAGAAACTGGGCTGTGTCACAACCAGGCACCATGCCACCTGCTGCAAATTGTCTCCAACAACTGCACTTAAAGAAATTATTCCAGGTACTGCCAAGAAAAGCAATGTTAGCCACTACAGAAAATAACAAATAGAAGATGGAGAGCTGCAATAAGCTGTCCATTAGAGAGAACTGTGTGTCCTTACACAGCAAACACATGGTAATTGAACTAAACAAAAATCAAAACACAATAGCACACAGCAGCCACAAGCAGATGGATCCATGTGTCATCTGAGACTAGGCAGAGACTCAGAGAGTTAACTGGATGTTTTTCTATGCCTGACCCCACACTGCCAACACTTGTAATTCTTACTAGTCTCACAATATATTATTTTCTTACAGACACACTCCTGGAGAACACTAGATGGAGAGATAGCCAGTTCCCATTTGATAGCAGACTTTAGTTGAGGATGATTTTGAAAAATGCAAATAATATTGGCCTAAGGCTATAAACCAAGCCCAAATTTATTTTGCCAAACCAACTTAATTACTTAAGACAAAAGTGCTGAAGGATCCAGCTCATTTGAATGAGCTTCAAAGTCATTCTGACTTTTGAATACCTGGGCTTTATTTAGCAGTATCTCCACTTGCTTTCATAATGCCTATGACAATGCAGCACCTTAAGCTTCCCTAAACAAGGGGCTTTGTAGAGAAAAGCATTCACTGAACAGCAAAATCCTTGTTTAAATGAACTGTGTGTGAACACCCACCACTATGCCTAATTCCCACGTGAATTTCCAAGGGTAAAATCATGGAATCAGGACTGGCACTAGCCTGATGGTTCCATAAACAACCATATTATTGGATTGCTTGTAAACTAGTTACATTCCCCCTGCTCCTCCCCTCCAGGGAGTTCTAGTGACTTTGAAGGCAGAGCTCCTTTAAACCCTGTTTAAATGTCTGTCACTGGGTTTCCATCCATTTGTTCTTGAGCCAGTGTTGTCAGGTACCTTGCCTATTTTTCTTAAAAGAGGCTATCTGCATGTACTCAGATTTCTCAGGACAGGCTCTCAGTCTTATTGATTATCTGTTACAATGTCCTCTACTTATTCCAGTCTTAAGTAATCTTTTTTTGTATATGGTGACCAGAATTGGGTAGTCTTGATTCCAGACTTGGGTCTGAGCAGTATCTTATGAAAATATGATTTTTTAATAGAGAAAGCATTATTATATACCTAGCTGAATGCTGGGATCTACAACACATTTGCTTTTTTACATATACACTGTATTGGTTGCTCAATCCTGCATGAGAAACTAATATGCAAAGTGACAGAAAAATTTATCAGCCCCCAATGCACAACTGTGCACTTAGTATTATTACATTACATCCTTTTTCTATTACTCCTCAAGGTCATCCAGTTCTTCCTGTATGGGAGCTCCCTCCTCCTTTATACAGAGGGTGGCTTGCAGCCTTTGCTCACTGGCAGATTTCATTAAAATTCCTTAAATAACCACAAACTTCCTAAGCTTAACCCTCGCTGCACTAGACAGCATCACAGGTTATCTGCTTTGTGAAAGTCCCTTCACAGTTTCCCTTGTGCTCTCATTTTCCACTTCCCTCTGGACAGACTGTCAACCATGACTGTCTATTTTTTAAAGATTAACAATTGTCATATACTATTTAATCCCCAATTTAAGAGTTTTATCTCTTCAGAGACTTTTTTTGCTCTCTCTTGCTAAGCTGCAGGTGGAATTGCTTATTTTAAATGTTTGCACACGAGAAACCGCAAATGTTTTAATCCAATGCATAATTACATTGCTTTCCCATGCACAGAGGATTCAGAGACAGCACTGCTCTGAAGATGACAGAGTCAAGCCAAACAATTGAGTATTTATAGACACATACATCAAATTAGCTCTAAAAATTAAAGTAGGCATATTTAGGACATGTCACAGCGTTCAATAAGAACATTCATTAGGAATCTAAATTGAGTTGGAATGATGTTAAGGCAATTTCAAATAAAAAAAATATTACAGGAGGCTACTCATCGCCATTTATAAGTATTTTAAAAAAACAAACTCATAAGTAACTCCTTAAAAAGACTTCCCTTTCCTTTTTACTCAAAGGGATATTTCCAGACCTCTCCCTGCTTTATTAGTTTCTCTGCTGGAGGAGTGGAGGAGCAGTCCCAGCATCAATTCAGTTGCTTAAGCAGAGTGAGGTAGTCAGACTTGGATTGCCAAATATACTGTACCTTCAAACTCATCCAAAATCCTCTTCTAGAAATACCACAACTACATCTCGTCATGCTGTAAATTTAGGTGCAGATTCTGAGCAGCAGCACTATGAATTTCTGCACTTAATAGCTAGTCTGTGCACAGTTATTATTAAAATAATTAGGGAATACATGGGTTTCTCTAAATAAAAAAGATATAACCAGACATTTGAAACAATTCTTTCTTGAAGTCCCTGATAAATCTGGATATTGAAAGAGGAACTTTATGTCTTTTCCTTGCTTAAAATATAGCTTTTGATCATGACTGCATTCAGGAAATGCAATCAACAGCATGAGGTTCCACCAGTTTGTTTCACACAGGATTTGTATGTGGCTTGGCCTCAGGTCCCCAACAAACTCATTACACTCTCCATTGTTCAGGAATTCAGATGATTCCTGTTAAAACACAGGCCACAATATTTCACAATCTCAATAGTTTTTCTTTAAAAACAATGTAATGCAGGATTAGTAGAGTACTTGACAGTCTCAGTAGTTGTACTGCTCTGGCACCTTCCAGAGTAAGTGTGAGCTGCATGCTGTACATCAGGGATTCCAGGCTGAAACCTTCATCTGCTGCTGCAGCAGCAGCATATGGCTTCTAAATAGCTGTCCCACTAACCTAGTTACATCCTCAAAAGCAACCAGAAGTTTGATCCAAATGCCACTGGTAACACTGACCTGCCATCCCAATTAAAGCTATGGCATATACTGAGATTTTATGATTGAAGTACAAAACCTACTTGTACACCTGCCAGCTAGGTGCTGCTGTTCACTTTTCTTCTCTTTCTCTACTTCCAGGAGAGCTTCCTTCCCTGGACTCTGATGTAAAAGGTCCATTTTACAGCCATGTCCTTCTCTCCTGCTTTCATAGCACAGTGTGTCTTCTACACCATTTCCTCCATCCCTCTGCAGGACCTTAGAAACAACATGGCAGGGAGCCAGGTGTGCTCCAGGTGTGGGCACTGACTGAAAAGAAGCTCACAAAGATGTGCCTATGCACCTGTGGCAGGTGGGTTCCTGCGCAGCTGAGCCAATGAAACAGCTGGTTCCTGGGGCAAGGGTCCATTCCCAGCTCCTGACCTCCTCTCTGTGCCATTGTGGATCAGTCCAGCAAGCACAAATGTGGACACCTAAGGCAGCTTAGATTGGAAGAGAGAGGGAATGTGACCTGCCTTCTTGCTTAACTGTTAATTGTATCCCCTTACTCAGCCTTGTGCAAGTGTGCCCTAAGAACACAGACCACAGCCACAGCCTTGCATGGAAGCAACACCACCGGTCCACTCATCTCTGCAGTGTCCCCCTCTTCTCTCTCCTCCAGACTGCTCCTCCAAGGATGTATAATTAATCCACCCACTTCAGCCACGTGATTTACAGACAGGTAAGTGTTCCAGGCTGGTTCCCACTGGATGTCTGTACTCTGTCCATGCCATGCAAGGAAAAATGGGCATTAAAATGGGCATTGCAATGGCAGGAAGCTCTGGGCACAGTGTGACTTTCCCTTTAGCAATGTCAGCTAGAAAATTTAACATTACTTTAGAGGCAGTTGGTGTTTTCAATGCTTGATCAGAGCATCTGCTCTATGCAAAAACTTGGTCCTGTGAGAGGACCAATAATCACTTTTCCTGAGAAAGGATAAATGTAGATTCAAGCCATGAAAGTTACTGCAACTAGCCATCTTCACTGGGCTAGAAAAACTCAACCTTACCTTAATGCTCTCTTCCTTAGGAGCAGTCGTGAAGGCTTAAATCTGATTGAGTTTCCTTTGGCAAAATCTGTGAAATGAAAAAAAAAAAAAACCACATCAGTTTGAGATCCTGTAATGAATGGGGAACTTTTGGTACACTAGGTTATAGTTTCCAAGTATAACCTTTTTCCCCTGCAAAAGACTGTGCAGAGGCCTTCTCTCTAAGCAAAGGAGCACCAGCTGTCCAAGATGGAGAAAAACCTAAGCTTTGCAAAAATGAGTACAGATAGTAGACACATCAAGAGCATCAACATTTTATGGAACTGCCATGTTCTATTCCCAATATTTGTGGTGTAGCAATACAGCCTGAGGTGGTCATTTAAACTCACTGTTTCCCAGCTTACAAAATGGGCAATGGACATGTTTATGAAGCACTCTGCAAATGAGAAATGCTGCAAGCAGCAAGAGCCTTTTTGGCTGCAGCCTGGCAATACCATAAAAACTGCATATTCACTGCAGAAGCCAAGAGATGTCCAGATGAGGATCTGTTGCAACAGTATTACACCATCCATGACAGAAATGTTTCTGAAGATTGTCTACTGTTTGGAAGCTCCCTTTTTTTTTCTGAATAGCCTTACAACATGCATTTCACAGAAGAACTCATGTTTACACTGGGAGCAAAATTGCAGCCTTATGCTAAAAAAGCATGTAATACAAAGCCTCTGGGTTCCCAAAACTGTATGAACCATAACAAACAATGGGCAATCTCCCCACCCTCTCCTAGATTCAACCTTTTCATTTCTGAAATTAAGTGCATCACCAGAAGGTCTAAACGATGACCAGTGGCAAGAAGGAACAGCGTTCCAAGCACCCTCTCCCTCCATTCAGTGAGGATGCAACCAAGACACCCCAGAGCTCTGCCAGCCAGGGAGCAGCTCCTGGTCTGGGACTGCTGTGCAAAACCACATGGAGCTACTGACAACTTACTCCCAATGAAAAATTGCCTTCCATCCCCATCTGTCTTAAATCTACTACCCAAGACCCTGCATTATAAACAGTTGGTCACTGACACAGCAATCATTTTATTTTTCAAAACCAGACCCAGACTTTAGAACACAGTCCAGACTTTAGAACAATTCAGTTGCAGCTACACTCCTATTATTCTACTTCAGAGCTGAGATTTAACTATTTCAAGGAAGACCTAACTGCAAAATTTTTTTTTTTTGCTTATGCACAGTATTTTAAGTCTGGGTAGAATGTCTCTTATTTTTGCAGAAAGGGTTTAATGAAACTTATTATAGGTGACAATATGGGTCTTAATTTAGAGAAGGTACATTTTGTCTAAGCATTTCAAAACTTCTTATCCTCTTCCATTTCCTTCTGCCACCCCTACAGGTATAAAGATTGAAAAAACTTTTAAAAAGTAACAGAAGAAAAGATGATTTTAACGACTTGAAAGAGAAGCTTAAAATGTGCAAAAAGGCATTTTCTAGGCATCTGCTGCAAGTCAGTGCAGATTTCAAGCAGCTTTGATAATAGCAGTCTTCAACTGTAATAGGCAACTTTTCCTGTTTTTGTTAACATTCATTTTCTCTTTCCATTAAGTGAAGAATAAAGCACATAGATTACACAAAAACATCTTGTTAGATCAAAACAGAATATTGTAAGAAAAACAGTGTGAATGGTGTATAAATCATTATATTTCACACTACAGCATTAAAAAGAATACTCTGAGCCATATGGATCCTCTAAAAAGGCAAGATTTACATTACTTTGAGAGGACTATGCACTAACTTCCAAAGCCCAGCTCAGTATCAGCTTAGCTAATCAGAACCAGGCATATCTCAAATTTATAGCTGTTCTAACAGGATGCAACCCATCCTAGAATTATTGGCACTGGAACAGCTGTCCACCATGAAAACCACAAGCAGACCACAGAGAAATTCTGCCTAGCCCAGCCAAAACTGGGGAGGGAATATGAGAAGGGAAGAAAGGAGCCTGCATTGCTTTCTTGGGAGCAGAGAGGGAGAAGGGCTGCTAGGAGGGGCACATCAGCCAGTTTGGCTCTTGCACCCCTTAAAGACATTCAGCAACATTCATACACACCACATCTTTAATGCCTCAAAATCATCTTAAAACTCTGCTGCATTTCACAGGGGTGAGTCCTGATCTTCCCCCACAGCCCAAACACAGAAAAACTTAGCAGACAATAAAATTCCATTACAGAGTTTTGATATTTTATGTATTTCCTCCTGTTCAAATTAAACACCATGTGGGGGGGATTAAAGTCCAATAAAACTTACTTACCACAATATGGAAGTCTTAAATACAAACACAGGAGGAAAAGTAAACAACTCTGCATCAAAAGACAATAAATATGCCCACAAAAGAAACATCAGTTTAGCAGAGTCTTATTCAATGGTTAATTTAAAGATAAAAAAACCACCCTCACTGTACTCTATAGACAGAAGAAAAATATTTACAACAGCATTTTGTTCTGCTTTTTACTGAAGAATTCTAAACATGTTCATAATCATATTATAGCAATTTAAAATATTTTCATTCAAAAATAAGAGTATTTTTACTGAAGTGTAAATCAGACTTGCTCACAAGTTTAACCATTTGTTCAGTCGAGTTCCCTCTCTCTTAGGCACAACCTACCCGATAAAACCACTATCCATAATTTACTATGTAGGAAATTTAAAATGAACAATCTAAAAAGAAAAAGTAGCTATAACCTTCCAGCACTACTCAGTATATTTAAAGGCCCTAAGTCGGTGGCATGCTAAGCTAATTAAAAGATCCATCTAATCGGATCTTTCAAAAGTGTCCTTTAGGAAATAACAAAATAGCCTGGGTGACTAACTGCATACTGATTGCTAAAGTACCTAATGCAGCTGCAGGAGAGCCAGTCAAACAATATTTACACATGCAGACATACATATGAGAGATTAAACACACACACAAACTGCATTTTCTTTTATCTGCTTGGAACTCTTACCTTGCTCCTCAGAGTATTTAACATTTCCCAAATAGCTGGAGATCCAAGGATTTCTGAACATGGTTGCACAAACAAAGGATTCGGCAAAGAGAAACTACAATAGCAGCTAATTCTGAAGCAGGCACAGCCCTTAGGCCTGTCTTAGCAATATCGTGTAGAGATTTTTCATAGCACAGGACTGGAGCTGTCAGGCTCTGCGTCCCAGGGAGTACAGTAAATGCATAGCAATAGGCTGCAAGCCGGAGCAGCTCAAGCCAGTAATCAGATTACGAACAGAAATTAGGCACATGAATGCTAAAACAGATTGGGCAGTGGTGATTGGGAGATTTATAATATTACCTCTTCAAAGATCCAGCCAAATTGCACATTATATTCCTGCAGAACGAATGCAGAACCCCTGAATCCTCATATTAAGAAACCAACCAAACAAAAAAACCCCAACAACAACAGAAAAAATGTCAAAAAGAGGAATAATTCCTTCATATCTCTAATCAGGATAAACTGCAGTGCTTATTTAAGAAAAACAGCACCCAGGCTGCCAAAAAATGGACTCTGATAATCATAGCATTATGCTTAAATGTTTTGCCTAACTATTAGTTGGAACATTTAAAACAGACAAGATTTATGGATAACATATGAGCAAAATTACTGGTGGGGGTAGGGATTTAAGAACAGACACCACAGCTCCAAATATTTTAATTTGAGACAGAAGGTGAAAAATTTCACTAAAGTACTGTCTAGCTACCTTTTTTTTTTATTAAACAGATTTGGTGGATTTTGGATTGAAGAGTTGGAACCCTTTTAGCTAATTTTGAAAGTCTGGAAATATTTGTTTGCAATGGTGCAATAACCCTGGCTTAGTAGCTCACACTGAACTACCTGATGGTCTAACACAGACACAAAGAAGCATTAAATGTGTGATTGAAACAGGTCCATGCACTTAACCCCATCCAAACAAATAGGGAAGTCTATCAGCTTCCCTCCAACAGACCTCTTCCCTCCCAAAAGATTTTAGCTGCTATCAGTATCAGGCTGAGAGAGCTGGGGTGGTTCAGCATGGAAGAGGTTCCAGGGAGACCTTAGGGCACCTTGCAGTGCCTAAAGGTGGCTACAAGAGAGCAGGAGAGGGACTTCACAAGGACCTGTAGATAGGACAAGGGATAATGGCTTTAAACTGAAGAGGGGTAAGTTTGGATATTAGGAAGAAGTTCTTTATTGTGGGGGTGGTGAGGCCCCTGGAACAGGTTGTCCAGAGAAGCTGTGAATTGCCCCATCCCTGGAAGTGTTGAGGGCCATGCTGGATGGGGCTTTGAGCAACCTGGGCTGGTGAAAATTGTCCCTGGCAGGGAGGCTGGAAAGAGATGATCTTTAAGATCCCTTCCATTCCAAACCATTCTATGATTCTATGTGTAGAAAACTCTCCACAGGACTGGGGTTGTCAGGACCATGAAAAGGCAGACTAGAAACACAAGACTGAAGTTCTTGACTATTCTTACCTGTTTTTGTGATGCCTGGTACAACAGAACCCTGATCTATGCTGGGAACTTTAATGTACAGACAAGATACGAACAATGATGCTGTAAAAGACTGCAAAACCACAAGTGAAAAACATACTCTATCAAAAACCTATTAATGGCTGTTGGCTCATCATGAAGTTGTATTTAGCCTATCTAGGTCATCAAAACACTGTTCTTCATGCTAACAAGTTATTGCAATGGATAGAAGAACATGCATTCCATCTTGTCTAATGCACCTGATATTTGTTTCAATCTATTTACTTTTAAAAACATAAATCATGTTGGAGTCAACCTAATCAAAGCACCTTTTCTTAGCTGATCTTTCAACAGTCCAGAGCTCCCTGGAACAAGAGTCACCCAACACAAGGAATATGGCCTTGAAGCCTCTGACTCATCAAGTAACCTTCTCTGTTCAGAAATATTTGATGGTACACACCACATTTTTTTTCTTTGCCTGTAACCTTACCACCTCTCATGTTTAACCACTCCCAGCACTACCAACAGAACACAAACCAACACTGCTGTGCACTCCTGACCAGCTGTGAAGGGCTCCTTGTACTTGAGCCTAATATATACAAAAAATGTAATCTGCTGGCACTAGTCCAAACCTGCAATTAACATGAAAATCTGGTGCTTTATGGCCTAGGCATAAGTGCAGGTGTGCTTAAAACACAAAAATAAGATGAGGCAGAACTTCCTAAGGAGCTGCTGGTAACAATTCATGGGGAAATTCTGGACCAGGATATGTGTTGGTATAGCAACAAGAGACACTCTGCCCCCAGAAAAAACCTTCTTTCTCAACCCTGCCTGTCTGAAGACTGTTCACCTGATCTTGTGAATAGAGGCTTTATCACATGAAGCATTTTTAACCACCTGTAACTCATCTGGTCCACAGTAAGGGAAATTTCTGATAAAGCTCAGGTGAACACCACTCGTTTGATAAATATTGTGTCTGCAATCTTTAGCAAGGTTGAAGGAGCAGTTAGACCTGACAGCTGAGCTGATGCAATAGCTCAAGGCTGCCAATAAAGACAGTCCTAGCCATCATTCCTCCTGCTGCAGCACCTCTGCTAGGTCCTGCTCCCCTAGCGACCCAGCCTGACAGCTACAGTGGTAGCAAAATATTCCCTTTCATTTTTGCTGGGCATTTTTCAGGAGGTGCCAGAACAAAGAAAAAGGCACAGGATCTTATGATCAGGAAAGAGATCAACTCTTCTGGTTAACAGAGGAGGTGAGCTCAAATGTCACCCCATCTGGCAATGTCCCCTACAACAGAGAGGAGGGGTATGGTTGTTTTTGTGGAGGGCAGGGTCAGGCTCCCCCATTGCTCTGCTATACATCATCCTCAACATTTTGTCCTGGTGAATGAGGTGCAGAAGGGAAAGCACAGAGAGCTGCAGAAAGACAGGAAAACTCTGGAATGCCTTTCACAATTGTGCAATTTTTAAACAGGCTCTTGCTTGTGCTGCTCAGATGCTGCCTACAGTACACAGTAAGAAGCCAGTCTCTCCAATTGGTCTGGCTACCACCTGGGAAGAAATATCTGTGATAGGCTTTGGTGCAAATAGGGCTCCTTTTCCTACTATATACAGCTGGCAGGTTAAGAATCATGGGGCTACCTCATGGGTCCAAAGAGAGGTATTATAGGGGAAAGTAAAATATTCCATTTAAAAAAGAATCTCTATTAAGCTCTTCACAAAAGTACCTAGAGTCTGGTTTCAAGATCTCTTCATGTTTGATTGGAAAGTGATCACCAGCCATTGCTCTGTGCACAGGACCTACAATTTAACATTCCTGGCACTGCTGTTGATACTGAAGCTGTGCTGCTGTGCAGAATCTGCAATCCCAGAGTTCATTCAGTGTTGATTCAAGATGAGGGGTATGTGCCAACACTGCTTCCAATATTAAAACTCTGAGATGTTGGAGCCTTTGGGTATTACTGCAATGCTATGCACTTCACACAGATCATTTGGAATACTGAACTGTAGATAAGTGACCACTTCTGTCCCTCCTTTCCACCAAAAAGGTATCACCTGTCACAAGAGGAGTCTCTGTGCTGGCCCTTAACCAGCTTTGGAAGTGGAGGAAAACAGGGTGCAAAATCATTAAGTCAGCAGAGTCAACCAAGGGTATCAAGAAAAGAAGTCTTGGATTTAGCATTTTGCTGCTTGTTTGAAAACAGCAGGTTTAAGAGCAAATCTCTCCCGGAGGAAAAGAAGTTAATCTCCAAATACTCGATGAAGAAAGGAGGAAGAGCAGTTTGTCCTTCAAAAATGACCCAGTCTCCAGGACCTACAAGTGTGCTCAGCCAAACTGTGTTATCAAGGCCATGCTACAGATCGGTAGTACTGTTCTTGTCCCCCTCTGCCATCATTAATTCTTCAGCATTAGCAGCTTCCAACATAAGCAAACACAGACAGAACAACAGTTCAGCCTTCAGACAGGGGGGCAGCCCAGTGGGAAGCTAAGTTTGCAGTCATCTGGGCTTAGAGCTTGAGGTTAAGCATGTATACATTTCAAATCTGAGACCGCTCATGAAAGACCAGCTGGCAGTTAAATATTGTTCTGAAGCTTCCCACAGGAAGAGAAGGAAAATATCTTCTTTTTGTCTGGCAAAACTAATAGCTCTAATCAAAGCTGGCGTTTAAACGACTTGAAAAACATTTCCCAACTTCCAGCCCCAAAGCACTGAGGAGTTATGAACCAGGTCCCACCAAGATCAGGCCTTTTTTCCTCTTGAATTTTGATCACTTATGAATTTATATTTAGAAGTGTTTAGAAGTGATAAAGAGAGGCAGATACTTTGTAGTGACTTGCAGTTATCATAAAAGCAAAAATCAAAGAAGCCCATGACAGCTGTTTGAAGAAAACCTAAAAATAAAATAAAATTTTAAAGAAATCAACAACGCAGAGGAAAGAAAACCCACAGTGAGTGCATGAAACTTTCTGCAAATGTGCTAGTTAGGTAAACAGGAATCTGAGCCACACAGAAAACTGAGATGTATAAATGATGATCTTGTATAAATGTAATGATGAAGTCATGTTTTCATCCACTCTTCAAGGGTAGAGATCTAAACGCGCTCGTGAATTTTATTCAACTGCTCTTCTGGCCAAAGTGAGCATCCTTGGATTAGCTAGTCAAAATGAGCTGTGCCAAGATCTGAGATGCTGTGGATGATTGCAGGAATGAAGGTCAGAACACTGGGCTAAATCAGATCACTCTTTTCCATCAGTCCATCTGACCTCCCCTCCCAGGCTGCAGGCTTCTTGCCTACCCCACGCCACCCTGTCAGTTTTTGGTATGTAGATATATCTTTCCAAAGGAAAGTGGCAAGGCACTCCCTTTTCTTATTTCCCCTTCCTCCCAGCCTCCAGCAATCTCTGCCAAGTTGCTCAAGAAGTCAGCCCAAAGCTGAAAGACAGGTCAAGAATCTCCCAGAAGATAATTTCAGTAGTACAATCACTTAAAAGCTCAAGTCACGTCCCAGCAGCCCACCTTGCAATCACAGTACATATTCTGGGTTGGCAATGCCAGTCAGGTTTGTCTTCTCCATCCAAATCCCATGTATGTGGGGAAGTGGTATTTTCTCATTTCTTAAATTGAGGCCATTTTTATGAACTTTAAAAATAGGATAAAGTTTCCTGACATGGTGTCATCGCTCCAGCAGAAAGCAAATATAATCCTCTCCAAATAATCATCCTGGTGAAACGATTTATGTTTGGCCAGTGATTGTGTTTTGGACAAGTCTTCAGTTTAACTTCAGCACTGCATTGCTTGTGTAGTGTTCTTTAAAACAGCTCATATGCAAAGAGATGAAAAAAGCTGATTAGAAAGATTTATAAAGGGGACTGAGGTTTGTAGTACAAAATGTGTTGAAAGAACATGGATGGTCTTTTTGTACTGACTATTTAGTAATGTGCTCTGGGAAAAGGGAGAACAACAGGTATTTTTGTACCCACACTAGAAATCCCCTTCCCATCTCCAGATTACCATTTCAGATTTCACTCCACTATTAATATCAGCAATTAATTACCCCTAAAAGGAGATTTTGGTATCTTTCAGTTTTGGAACACATTTCAGAATAAGGAACATCCCTACCTCTCATATCACTGTTCACAAAACTGCACGACAAGACTGTAGCACAATTAAAAGCTGTCCAAGGTTTTCCTCTTTAGGAGTAGGATCAGACTAGAGGAGCTCCTTCAAGGAAGTTCAAAGGCCAGATGCCCTTTTCTCATGTGGTAATCAGATATATCAGTGGGGCACATTATCTGAATTCAGTCACACCTATCTGTCTCTGGGCCCAAAGCCCAGAGAGAAGATGTCACGTGTGGACACAGCCATTTCTGCAGTGAGCAAATGGCTGGAAAGTAGGATAAGGCAGGAACTCCTCTCCCAGCAATACAGACAATCTCAATCAAACAGCTCAAGGACTTTGAGGAGACATGGTGTTTTACCCAGTAAAACAGTACTGGAGAGTGTTTCACAGCACAGCTCTCTCTGTGGAGCAGCTGCAGCTCAGACTGTGAAGGCACAGGGTTGGTCACAGCTCTGTGGACATCCTTCACTGGAGTTGTGAAGCCTCAGCTTCTTTGCTGTTGCGTTGAACGAGAGCTTTGCTGCTGAGTTGGCCCTGGCTTAAACTCTTGTTGGGAGACTGTTAAACTTGTGTCCCTCTAAAACAAGCAGCCAAGGTTTCCAGGATGGGTTTCCCCATCCTCTGACACTTCTAGCCTCTGCAACCAGTACGAGGCTGTCTCCTTGCCTGGAGCAGCAAGTGGCCCCATGCAGTTAGGTGACACAAAAAGCCCTGCCACACTACTGAGTTTTCTCCTGGCTGCTCTTGAACACCTCTGCACGCGTGTAAAACCCAATAAGGGAGAAGAGAGAGGCACGCATACCCCAAGGAAGAATTTATAACAAAGTTCTTTGTCTCTTCATGACAGTCATCTAAGGAAAACACCAATTTTGTTTACCACTGCAATGTGACATTTCACAGGCCACATCCTATCCCTGCATACTTACCCTGAAATATAATTTTTCAAGCCTCAGGCAGACAGCAGCCTTGCAGACAAGAAACCCAATACCCCAGCTCCCATCCTGTTTATGGCATGTTGCAATGCTTTCTCAGAAAATTAAATATTTATTAAAAGAAATAAAGCAAAATATATACTTTATTCAAGAGCTGATGGTCAAGGTAGGACAGCTCGACTGCCAGTACTGTCATTGCACTATGAAAAAGGCACATGTACCAGGCTTAATTTGCAACCAGCATGGCTAAGCAAAAATTAAAGAGAAAAAAAGCTAACCCAGTGATGCTGCAGTTCTGGAGTCTGTTCTCTAGAGAGCAGGTTTAAATTCATGGCAGCTATGGTGTTTTTCCCTTTATTGCCCTTATTCACTCCCAAGGCCCCTGCAAAAATCACCAACATTCTTGGTGCTCAGGGGGGTACCAGGAAGTTAATCACAAGTCAGAACTGAAGAGCCTTCCCAGAGCTGCCTGGGAAAGTTTGCACAGCATCTGCTTGTCTAAATCTATGGAGATTACACTAAAGGAAAAACGTAAATACTTTTTTAAAGGCTTCTTCCACGTGAAAGTCAGATTTTATGAGGTGGGTATGAAGAAACCTAGCTTAGTCCCGGTCTGTACACAGACCGTGGGTCCCAATATACTCTTTCTTCTGGGAGTGAGATAATTGTTTTAGCCAGTAAAAATCAGTTTTCCAATAAAGGGCATAAAACTGCATAATAAGAGAGGAGAAAAAAGTCCCAAAGTCATTAAAAAAAAAAAAAAAAAAGTTCCTCTTAGTCCGGTACTCCTCTGAAAACAGGCAGTGCAAGGAATGAAGACATACTTCCCAGCAAAGGCCCACAGAGTGTTTCAGTATATGGACTGACAGCATGAACTGCCTTCCTAAGGCTATAAAACCGTGCCAGGAACAGAACTACAGCCACCAACATTTACACAAAAGGATTTCACTTTTCAAAGCCACCTCAGGCACGATCGTTGCTATTTGCAGGCAGGGTGCAGTGGCGGTGGCAGGCTTGGGCACAGCAGCTCGCTGGCAGCACCGCGGTTCTGGGTCGCATCTCCCGGGGTCTGCGCCGGATCCGTTCTGGGCTGCGCGGCTCATCCAGCATGTTCCGTCCCCAGACACGGCTCTGCTGCTTGCCTAATAAGGCCAGGCGTGAGTTGACTGGCTGGCTTAGAGGTCAGCCAGTGTTTACCTTGCGAGCCAGCAGCAGCTGGAGCCTCCCAGCCCTCCTGCGCTCCATCCCCGCGCTGGCACGGCCGCGGCAGCCGGGGCACATCGGCACTGCCGCTCACAGCTGAGGGGGACACGCTGTGGTTTCACCACACAGCATCAAACTGCAGGGAGTGCAGGCACAGTTTCCACCACAGCACATTGCAGGACCACTGGACTGAAAAAATAATCAGGTTTCTCACTGCATGAATTGCTCGAAAGTAGGGCAGCGGTGTAGGTGTATGAACAGCCACCTTCACCGCTCCAAGGCGGCAGACAGGTACTTGTCAAACACCAGAACCAAGGGAACTAGATGAAAGCAAGGCAGAAATACTCATTTGAGCACTACTATTTAATTATGTATTACTCTTGATCAGTTATGGTGAGATTCACTGCAATTCAGACAGATGGCTTCAAAAGTAATGATTTACCCTCCACAAAAATAGCTATCTGGCCAAATTAAAAAACCCTTCTTCTGCTGCTTCCCTTGTGTTTCAGTCTATTTTTCCCTTTACAGCACTCCTAAGGCAGCTTCAAGATGCCACATTTGGATACTGTCCTACCCATTTTCCCAGCACAGTGTGAGGAAAGCCAGGAGACAGCTCTGTGGTTAGAGCTGGCAGGCAGAGGAGAGCGGCACAGGTCACCTCCTACCACGGCACTGCCACGAGACCCCTGCGAGGGGACACACACAGTGGCTTCTCCCTTCAGCTCAGTACAGACAATGCATTTCCATCCTTCATCAAAAACCACCTTGTAAAGTTTAAATACCTACCTAGTACTATCAGATGGAATCATGTTTTTATCACATGGTTCAGCTAGAAAATTGTCTTGAGCATAGGGAGTAAAACTAAACTAAAAACTAAAAATTATGATTAGTTTTTAAAAACTTAACTATGATTATCACCCTACTGAAACTAAACTATGAAAAACTAAACTATGATTATCACCCTACTGAAGTAACCAAACTATCACAGTTATGTCCTGCTCCTCCTGTGAACCTGGGGTCCACACAATTATAATTAAAAGGGATAAAATATATGGCCCATTCACTCTTAAAACAGTAATTTTTTTAAAAAACTGCTGATAGTTTGTAAGCTTAGCCATTATCATTTTGGGCTGAAGCTGTGCCCAGGTGCACACACAGATCTTGGCTCAGAATTGCTGACTTTCACCTCAGACTGTTCTCACCCAAAATATGTTTCACTTATACAAAGAAATGGGGCACATACATTCAAAAAAGGGCCAGTCAGACATGATTACACAAAGGTAAGTCCTAAAATAAGCCAACTCACTTTGTGTCCAATTTGCTTAGATCAGCAGCACAATATGCTCTTATGAATATCAATAATGAATGCTGGAGGAGACTAAACAACACACAAGGAATGAGAAGAACTGCTGTGTGAGCATTAGACCTTTTAGGAGTTTTAGGAAGCAGTCAAGATAGCTCTGAACTATAAATTCAGTCACATTTCACAGACTTTCAGGCTGGGATGAGAGAAAATCTAGAGGAAACTGCTTTGCTAGAGGAAATGGGTTCATCTATTCATTTCAAGTCTCTCTGAATACATCCTGACAAATCCAAAGTACCAGGGGAACACTTCTTCTGCTCTTGGTTAAAAAGGAGAATCTCAATAAACTTCGGCACATCTGGAAGGGAACACTCTGACACCCTCACAGGTGATTGCTTATCTGTCACCAGTTAATTTAGTTTGTGTAACTGCACATGAGCAAAGGCTTTCCAATGCTTTTATGCTTTCACTGTTTTAATTTTAAATGGGAGATAATATTACATCTGACTTTTCTCCATTTTAACACTCCCATTTTTCATCTTTGCTCACAGACAATATGATTTCCAAGACAGGCTTCAGGAAGGAATTCTGGAAATACGGCAGTATCTCCTCCCCTGTGCTAAAGATGGGGGAAAAGGTAGAATTAACATTTTAAAAAATCTGTATTCTGAATATTTTAAACGCAAAAGGATACCTAAGTGGTAGGGAAGTCATCCTCATGAAGAAACCTGGCTTTTTCACTGCTCAGGACAAAGCACAGTAACTGTAGTCAGTTAAACCTGATTGGTGTAGAGCTGGAGAGTAAAATTCTCACTGAACTTTTCAAGAACAGGCCAGAAAAGCAATTTCAGCAAAACCTGTACATGCATAGCAAAGGTGATGCTGAAAGAGCAGAATAATGGCTCACATAAGATCTCTGCTTAAATCAAGGCTGAAGAATACTTTCCACACTCAGTCCCCCAAAAAGGCCACCTCCTCCAGTGACCTTACAAGAATCAGCTGCCACCCCAGCTCTGTCACAGGAGAGGAAACACATCCACCATGTAATCACCAGCTATGTGCTGCAGGCACACATTCACTGAGAAGACAGATGGGGTTTCAGTGAGGTAATGGGGCAGTGTTCTTCCCCTGGTCTACAGATGGTAGGTCAAGCTCGAAAGTAAAACATCATGGCTTTGTTGAAATGAAACGAGCAGAGAAAACAGCCTACAAATGAAAGAACAAGGGCAGTTCCTTGGGGAGCCAAGAGGTTTGTTACAGCCCAGGTTCCCAGAGCCACCTCATGAGCAGACAGGGAACAGCCCCCAGGGCTGGTGCAATATTGATGCCTGTGTGATGGCTGAAGAGAAGTGCTCAGTCACACCCCAGCTTTTACTGACACATGGAGGAGCTCAGCTGCATTTGCTCCAAATTTCTTCCTCCCAAGACTAGAACCACCATTCCCAGCTCGACTCCTTTTAGTTTCCCAGCTCTCATCTTTGTCAATCCCTCACTTCTGATTTTATTTCTGCTGCCTTCTGTATACTTCTACCTTCTTCCTGTTCCCCATTCTATGGGCAATTCCCCTGCATTTCATTCTTCAGTGTTTCCAAATGTACTTCCACTTCTCCCCTGGCTCGACCCAGTCTCCTCACTGGCCCTCTTAACCCACTTCATTTCATCTCCTGCACAAACCCAGCCATTTTTTTGAGAAGGGTTTTGTTCTCCTTCTTCAGGAGATTTCAGTAAAGGTCTGTCCAACATAGCACACTTTATTAGGAGAGAACAGATCACAGGAAACTAAAGAGCTGTTTTAGTGAGACGTGAACCAAGTGCAATGCACAAAGCTTAACTTCAGCAGCACACTGTGGGGCAGCCAATAACCAGAAGGTCACAGTGTAAACATGCTGATACTCTTGGACATTTTTTTCTTGCAGGTAAATTCCCTTCATCAGTCAACTTGTTTGTCCCATGAATAGCATCAAAGGAATGCTGCACTGTTTCAAGAGAGGCACTAAGCATGTGTAATGGAAAGAGACATCCCTTAAAAAAGAGAAAAGACAGGCAGCTTGAACAAATTAAGAGCTGGAAAGAAAGGACTCCCTTGATGTCTTAATGGCCATTGGCTGTTACAGTAATACACCAACAACCAGTTACAGAAAGGGTGCTGGACTAGAGCCTTGCGAGACAAAGAAAAAATACCTTGCCTTGCAAGGTATTTGTCTAAAAGTGAGGCAAAATCCCTGCTGAGGAACAGTGCATAATCGTGAAAATCACAGACACACAGAGTACAATGTCTCCTAGCACAGTGGGACACAGCCCTGTGCCAGGGGATGCTACAGAATGCTCAGTCCCTAGGACCTCAGGAGGGGCTGCAAACCCCAGCAGGGAAATGGGGTATGTTCTGCAGTAAGACTTCTCCCTGCCACCACACCACACTGTCTCCAAAGCCAGGACCTTGCAGTTCTCAGGGAAAATGAGACATTGCAAGCCTGGGGGAATTCTGGATACAGGGACCCTAGGAAGCCCCACTGTTAAATGCCCCATCATCCTCACATGCTCCATAAAGGCTGGCCCACAGTTTGTGATTCAAGCAAGGAAAGGCAGCCATCCATGAGCCTCAGTACCTTGACAGAGCATGTACTGGACAGACACGTGAAATTCTTGCACTGAGTTTATTGTCAGCACAGACTCCTGCCCACAGAGTCTACAGAAAGGCATTCTTATGGCATGAAGACAGTCCTCCTTCCTACACCAGGGAGCCTCTGGGAGCCATGTGGGAACTCACTTCAGCCCACCAGCACTACTGGCATATTTACTATGAAGTTCTGTATCTACATTCCACACAAAGGATGTTGAAGTCCAAGCAAGATGCTCGTTTTCCTCGCTGCCTTTCTGTACCTGGCCTGACTTGTAAGTGCTAATGGAAAAACTGAATACAATACAGCAGTAGAAGAGTTAAGTAACTCAGCAGCTTCTCTAAATAATTTAACAATTTGTAGTGCAGTTGAGCATACACATAGACTGCTTTGACTTAAAAAAATCATGTTCATAAATAGTCAAGTAAACAAAAAGAAGAAAAAAAGTTCAGTGAAGGCTACATTTTAGGACATTCAGACTATCTTGTAAAGATACTGTTTGCCAGTGGCTGTAAGTCAAACTGCAGCAGTATTTCAGACTGCCATGGAAAGTATGCCTGCATTAAAACCCAGCACAAGAAACTTTAAATTCCTGACAGCATGTGGCCATGCATGAGATCACTGTGAAAAGCTACAACATTTTCTTGAGCTCTTTATTTTTGTTTCCTGAGAAGCCATAATCAGCAGTTTATACCCAAAGTCTAGATGTAAAGTCAGAAGAGGCTGGACTAAGTCCAGGAGTTGCATTAGTTCATAATATACAGGAAAAGAACAAAATCCTATCCAAGGAGATCCAGGGCACTAGAATGCTATTTAATGAAGGCTGAACAAAACTAGAGCACTGCTCTAGTGAGGGCACTATATAGGGATTTCTCTGGGATACCATAATTTCATTTTTATAGTCAAATTCTCACTTTCTGCCCTCAAGGGCATGTGTGCATATGTGTGAAAATATCCTATTAAACAATTTGGCATATGCAAGTTCTCAACTGGT
This sequence comes from Geospiza fortis, assembly GCF_000277835.1. Classification (NCBI taxonomy): domain Eukaryota; kingdom Metazoa; phylum Chordata; class Aves; order Passeriformes; family Thraupidae; genus Geospiza; species Geospiza fortis. The sequence continues at coordinate 2,712,289 of NW_005054360.1, read as the reverse complement.
TTCTTTTGTGGGAGCTTTTTTTTGGCTAAGTAGTAATATCATTATTACTTGCAAGTCATTATGAAGAACAGTGTGTGAGCATCCAGCTTCTAGTATTTCAAGGGTCTGTGGGTGCACAAAACACACCTGCATAGAAACTGGGTTTTACAGGAAGAAATGTTTCGTTGGTTGGGTTTTTTAATTTTTTTTTTCATCTATAGACTATTAGAACATTTTATGTGAGAATAAACACACAACTCACCTATCCTGTCATTTTGTCTTGCAATCAGAATGCAAAGAACAGCAGAAGTCAGGTAACTTGGTAAATAATCTCAAAAAATTACTTCTGAAAACAGAAGGGCAGGGAGGAGAAAAAGGAGTAAACTGAGGGATGCCAAGGTGAATGAGCTCTAGGAATGACAGAAATCTACATTTGGTGTGGACTGCTCTCAAATTTTGTTTCAAAAGTTGTTTCTCTCTGGAAATCATACTGTTAGTTATGTTTCTTTTTCAAATCAGTGAAGCAAATGACTGAGTGTGTCCCACAATCACTACTTTCTGGAAAATACTTTAATGGGAACATCCAATGGCAAACTTTGTTAAATATTGTAACAAATTTATCCCTCACTACACAAATGCAAAACTAACGTGGTATTTTTATTTTCTTATCTACAGGGCTTAAGTGCTTCTGCTCATTGACTCTTTTTTCCTCTTTAATATCCTCTATAGTAGGAAAAACAAACAAACGTGGGCTCCGTACAGAATTTTTCAGTTTTTAAATTTGCAGACTGCAGCAGGCCTTTTGCTTCCTTTCAGTTACCCTCATAAAGAGACAGGAGTGGGAAAAAATATCTCAGAACAGATTTGGGCTCCAATTGAGTTGGAAGAATCTACAGTTAACCCATTTCTGTAGACTGAAATTGCTTCAATTAACTTTTTTCCCCTTCCCATTTTTAATCCCATCAAGTGTTATGCCAGCTAATTCTCTCTCTTTCCAAGCACAAATATTATTGATTAATCAGGATGGAGTCCTATAAATACTCATATTTCAACTTCATAGAGCATTCTGGCTACCTCTGCCATAAATAAAAGCTACTTACACAACATGCAGCCAATATACAAAGAGCAGCTGTTAGAACTGAGCCATCACACTCCATTAAGCTCCAGTCAGATAACAGCTTTTCTGTAACTTGTCCCACACCACATATCAGCCTAATACTGCTACTCCTTTTTGGTCAAGTATTAAAACAGTATATTAGTTTTAGCTTCTAATATTTCCCTCCCTATGAACTTGCTACAGAGAGGCCATACTCAGTACCACCAATCCCTCAAGTCTAAGGGTGATCTGGTGTCCAGTGCAGGTGTTCAGGACATTCCCTGAGACTCATAAGACAGGTTACTAAAGCACTGGCAATACTGCTAAAGGGGTAGTGGTGGAGGGCATTCATAGCTAATTACAGGTAAACTCTTGACAAATTTGAGAGCAAACCACAAAAACCTTAGTTCCAATGCTAGCCACGTGATCAAAGAGTTCTGTGACCCCAGTACCCCATGGAAGGGATATTTTAACATACTTTAATCTTTAAAAGTTTCCATAAACCACCTTCAAGTAAGCCAAGGCACAGCTATGCCACATCCTACAACATCAAGGATCCTGGAAGGCGCTGCAGTCTCTCCCACTTGCTGTGTAACTGCTCCCAGTACCTGACAACATTTTTCAATGGAGGAAGCTGTCTTCTGGCAGAGAAAGACAAATGCTAGTACACCTATACCCTTTCCTGGCAAGTAATTTATCTGAATTAGATTAAGCTTTTCTGACCTCCTCCAGCTACCCAGGGCTTGGGTTAAATTCCAGGGTTACCTATCCAGCCCTGCTGTACAAACGGGACACAGCTGAGTAAACAGCTCTGCCCTGCTAACAGACAGCAGTGGGACCCAGAAAAATGAACAGCCTGGTTCCTGGGGCTCCTGACACCACTACAACACCATCAGTCGTTTTGACCATCATAACTGATACTGAAAGTCAGTCTAGCATGACAAAGGCAGATTCTGTAACTTTAAAATATACACAGAGGTTAATTTAGAGAGCATTTGTACAGACAGCCCATTAAACATAACTAAGAAGTCAGATGAGCAAGAGAGAAGATTGTGACTTCTCCTTGAACATATTTAATCTGTCATTGCTTTAACTATAATAATTATCAATTTAGGATACAGCACTACAGAAAAATATTGACAAGCTTTTTTAAAAGAGTACCAAGTAGTGCTCCTCTGCTCTCCACAGTGTACAGTCCAAAACATACAGACAGTGAGTGCATCATCAGATCTGTACTGAAACCACATTGATAACACAACCTAATGCAAATCTTAGAAACAGCACATTGCCAACTCTGATAGCAGCACAAGTAAAGCATCTGTTATTCTACAAAGCCTTGAAACCTATTTTTTTAAACATTTCAACTCTGAATTTGGCTTCTGCTTGAATAAAAGAATAGATTTTTAAAAAGCCCTGAGTCCACTAGCATTCAGGACTTTTTGGTAGAATAGATACGATCAGATTTAAGAAGTAAATACTTTGTGCTTTAAAAAACCAATAAACAATAGAGGTTTAGTTGTTGGGTTTTTTTCTTTCAGCCATTATCTCTACAAATATGAGCTAGGTGTTAAGTAACTTAAGTCAGCAGTGTAGGCTAAGGATGGCAACCAATTGACAAAGAATGCCCGAAACTAAATTTGTCTGATAAAGTTCCTTTAGGTAAAACCAACTATTTGTCTACAAATGACTGATGTGACAATCATGATTCTCAAAAATCCCACAAAACCAAAACCTTACCAAGAGAGGACAAAGAACTAAAATTTCCTATCCCCAAGATACTAGGAACAGTCATGAGCTCATCAGGCACTGGTTTTATAGCTTCCCCCTGTTTAACAGGCTGTGAAGTCCTTATCTCTTTCTACAGTATAACAATCATCTTCCCACCCTCCCTCCTTCCCTGAAGGAATATCATACCAGCCAGCTCCTCTTTGGCAGTTCAATGCATGTCTGATTAAACAGGGTAGTTTTTCATAACTTCTGTTTAACCTTGAAATCTGCTGCTTCTATTTCAGACCTGATGAAGTGCTCGTGTGCCTGCAAGCTTGGCTCATTTTTTCCCCCTATACCAGCTGGTCTAATAAATTACCTCTTCCTAACAACCTCATGTTGGCTATGTCCTTAGATCATACACAGCTAAACACTATTATGCCACTTCAAACTTGTGTTAAACCACGATAAAGAGTACTGCTGGCTTAAGAAATAATAAAAAAACCAACGTTATTCAAACTACTACCTTGCATTACAGGTAGTCATTCACCTTGCCCACTCCTCACAGAGATGAGGAAAGGATCACTTTTAAATGGTTGCCAGGAACATGAGCATTTTCTGTTTAAGCTGCTCTAAATGTATAATAGAATATATAGACTGGGCATTTTAATAAGTTTGAGGTGACTCCAGGCCTGATGGTTAGGTTCCCTAAGTGTGTGCCAGAGAGAATGAGTTTAAAACATGCAGTTTGCACGATTTAAATTTTAAAGCAACTTTTTTGCCTAATTTGAGAAAGGGAAGGGGGTGGGGAAGGAGCATTTTGTTGTAGAAAAATCACCTCTTTTCAATCCATGGGTAAAAAGTCCTTTATTAAGGTCGGGCAGTTGGAGGCTTAACTCCCGTTTCAGACATGCCTTTATTTGGAAACAATGCAGGAGCAGGCAAGGCAGGGCTTTTTCAGAGATGCTGCCTGGCCACAGGCAAGCTAACAACAACTTGGCAAAATGACAGGCAGCTCTGCACAATCAATACAGCCATGTGCTCCTTGAACAAAAAAAACAAACCACAAGCGTGGAGGAGTTTACGGTTTGAAAAAGCAAACAAACAAAAAACCCCTTTGTAATTGCTTATTAATCATTAAAGGAGAGAGGCCATGCCAGAGCTCCATACAAATCCCACAGGGATGAGGCTCACCCAGCTGCACTCCTGGGACTCTGGAGCGCAGTGCATTGTACCTGCTCTGGAGCACCAGCAGCAGCTCCACAGCAGAGGCCACAGCCCTGCAGGCACAGGCAGAGCTGGCCATGAACAGGAGCTGCCTGAAGTGTTGACAAAGGACTCGATGTAAAACTCCAACTGTAAAACACCACCAGTGTACCAAAATGCAGGAATTCAGGGCAGCTCCCACACTGGTGTTGGCACTTGGCTGCTCCCAGCAATACCTGCAAGATGGCTCCTTGAGATCACATCCCCCTTCTTCCCACAGACAGGGAGAGAGACTATTTTTACACAGCTGCTGACCACTTAGACAAAAATAAATGGAAGGATAACTTGAGGCCAGTCATCTTCCTGATACTCCTCTCTCCCAGGGATCTCAGGAACATTAGAGGCAGAGGAGACCAAGGGAGAAGAGCAGACCCCAAGAATTTGAAGAAATAACCTAACCTCAAGTGAAAGATCATGATCTGCATTTTCTTTCTCCACCCTGCTTTCTCTCACGCCAAGAAGAACTCTCAGCTAGAAAAGCTGACATATCTTCAGAAATTTTTCTTTTTTCCTTTTGGAAAAAGGGACTCCACCAAGCTCCATTCAGGTTTTCTTCCCTACTTTCCTCCTCCCTAGTATTGCCAAGGTCAGATACAGGAGCCATACAAAAAGGCATGAAAGCAAACAGAAAGAGGAGGTATCTATTTAAAGGTACTTTCATCCTCTTCAGGAAAAACCTTATTCTTCCAGAAGTTAAAGTTCACACTCTACACAATCTTTAGCTTGCAGTTTTCCCTACCCTCCTGAAGCATTGGCTCAGTGTGTTGAACTGAGGAAAAAATATCCACTTACCTGCTGATCCCAGCACTGGAGCTGGGTGGACCACCACTCTAAGCCAGCCTCTCACTCCCAGCCTCTCTAGACCAGTGTTCACAGAGACATCTGGCTTCTATGATAGGAACCACTCAGATCCATCCTCTGATGGATGGTTGACATGAGAAAGAAGGGGAAATACTTACTGAAATATTATTTTGCTAAGGAAAAGCCTAGCTTTCCAACTAACATGGCTTTTCTTTCCAGTGGACAGATTTGTGATGAAGGTTTGGCATCTGTTCCCTTCTTCCTCTGTGACAAGAAATGTTCCTGTCTCCTGCATGGATGCAATCAGCCCAGCTTTGGCTGCCAGCATGTGACACCCAAAAGCCTTTCATGCACAACAGTCTTGCACTTTGTTTTCCATCATGAAATACATCTTGCAGATGTATATTTTTTTTTTCCACCTGGTCTCATGTGTAGAGGCCACATTGTTAAAACATCTTTAGTAAGCAGGAAGAAGATGGGCAGGACCCAGTTTCTGTGGCACAAATCCTTCTTGAAGGAAAAGGACTCAAGACTGAGTAGTGTGGAAGACTTCATGCTGTGAAGTGCAGGATCAGGCAAGTGATAAATATCCTTTCCTCTCAGAGCACTCTGAAGGCCTCTGTCAAAAAAGGCAGCCTGTGTTTTACACCCAAAAGCAGACGCTGCCTCTTTAGTCACCCTACAACAAGGGCTGCTGAAAGCTGAGGTTGAGAAATTATTTACCTCCTCTCAAGATTGCATCACATCTCACTAGACATTACCAATTTCCTGTTGCACTGCCAGAACTGATGAGAGTTCTTAGAACTATTATTTCTGATAAGATGCATTTCAAAATGTAAGACCTTTTTCATATTCGTGGTCACAAAGCTGCGTCTCTATTAGACTTACTGACTGCTGAAGAGCTGCCTCTTAAGAAGATTTCAATTTCAAAGCAAGTTGGAATGATTTTCTAAATTATCCTACACTTTCAGAATCAATTTCACCTGTTTTGAGATTCACAGTTGCTTTCAGGCATTTTGCTTGGATTTAAGAACTGCTTCAGCGATGTTTACAATGTTTTTTTCAGGTGTTTCTTGACCAAACCAAATTAACTAGTTAGTTTAGATCTTAATTTTATACAACACCTAAAAAAAAAATTCCAAGAACTATTTTCTTCCTCTTCCTTCTATGGATTGTGCTATTAAAAGTGTCCTGTGGTATAAATTTTGAGTTGAGAAACACAGTAATGTGTTCTTCCTTTTCACCTTTTCTATTTAAGAAAGGAAATATTATTAGAAGCGGAACAGTAACATTAATTTCAGTAAGATCCCACAATTTAGAGCTTTAACCTCCTGATTCTGGGGTAGCTATAATTGTGTTCAGTAGTTTTGCTCATTGCACTACTACAATACCATAGGAAGAATCACAGAATATTCTGAGTTGCAAACATCGCACAAGGATCATTGAGTACAACAATGAATGGCCCACATGGGGTATGAAGCCACAACCATGGCCATTAGCACCATGCTCTAACCAAGTGAGAAAATAAATATGAGGGATTGGCATTGGCATTTCTCCTAGAGTTTTAATCGATGCTGTCAAAAAATGCAGTAGCAACTGATTGCTGCCTTGAGTAAGTAAAGGTAGTGAAGTATTGGTATTCCCTGTAATAAGGCTCATGAACACAGATTGCATATAACAATTGGCAATTTTCAAGAGAGCCACCACAGCAGAGCAGCCCAGTCCTGCAGGGCAATTTATGACAAGTGAATGCGCCAGAAACTAAAATCAATTCAGCGACAAAAATAAGTTCAAAAGACAAACAGCAACTCAACCATTGAAGCTGATTTATTTCCACAGTAGCTGGATGGAAATACTTCCTCTTCCCTGCACTGCTAGACTTCCAGTTCAAGGAATATATTAAGAGATTGAGAACCTACATCCAACACTGTGGCTCCCTCTGATTGTTGTTGTATTGTGTTAAAACTATTGTGAGAGTATGTTCAGCCTAGTTAGCCAAGAACTTTACCCCCTCTATAATTAACTCTGGAATTTGACATCATCATCCCTCAAGGTTCTCTTAAAATTTTAATAGCCTGGTTTATGAATATTCATTTGCCAGCATTACACTTCCAGGGATTTATGAAAACCCAATGGCATGCCAGTGCTCAAAGAGGTTCTATTACTTCTGCTTCTTCCTTAGCACATTTATTACAAGTCAGAAAGTGCATCAAGGCTGCAGTTGATCCAACCATCTGGGTCAATTCATAGACATTAAGTGGCACAGCAGACACCTAGTGCTGCTGCTCAGGGTGCCCATTAATCCCTCCAGTGGACATGATGCTTCTTCACAGGCCTCATCAGTTCTAGGCTATAAAAACTGTTTCTGCCTTATCTCCTCCTGTTTCTCTCCTCCCACATGCCACTGCAATTACAAGCCAAGCACACAACAGCCAGCCCTTGAAAGGCTGCTCCTATGTAAGAGAACAGTTGCCCAAACCACAGAGTTTATCAGATGTGTACAGGGAATTATTCCCCATAGTCAGCTTGTTTCAGCAAGTGCTACAGCACAGATGGAACTGGCACACTGCAACAGCTAAATAAAGTTTGTGACACTTTGGTCCATTACCAAGAGGCATAAACATTTCTTCTGTGTCACAGGCTGTCATTTGTTTGACAGTTTTTTGTGTTTTCCAAATTGTGACAGTGCTGAAGTTTTAGGCCACTGGCTTGGAGATTACTGTATGTCACAGACATGTGAACCAACCATCCCCAGATGTGAAGCATCTCCAGTTCTAAGAGGAGAGCTCAATAAAAGTTCACAATGCAGGTTGATCAAAAGCTCTTATGAATCTGAATAGCACAACAAATATTTAGAGCACAACTTGTAAGGAATGTGAAATTCAAAGCTACATTTAATGCATTAAACCAGATGTATTATTAAGCCAGAAGCTTCCTCCTAATAGTTATGGAAATTGTAAAACACAACTAGAAAGCCAAATAGTGGCATTTCTCCTACATATTCCTTAGCTATATTTCTCCTTTGTCAGCAAAGAGGCAGCTCAGCAAAGCTCAGAACTACTTTTGTCATTTCCTGACAAAACAAATTTAGTTAGAACTTTCTGAAGTTATTGTCAAGCCTTACTTTACAACAATTTATGCAATTATGTGATTTTCACCTCAGCACCACTGCTTCAGAACAAACAAGGTAAGAGGTTTGATCTGTTGTAAATGAACATTCCAAGCTTTTGGTTTTTGTTTCTGCTTGAAATATTTACAGAACAATGAAAAGCTCTAAATTTGGAAGAGTAACTTCCAACAGCAGCATTTGGCAAATGCAATATTTAAAGGCATCTCCAAAGAGAACCTCTAGACTATTCAGTAGAAAAAAAGAGAAGAGAAATACAAATAAAGAATAACAAGTAATAAAAAGGATATAATCTCTGCAGGGAAAGGGAGGAGAAATTAGAGATCAGCGACTGAAACAGTGGAAAAAAAAAAGGTCAGAAGTCCTGAAGGATGTAATCATGATCCTATTTTAAAAAGGGAAAGGCTAAAATTGTGACTGATACAATGGCCTAGGGGCCAATCCAGAAAGTCTGAAGTCCCATAAATAAAATGGCTTTGTAGAACATCATCACTTGATGCTTCCTGTAGCTCCCAGGTCACAGCTTTGGCCTTTGGTGTTTGGGAAGGCTACTGGGAATTCTCACCAGCCCCCGGGGGAAGGCTCTGCACTGCAGGCAGTCCTGGCCACTGGGCAGGCACAGCAAGCACACATCACTGTGGCTGAATTACACCATTTCTGCTTGGCTTCTGGAGGGAAACCAGCTTATTTAGACTTGTTTTTCAGCTTCCTAGCCTTCTTTGGGGAGGCAATAATTTATGCTATGACTTCAGAACACAAAGACCTATTGTCCAAGTCACAAGATGCCTGCTTGCCCTAACCAGGAGAGATCCTTTGTGGTGCAGGGGGAAGGGGAACCTTTCACTTTTATGGGATCTCCCTTAGAAGCAGAATGGGGATTTTTTTTAAAAAGCAACAGAAGTTTAAAATAATTTACTTCAAGAATCTGACCCAAAAGCTTGATTGTTGCTTTGCTAAGAGCTCCAAAAGTAGGTGAAAAAAATCCAAACTGAGTCTGGCCTGCAAAACTCTTACAGCACCATCAACCTCCTCTATTTATTTACTTTTAGTGGATTGCCAGTTAAATCTCTAGCTTGCAATCAAATCGGGTTTGGGTAGCTGTCAACCCTTAAAGCTGAACAGCTACAACACCTTGCAGGAGGTTTTAAGAAAGACTTTTAGCTATGAAGAAAAACATGATGGGCTGGATAAAGCTCAACAGCTACAGCACTTTGCAGGTGATTTTAAGAAAGACTTTTAGCTACTAAGAAAAACATGATGGGCTGGATAAAGCTGAATACCCAATTTTTTTTGGCACCCAATACTCTTGTAGGACAGACAGCCATGTTGGCCAGCTTCAGGGTCCTGAATTGTGTACATATTTCCAAACATTTTGAGCCTGTCTGCCTTGCTGGACCACCCACAGGGAGTACAGCTTGATAGCCGTGGGAACAGTACCACCAACTACATTGTTTTTTACTGAACTCTACTGAATACACTTAACCTCCAGTGAGCTGACAAAATCACTCCTCTGTGGAGGAAGATCCACACATGTCTGCACAGCAGGAGATGCAGTGAGGCATCCTTTTGCAGGCAGAAGGGCTCATCTCAGCTCCATAGGCTTTCATGGCTAGGTTTTGCCCAACAGCTTAGCCACATGCAAGGGACACACTTGTGCTTTGCTCCCCAGGTAACAGTGAAAGTGCTTAACACAAAAATCTGTGCTCATGGAAGCAACACAGACACCAGAAAACATCATGGTAATTCAGCTAATTGGTACATGTCACAAGAAAGAAGCAATTCAGAAGTGTTAATCAGCCTAAAGCTGGTTTGAACTCAAACCATTCTTTAGACTCTGCAGTTGAGCAGCAGGCTGTGTTTCACAGACTGAGTCAAAGATATGAATAAGGAGTAAACCACCCCCAGGTACCTGATGAGGCGTTGCCAGGGCACAGGTCATGTAAGTGAAGCCATGTTGAGAACGAGTCATTTGCACCTCCTGGGGTGTAATCCCATGATGCAATATTTAGATTAAATCTTAGACTATTAACCCAGCATATCAACCCTGTCAGCTCCCAGCAGAGGTGTCTGAAGATCCTGTTTAAACTAGCTCATTTATCCAATCAAGACAGGAGAAACAAAAACATGGGAGAGCTCCTCCTGTGACTCTTGGGGATGGTGCTGTGCAGGGCCAGGAGCTGGACTTGATGATCCTTGTAGGACCCTTCTAACTCAGCTTATTCTGATTCTTTAAGTGCTTCCCTTGAAGACACCTCTACCTTTCCATCTCAATGCCTGGTCCCTAATCCTTGATCTCTCTCAACTCCTGCTTCTCTCCTCTTTGCCTTGCTGAAGTCCTGCACAGGGAGCAAGTGGCCTGCTGTGGAAGGGCACTCATGACACCAGGAAGTACAAGAGAGTGAGCCAAGCAATTATTGATTTATCTGAAGCATTTGCTGAGAGGATTATGTGTGGAGTCACTTCTTTCCTGACAATTGACTTCCATGGAGTTGTGCTGTCATGACATTTCATTGTCTGCATTCAATTCTTCACAGGTACTTGAAATCACTTATAAAATTCTACTCAATTACTGGGCCCTAGGTTTCAATCAAAAACATTTGTACATTTAATATTTCACTACAAATGTGCTACTTCTGTGCTAGCTTCAATTAAGATTTAAAGTACTTGTAATATCAAATATAATTCTTTCATAGTTGCAATGCAAAACTATGCCCCAATTTTACTTATACCTATTTTTATTTAAGTCCAAACAAGCCAGCACAGGCAGTATATGAGCTTTGGTCATTCAAGAAAAGAGTTTACATATATCTCAAATCAAAGGTGCAGAATTAAGTAATTTCAAGTAGAAAACTGTTCAAACTTAAGTCCTCATGACACTCTTCCAGAAGCATTACACAGAGGCAAGTAGATTGTGGGCAGTTTTAATATTGGGCTAGAAGACACAGCAGTAGACTTGGTACAAGAACCAATACAGTGCCTTAAAATAAAGCAGAAGTTCTCTTTTGCATAAGAATATTAGCCCAACACTGGCACAAGGCGTTTTGCTACGTCTTACCGACACTTGCTTAAGTCTCTAAATCAAGCAAACAGGCTGTCAGGAGCAGAGTATGGCAAACCTCACATCACAAACACTGACATGTTGACATCCCACCTGATGAGGTGAAAGCAAAGCACTGAGGAACCTCACAGAGCTCACAGGGACTCCAGTTTTTATCTCTTCTCTTGCCATCTAACCCGAGCCAACACAGCTCCCTCCTCACCTGTCCTACACGCTCACTCCCACACTGAGCAGCTCTTTCCAAAGCCTGATCTTCCTCTGCTGCTAATTCAGCACCCACCTGACACTGCCATGGTGAGCAGGTCTGAGCAACCCAGAGGACCTGAGAGAAGCAGAAAAAACTTCTGACAGAGCAGTTTCCTGATCTGTGTGGCCATGTACTCAACTGATGCTATTGGAGAGAGTGGTTCCAGAGCAAATTGGAATGGAAAGGCAAGAGGGAAGGATTCCTAAATTGGTATTTTAAAGCAAGGTTGCCACTTCCACTATTCCTACCTGCCAATCCAAACCATCAGCTGCCTAAAGTAATCAGAAGAACAAAATTGGTAACTCTGGTCTTAAACAAAAATTGAACAGATCTCATTTTGAAACTTACCCACCTGAAGCCTCACTCCACTTCAACACAGCCCTAAGCACCAGTCTACAAGCAAATAAATAGCAAGGCCATTCCTGGTTTAAAGCAGGGCAGCTACAAAGAACACAGAGTCTCATGGATGATTTTATGTTTTCTTTCCTGCAATTAGTAATTGCTAAGAGCCCTAACTAATATGTCTTGATCACATTACTTACTCAGAGAACAAAATGTTGGACAGAAGTGTCGATGCTGTGTTTTCTCCTTTGACTTAACACTTACAAATCCTTATAGCCAGCAAATATACATAGTCCAAATAGCCAGAAACACGATTAACACCAGAAAATCTAGGCCTCTATGACTCAATCTGAGTAAGTGCCAGGATGGATCATTTTCCTTTGCCCACCTAAACATAGCTCTTACATATAAAGGGTTGTGACTTCATCT
>NW_005054360.1:2678597-2700178 GCF_000277835.1 Geospiza fortis | reverse complement strand
CAGGAGCTTTTTTTTTTAACTTCACAGTTCTTTCAGTTCCTTTCAGAGTTCTCTGATCTGAACACTTATCTCGTATCTGGCACACTATGCTGTAAATGAGCATGCAATCATCAAACCTGTGCTTTTGAGCTGTGATGTACTTCAAGACAACAACTTCTTGGCTACTTTTTAAAGCAACTTAACCTAGCCAGGTTTTCTACATCTTAAACATGCCATTCTCACCACTGCAAGATCTCCATCTGGACAGGTCACTCTTCAGATGCACAACAATCTGGAGCCCTGATGAAGGCTTGGTATAGATTCCTACATTCCAAAACCCTGCTGGCACCAGCTCTGAGCCTGCCTGGCCCTCCACTGCGCCACTCCGCTGCTCAGGGCAGCAACATGTTTGTGTCTGTTTGCCCTTCACAGATGTGTACACACACCTGTCTACCTGCCTGATCCCCACTCCTCCAAAATCCCTGGCAGATGTCAAGGGTAGATTTACATGTTATTTCATAAAATTCACCTTTGTAAGCATATGTGGTCAGTTCAGTTAGTCCTTATTGCCCCAAATAAGCCAAAAGACCCTTATCCTTTCTAGACATGTCAACAAGAGGAGAAAGAAAAAATAAAAGTTGTCCACACATCAAATAGAAACAATTTTTGCAAACAGATGTTTCTTCCACAAGTGTTTGGGTGCAAAACCACTGTAGCCAGTTGAAACACAGTTCTAGATGATTGCTACATAAGCAGAATTGACCACAAGAAAACTTCTAATGGTTTTGTTCATTCTCAGAACAGTTGGTTGACTGAAAATGCAATGTTGATTTTTTTGCAGAGCTACAGTTTCCAATAATTCCACACATAAACTCACAATGCATTTTGACAATGTCAGAACTGTCACAATTACATTTGCAGCATACCTTTAGATATCTGTGTACTGATAAACAGTATTTTAGTATGCAGAGCTCTATAACAAAAACATATCCTGTACTATGTTTTAAAGTTTAGTTTAAGGAATGGAATTTAAAGAAATATGGGAAACTTCAAGCTGAGAATTTGGTTTTTAAATCTGAAATGCAGACTTTAAAGACCTGAGTTAGTTTTACAGGTATGAAATGAAGTTTCCCATTCTAAAAGCCAACCTTCATCTATGAATGTGATGTTTCCTTACTTGCCAAGCCAGTCCTTACAATCCAATCAGAATGAAAGGATGGGGGCTGAGTTGTGTTTTCAGGGTACAGCTGTGTACAACTCACACAGCTTTTGCTGAGTGCAACTCAGGGAGCTAGCACATCTCTTTTGTTTGAAACAGGTTAGAAAAACTAACTCTAGGGCATGCAGTAAGCTTTATTTGTCTCAGCTTCATGTTGCTTAGAATTGCCAACACTAAAGCCTTGAGCCTGCTTTTCAAATGAATTATATGCTCTGGATATTTGACTACAATAAGAAATACATCATTCAAGGTTAGCTTTACTCGCCACAAAAAATAGCTGCTTCTCTTCACAATGAAGAGGTAAAAAAGTGAACCCCAGTGCTGCTGGAGCAACAGCTGCGCGGGTTGTTCAGCTCCAGTTGCCTGTGCTAAAACATCTGGCAGGTTTTTTTATTGGAACTGAAGGCAGGCAGGTGCTACAATTATTGACACCAAAGCCAAGTGAACCCAGGTCTCAACTCCCAGACCTAACTTGTGGCTGCAGGGTGAGCCTTACCCAACCCTAGACACCACTGGAATGCCAACAGCTGCCTGAAATGCTGCTTTCAGTAGGATTTCCCCTCGGTTTCAGGGCCAGTTGCCACTTAATGGAAAATGACATTGACACACTGTCCATTTTTCACGCTAATATAAACAGTGGGGGCAATTATTTTCTAAGAGTTAAAGAGTTATTCTAGCTGTCTCTGAGGCTTAACTGGGCTTCTTGTTAGAAAGGGCAAGATTGAAAAAGTCACATGTGAAGCACATATGACTTGCATATTCTCTAGATCATTTGGTGCAACTGTTTTGAAAGAGTGATCCACAGTCCTTCATCCTTCCACAGAGAGCTGATGGGAGACAGTGCTACCTTTGTTTCATTTTAGGGAATAGACAGTAATTTTGTCTAAATCTAAGGCTGATATAACAGAACAGGAATGAAATCCTGCACATCTTTGCTGCCTGCCAAGAGTTTTACAGGTATAAGCCACCAGGAGCACATTTGGCAGTCATTAACTCCACAGAAATATCATTTACTGCTCACAGTACTTTGGCACACAATCTCTGGACTAACACCTGAATGAAGCCCCTTTGTAACAGACACTGGTAACAGCATGGCATTTTTTGGTGTCAAACAGCTCAGTTCTGTCAGGAAATTGCACACTTCCTTCATAATGGTCTGATGGAGGCTCAAGTTGCTTTAGAAATGCATATGGCCTTAAATATTATGACACATGATGCTAGATGTCCAAGTTCCTTGTGATGATTTTTTTGTGCATATGAAGAGAGACATGGGAAGCCAAATAATTTTTATCTGTGTCTTTGAAAACTGACTTCACTTTTTTTTTTTTTAACTCTGAAACCTGGCATCATTAGAGCAAAGAGAGACCATTCCAACAACTAAATCCAAATAAATCACCAAAGAGTTAATGCATAATTGCTGTACCCTCTGTACTGAAAGACTCCCTTCAACAGACCACCACGTGAATCAGTGACATCAGAAGCATTTTTACCACCAGTTACCCAATGCATTCTTATCTGCTGAAGGCAGACTCCAAGTAGGACATGTTTTGCTCATTAAAAATCACGACCTTCCAATGTGTCCATTAACTCTCAAGTGTACAGTTGGGAATATAGCAAAAGCAGGGCATTAACAAGGTGAGACCATGGTGCACACTAATTCCTTTGCAAGCTCACTGTTCCCCTGCAGAAGCCAAATGGAGGCTTCTCCATGCAGAAACAGAAGAGAGAAGCTTTTGCATTCAGCAAGAAAAACACTCTGCAGACTGCAAGGCCTCTGCATAGTCAATAATCTCAGCCATCCTGTTCCTGCAGACTATTCCACAGCTTTTGCCTCCTGAAAATTACTGTGAAATTTCCATCCACAACAGCCAACACATTGGGGAGCAAACACGAACTCAAACAATGGCAATTTGAACTAAATAAGCTTGTGCAATTTTCTCCTCTGTTCATTATGTTAGAGGTTTCACAGACACCTGATCTTGTGAACATGTTCTAGGAAAACAGAATTACAATATTGCATTTAAAAACCCCAAAACCACAGACCACAAATTCCACACATTCTTAGTCACCTTTTGCATAAACAAATGTACTAAACTACATACAGCTTTCAAACCACTTCATCAACATAGAGACAAGAGAAACCTCAGCTCATACTGTGTTATGATGTGTAAGACAGACACTTTCCAAACAGAAAACTGGCAAAAGATTCCAGTGACCTGCCTAAATGCCGTGGTCACAAATGGCCCACCGCCACCATCTCTGAGCCCACCTGGACTCACTGTGAAGGAGCAATGTGCACTACCTTTTTCATTTTCCTCTACTAGACAGTTCTGGGGAGTTCCATGTACAGTTACAGTGTAATCTTTCTTCTCTGCATAAAAAAGTAAACATGGCATAGTTAGAGACAGATTAAAACTGCTTTATGTCCCCCCTACCTTTATCCCATAAAAAGTATCAAATACAAAGAATTTAGTGAAGAAATGTCAGGCCTGCTGAATAAAGCTCAGAGAAAATCTGAAATCCTCCTTCCTACTCGAAATTTTTTGCCAAAAATGTCATTTAGCAATGCAATCAAGACAAAACAACATGGGAGAGGCAGAATTAACTTTTAAATTGAGATAGGGAAGAAAATTTTCCTGCTCTAACAAGTTTAAACCTTTGTCGCACAAAGAGAAGCAGATATTGTTACTTTCCATCAATCAAACTCTTTCCTTCATTTCACCCTTAGTGCACTTAAGTCTTAAACTCAAGTTAAGAGCTACTGCACACTCTGTGGTGTCTAACTTCCATATCTGAAGTATCTGTGGTCTGTTTTAAGACTTTAAGGCATGGACACCTTCTAGCAGGTTACAGGAACACAACAGGCATTTTAAAATGGTGGAGCCATTTACAGCAACTTGCTTTTTAAAAGATAACTAGGAAAGGAAAAGAAAATCAGATCATATAAAAAAGGATGCTTATTAAAAATACTCATTTTAGTGGAAGCAATGAAAAAACATTTACAACTCAGTACCAGACTGAAGCACACATCTGTTATACAGTACAAAAATTAAGAAGATGTCTGAAGGAGTATTTTTATCAGGCAGTTTCTTCCTAACCCTCATTGCTTCTGCAGGTAGAAGGATTCAATCTGCTATAAAATATGCAGATACAGGTGATTATTTAGATATATATCTAACAAAGTCTGTGGGAGAAAGATTCACTATATGGGGGAGTTTATTCCAGTACAATATTCCTATCATTGAACTCATAAAGTGGTTTTAAAATAGTAATGCTCCAGACATGTTCTGTCTTCTGGTATTCTCCAGGCTAAAACAAAGGTTTATATAATTCAGAATAAAAATTCTAGATCCATTTGAGAGAAATACAGATTTATAATCCTAATAAAATGGAAGGAGGCCTTAAACTGCTAGTTCCTGAAAAGGAAATTGAGAAGCAGAATTTTATTTTTTTTTTGTCAAGGACATTATTCTTGTGGTTTTGGTGATTAAAATACAACACCTGGAATATCCCTGAAGCAAGGAAACTCACCTCCCAATTCCCCTGTCCTTTATGCTCCCCCACTTAAAGCAGGCTGGAATAAACCCACTCACATTTCAACCTGACAATGCTGCATATTTTCTGAAACAAATGGCTGAAGGAACTGTGAGCAAAGATATTCCTGCAGGAGAAGAAGGTAAAACAGTGCCAGTAACTTCTACCTCTTCTACCTGCAGTGTCCTGGTAATGTTTAAAATTAAGAGAATGGAAAGTTGGAGCAAGTCTTCCTCAGAATGCTCCAAGTCTCAAAATAGAGCACAGTTATCCAATGCAACAGTACTCCCATGTATTTATAGAACTTCTTAAACACAAGGGAAAAATACCACTGAAAGTTTTGTTATTATAGAAGTGTTCTTATAGCCATTTGCAGTACTATGGCTAAGGTTAACACAATAAAACCTAAAAAGAAAAGCGAAACACATCACACAAACCAACCAGCAACAGGACTTTCCATTCATAGCAGAATGAACTCATCTTCTAAGCAAAACCACGAGAATAAAAAGACAAAATGCCTTAAGGAAGGGTGAAGGACTGGCATGCACAGGCATAAACCCACTTGCATTTGAACCTGACAATGCTGTGAATATTCACAAACAACTGGCTGGAGCAACGGTGTGCAAGCTGCCCGAGTGAGGTGCTACTTACTTCAGAATCCTGTAAAAAATCCACTTGTCTGTCTTTACACAAAGAGGACAGAAAGAAGATACAGATGCAGCAAAAGGGGTCAAAGTCTTCTCAAAATAGTTACTGATAACGCCTGTAGGTCTCTTTGGCCAAGAACTTCATTATTCTTGTTATAAAGAAGTTTCTCGCGTCAGCTAAGATTCTTTTCCCAAGAACCTAACACTCACCCACTTAGAAAACAGAAAAGTGACTTCACAAAAGTTACCAAATATCAACATGCATGGCTGGCAAGTACATGTGCAGTCAAGATGATTCAGATAAGTCAGATAAATTTAGAACAGCGCTTTCCTAAAAGCATGCGTTCACCAAATGCAGTAAATATGCAGGAGCTATATCCAAGTGCTGATTCCAAACATCAGAGCAAAAAATTTATTAGTGAAAGTCTCCTTTTAAGAGTTCGCTGCCATCTGAAGTCCTCAACAGTGTTATTCCTTGATCTGCCTTTAGTATTTCCATCCATCACTGGGTTTATCCACATAAAAAGCTATAGGCTCTCCAACCTCTGAGGACTAAGCCAAATGCAGTGTGGCAACTTCACATAGGACCAGCCTTTTATGGTTGGAACAGTAGAGCTTTGATACAGCTAATCTACCATAAATAGCTCTTGAAACTCAGAAGGATCAAATCAGCTGTTGCAACAGTCCCAGCCTGTAGCTGCTTCAAATCCAATTATACTGTCAACCCTGTCTTGCAGCTCTCCCTTTTATTCCCCCCGTCCAAAACATTTTCAGTCCTCCTCCTGGCAGAAATTAGAAGCTGCTAAGGCAAACACAGAAGAATCAAACCCATTAAACAAATTCTGAAACAGATGCACAAGTATTCTTACAACTACCTTAAGGAAGACAAGTTCTGCTCTCTTAAAAAAACAGCTTAAGTATTTGATGCTCATAAAAAAGAAGTTATCAGCCCTGGCTTATAAAGCAAACACATAATTTGAAATAAGCAAACAGTTCCAAGAGCAGCAAGCACAGCTTTAAAAGGTGGATGAAACTAAGCAGATAAACTTCATGGAGCACTATCCACGTCCCAGATTAAGGCATAAGGCACTAAATTGCTTGTGTATTTTTTCTGTAACCTAAATATACTTGAGAAGTACTAGGATACCCTGTTATAAATCCTTGAATTACAATGTTTCCTTTCAGGTAGTTAGCACCATTTTCCCACAAAGAAGTTGAGAACTATAATTTAAGAATTCTCGCAGCATTAAAAGCTTCCAAAATATATGTTTACTAACCATATAAGTTGGTATAACTGAAAATTACCACCAGAACTACAGGAGCATAGTAATTACAGAGAAACCAGTGCAGTGACATTGTTCTGAGAAAAAAAAAAGCAGGTTTGGATCCAACAAAACATAGGTGAGCAGTATAATCCTCATGGTTCACCTCACGGTGCAAAGAAACACAGTGCACAATGCAAGCATGTAGGTATATGCAAATAAAAGGTATTTTTTCAAACATCTATTATTAACATCCCACCAGTCTTTCCAAAACATCACATCCCAAAACATCAATTACTCCACTGCAGTACAGGAACTCTGGTACTTCAAAGGGGAAGAAGTGTCTTGTGGGCAAAGTCTGTATCTCTACCTCCCACAAGCACGTAAATTCTGAACATTGCCAGGGCATCCTCCCAAAATACTGGGCAGGACATCTACATCTAGGCATCCACCCTTCTTATTCAAGCAAGGGTAGAAGAGCATTGCCAATTCCTGCTTTGCTAACTGCTTTAAGGGCCTCTAGAAGCTACTGTAATGCAGGGGCTAAAATATAAAAATCATCAGCTTCTACTTAATGGAAAATTGTCAGCCATGCACCATCTTATTCATCTTCACGCTTGTGTTAAATTTTATCATCTCTGTTAAAGGGCCTGGGTTTTAACTGATTTGCAAAGCATATAACGTACCTTGAACACAAAAAGAGTCACTAGCTGCCTACAATGAAAATAACAAAATAACTTCAATTAAGTGTGGGTGGGTGAAATGAACTGGTTTGCTCTCTCCTTTAAATTGTGCATGAATAACCCAGCTGGGTCACCTTCTGGAAGTCTCAGTAAAGTCAAAGAGCTATACAAAGGCACAGACATTTTTCTCTTTAGGACCTAGAAAATGCCCAACTGAATCAATTCAGATACAGGAGCATTTCATTAGCATGGAGTAAACTCAGCATGTTACATGTAGATAAAACAGACCAGCAAGATCTGCCTAAGTTTATAATTTTGAATAGAGCTCATAGAACATTACAGTAGTCACATTATACTTCTGCATTGTGGTGAAAAAAAAGTAGCTGAACCAACTGCTGACAAAAGTTCAACAGAGCTCTTAAAAATGCAGCAGGCATGCTTGCAGCTGGTATGGAGAAAGAGCAGCCGAGAGCATGCTGCCACAGCACAATCACTGCTGCTTTGTGCCCTATCCATAACCATTAAAATCCAAGGTCTTTTATTACTGTGGAATTTGAAGGATGCGAGTTATGACATGGAAACACACCCCCCTCTCTAGAAGCAAGACAGGGATTGCTTGTTTCTTTTATAGAAACCACTCTACATTCATTCTCCATATCACACAAGAAACTATGTTGAAGATTTCATGTTTGTACCTAATTAAAAAAAATAAAAAATAAAAATCCTGCATGTGCTTTTTCATAGAACATAGGCTTCCTTGACTACAAGCACATAAAACAGAGCTGCCTACCACAGAAATACATCAGTTTCTGTCTCTTCCTCCCCAATACAAAATTTCTGTAAACACAGAGCAGAGGAAGCCACAGACAATACATTAGTTAACCAATATTCCTTTACAAAAGCCTAACATCTAGAATGCATCTTCCAGACACTATCAGCTCTATCATCAAAGAGAGGGAGACATCAAGCACTTCTCAGGCCACAGGTTCTGTCCCAATGAAGACAGAAGTACAAATTAACAGACACACTTTTGATTCTGAGGTCAGGCTTTGCAGGAGAGGCTATGTGCTTCAGTGAGTAACAGCCAAGAAATAACACCAGGGTAACACACAGTGAAGTGCACACAGCGTGCAAAGTCTGGGTTCAGCATTCCCTGATTTAACAATTCAGCTTCCCAGTTTACAGATTGCTTCTTTTCAGCTGGTGGAGGGGAGCAGGGGAGGCGAAGGAGAGACTTCCCAGGGAAAAAAACCAGACAAATTTAATAAAAAGCGACTTACCAGCATCCATTGTTAGAATCATGACCCCACTTGTGTGTCCCAGGAAGCAGGAAGCCTTACCCATCCAGTGTATGAGAATAACTCAGAAGGACAGCATGGCTTTGTTTCAGCTTATATCTTCTGGCTCATTCACCCCTCCTCCCTTTCGTGGGATAAAAGTGTTGCCTGTGCCTGGCCACCCATTGGCTCAGCGAGGGGAACCTACCCATTTAGCACATTCAAGTTTCTGTGAGAGCCTAAAATGACTCACAGAGGATTTTTTATTTATCTTAAAAAAAACCACCAAACACCAACAACGTTAAAAAAAAAACAAAACCAAACCCAACACAAACACTTTCTTTCTGGGAGAATAAATCCTTCATTCTTTCACTATCAGACACAAATTACAGTGATGTTATTGCCATGGGGAGGAACAATTCCCTGCACTCTGAATTGAGAAGGTGGCACGTCAGGGAGGACAGTCCCACAGTTCTGCTGCATTGTCTGTCCATGGAATAAAGCCACACATTTTGTGTCAAAGCCTGTGCCCTCTAACCCAGCTTATCTTCAATGCAAACTGTATATAATCCCAAAATTGAGTTTCTCCTGGTTTGCCAGGGAGGATTTGCTCTTCCATTTTATTTTTAAGGAGGTAGAACAGTAAAAGATTGTTGTCTTACTGAAGACACACACCCAGACTTCCAGACTCTACAGATTTAACTCTGCAGTGAGGAAAATTAAGTGATATTGTCTTAATCTCCAGGATTCTCTGGGTGCAATAATTGGCACAATCTAGTCTCTGCCTGAAGAATTTGGAAAGCTGTTACAATCTGTTTGTGAGCATCCTCCCTAGTGAGATAATAGTGTTTAAATAAGAAAAATCTATCTGATCAAGAGATATCACAACCCATGATATTGTTAACTCTGTTATTGTTAACTCTGTTGTTAACTTTGATCAAACCACAGGACAGCTTAAAAAGTGCATTTGGGTGAGCAGCTGGAGGGGGAAAGGAATTTGTTTCTTTTTATATTGCAAAATCCTTAAGAACTTGCAGTCAGACCCCGAGAGGGAGGTGCTGTGTCTTGGCACCATAAACTGTCAGCAGATTTGATATTTGTCCTCAGGGGTTCAGCAAGCACAGAGAGGGGAACACCGGTGCTCCTTGCCTCTGATAAGAGCCACCTTTTCTAAATAAAGCATGGACATATTGGGCTCCTGTCTCACCACATTACTCACCACCAGATAACCTAAGATTCATAACTCTGAGATACAACCACAAGTGTATTTTGGAAGTGTTGCTTGTGGTTGTTGAAATAAACAGAGTACTCTCTCTCCTGCCTCCTTCTGTTTTTAGAAAAGGTATCAGTTGCAAGTCACAAACACCGAGGTTTGTAGACGCTACTGATGAAGTCAGAATCCACAATTCAAAGAAATCAGCAAAAGCAGCACAATTGTATCATCCCTTCTCAGATTTCTTGACTCTCTCTTGCCTTGCAGTGTGGCTTTACAGCAACACACCTGAGTCATAACACTTTGGGGGGGAAACACATGCCTAAGGCTGAAAATTTCTGCAATAAA
The DNA here is from genome assembly GCF_000277835.1 of Geospiza fortis. NCBI lineage: Eukaryota > Metazoa > Chordata > Aves > Passeriformes > Thraupidae > Geospiza > Geospiza fortis. Next base: position 2,690,016 of record NW_005054360.1, on the reverse strand, counting down.
AGCTTTGGGAAGATGTATGAGTAATCCAAATCCCAGAAACAAATAAGAAATCTTTCAGTGAATGGAAATTAGGGACAAATGACCCAGGTGGACAGGTTGCTCCTCAAAAGCCATACCACAGAAAGAAGTGCAGTGGCAGAACTGAACTGATTGGCTTCATCCAAAGTTTACAACTCTCAAATAGTCAGGACACTGTTTTGTCCATAAAAAATAGCTAAGGACATTTAGCAACAGCCATGCAGAGGTCATGTGCAGAGATACATGTTAACTTTTGGGACTGATACCAGGCATAGCTTCTTTCTTACCAATAATTATGTCTGAAGAAAAATGCAGCAGTAAGGAAGATGCTTTTGCACTCTTCCTATTCCACTCTTTTTCACCTGACATCTTCATTAAAAATTTCCAGTGGTCTAAATAAAATTCGTGACAACAAAAATCAGTTTTGAGGATGCCTTCAAGAAATGCAATCCCAAGGACTGGGAGGAACTTATGGAGAAAAGAGTTATCCTTACCAACAAGGTAGAAGGGGAAGAGCTGGTAGAGGAAAGAGCTTTAAGGACAATTATAGACCTCAACTCTCTGCACAAGACACCAGGAAAATCCATCCTCAGGTAAACTGAGAGTGAGTAACACTGCCAGAGAATACCAGGCACTACAGGTCTTATGCCAAACAAATACATTTTAAGAAAAGCATTATCATAGCTGTGTAAGAACAAACCACTTTTGACAGCATGACATTTCCTGTAAGCTTGGCTTTAGCAAGAAGTCCAGCACCATTGTCCTGGAACAGTAAAATGCAGAAGTTCAAGCAAACTGTTTCCAAAAAAACAAAAAAAAAAAAACAAAAACAAAAAAAAAAAAAAAAAAAAAAAAAAAAAAAAAAAAAAAAAACAAACAAAAAACAAAAAAAAAACCAAAAAAAAAACTCCAACTGCTGGGTCAGCAATGGATTGTGAGGTACTGCATGCACTATTTTTAAAAGTGGTGCAAGCATTAATAATTCAGCTTACAAAGCATTTGGAAAATGAAAACCATGAAAACTGAAACCATAGTAGAGAGGAACAATCTTACTGATTTCCTAGAAAAAAGGGAAACACATCTATTTGCTTTTATTTTCATAAGGGAGAGGATGAAGTTTTCAGTCAGGCCAGCAAGAACATTAACCTGAAGGGGACTGCTGCACGACACAGGATTTACAAAAGCTGGGCATCTCCAATGTTCCAATTCTATTCTAGAAGGCAGAAATAAACCCACTCATTGTTTTTCAAGCTATATTAGCCAGCAAGGGTTGGCTGTAATTTATGTAATTAAAAATACACCAGTATTAGAAGGAACACTGTATGTTTCTTCACACATAAGCAAGGCTGTTAAAGTGTCCAGCAAGACAGAACATGAACTTGCACATGAAGCCTTGGCTTTGTTGACATTGTGGAAGCTATGAAATACAGACAGCACATGATAAATGGCATGCTGCTAGCAAAGATAGCACACTATAAATTAAAAAAACAAATACCTGTCCATAAATTGTTTCTGTTGTAATGTTATGAAAAGAGGGTATAAGTGACTCATCTGACTGTGCACACTTCCCAGCTTCTAAAGTCAACTGGCCAGTCCTTGATGCAACTCCAGCAATGAAGTAGAAAGCTGGTCATGACCTCCAGAAATCACCATTTTTTCCCCATCATTTTTCAGTCAGATAATCTGAAGTCCATGTAATTGCTTAATGAATATATGTTACAAGGCAGTAACAGGTACAGTAAATACTGCACAGAATTCCAAGATGCTGTGGAAAAACATGAACACATCCATCTGAAGACTATATCCAAGTAGCCCATGGCTTAGTTATCTGACATGGTCCAGCTATGTCACACCAAGTGTGTCAATTGCATACTGTTAACAAACACTAGTTTTGTAAATTCGCTACTAAAATAAACCTCTTTTTTGTTGCTGATTTTTTAAAAATACAGCAGAATACTCATTCACATGGTCTAACAGCATGATCTTCTGAAGCCTACAACCATTTTATGATACTATATACTAAGAAACAAGTTCAGCAAGAAATTCTCTGAAAGCTTGACTTGAGTCTTTGTTGAAAGAAGTCCATATTACCCTTAAAAAATTAAATTCCCATGATTGTTCACATAATTTTAAGTACCTGCATTAGTCTTGCAAGAGCACCCTACTTCTGCTCACCTTCATTAAATTATTCTCTGCATAGAAATTATGCAGCTAGTAACTGTGATTTGCTTGCTCTAACATTTTTGGAGGAAACTTTATTAATATGCCTTAATCCTGAATTGTCAAGATTCAGTTCATGTTTTCCATGATCATGCTCCAAGCTCAAATCTTCAGCAATCAAGGTTAGGTTTTGCTTTTCTACTGCAAGGTCTTTACAACTTTTCAGGCTTTCTAGCACATGCAAGAGTAAACACTGTTCCCAGTGTCTCACTTTCCTTCTTTTTAAATAAAATGTTAAATCCAGCAGAGGATGATTTCATTCAAGTTTCCACTCTTTACACAGTGTTTTCCCAGACTTCAGAAGCTATGACAAGTTGCAAGGAAAACAGCTTTTACATAATTCTGGAGCAACAGCTGAAATGGTGCCTTCCATACCCCTGAGAGAAAACTTAGGCTACATGTGGCAAAAGAATATAACAGCATGACAGCTCTTGTCTGGCAGTATGACCTGAATTAGGCACCAATTCTCTTTAAGGAATGTTATAAGATAGATCATCTACATCCTAATTTTGCTGACTCAAAACCACTGAGACCTTCCTGATCACATCCAAGAAATCACATCTCTCCAGTAACCAAAATTACACAATTCCCCAAAAGCAAGATTAATCCTGAACTTTAAAGAAATTTTGCAAGCTCTGCCTTAGTGGGACCAACAGAACTTGCTATGCACTTCCACACACAAAAAGTCCCTTTTGTTCTTGGTTTGTGTTCAAATAGGGAAATGCTTTTCCATAGCTAAGAGCTGGAAAAAGTCCTGAATCAAATCTAAACTGCAAATATGTAATCAAAAGTCTGCAACATGAAGAGTGGGCAACACGAAAGTGCAGATCTGTAATTAATCATAATATTACATTTGAAGGGATTGTACATGATCTAGAATGGCTGAAGCTACTCTGTTATACAATATTTGGAAGAAGGAATAATAGAAAGGCTGGAACAGGAGGTTCACATTAGCTGCCTGCTGCCTCCCAGTGAATTTTCAGAAGGAGTTTCAGGAACACATATTGCTACTTCCCCATTCAATAACATTTCTTCCCATGGCAGCATTAGCATCCCCTAGGTTATAAAATACCAATCAGCTTTTCTGAAGGTCCTATGGGCTACTCTGGAATCTTAACTATAATGTCACTGCATTTTGTTATGGTACATATGCACTAGAAGGCACACACAGATCCTTCTTTAAATGTTTGATACTAACACCTCCAAAAAAAAAAAAGGAAAAAAACCCAAAAACCAACCAAACAACAACCCATAGTTCTTGGTTCAGATCTGTATGTATTTTATGTATTTTTCAGCAAAAGGTTTACCTTAAATCCCAGCCATCCAGGCCTAACCCTGTAGGTACAAGTGCATCACCTTGTCCAGGTGCTCACAGTCCAAAGTCAGCCCTCCTACAAGAAACAAACAAAACAAAGCATGGGTTAGAGCCACAATGCACCCCAGGCTATGGCAAACATTTCAGAACCAGCAGGCAGATGCACAAAGGGGATGAACTGATTGACTGCAAGGGCTGAGGTAGCTTGGAGCATTCTCCTACCTTGCCCATTCATATAGACAAGAACTGAACTTCCCCTTAGCCACCCCACAGGAAGCCTTTATTGTTACATATTCAGTCTTTCTATAAGGTCAAGCAGCACCAGAGATAATAAAAAAACTAGAAACATCTGCCAAAATACTATTACCCTCAAAATCCTATATTTTAAACATCATTGGATGCAACTGAAAGAGCCAATTCTCTTTCTAGAACCACAGCAACCAGGAGACAGACCCAGACTTCCCCTAGTGTAGAGCACTTGACCTATCAAGCAGTTCTGCAAACAACACTGCCACAAGGCCTGATTTCTGATCCCCACACCTTGAACTACAACTGGTTTTATTTTATTCTTTGGCAAATACAAAACACCTCTGGCTGTGCCTGTACCATTGTTTGCAGGATGATTCAGCCCATGTGGATACTCATGTTAAGTGTTCAAGCTAGATTATTTCAAACTAGCTGAATTTTCCCAGAACCACACCATCCTTAAAGATGCCAATCCCCCAAACATATAAAAACCTAAAGTAACCAGCTGCTCTGGGCTTCTTACTCTATTCTGTACCATATGCAGTTGCTTCTTTCCACAGAGAGTGAAGAGTTCTCCGATGCAGACCTGAAGCAGTCTGTGCTATTGCACAAATTGTCTTCCTCCTCTTTCAGCAGCTAAGTAAAATAACATTTTTACTCTTGCTCAGCTCAGGCTCAGCTCACCTGCATATGTTTAGGTGCCAAATATACTGTTTTCACTTTCAACTTTCAACTGCTTTATTCAACTTTTTTTTTTTTCATAATCTATTAGGAGGTACAAAATGAAGTCATGCTATCCTATGTGACTAGAGCAACAACTTTCAAGTGCAGCAAGGTCACTGCTCTGCTTCCTGCAGCTGCTGAACATGTCAGACTCTAATAACAGCATCTAGAGAAGAGGTCAGAACAAAAATAATTCATTGAAAAGACAGATAAGACAGAAATTTTGCCTGAGTTGGGAAAAAAACTGATTTTGGAAGACAAGCAGACCCCCAAACATAGACTACCTTTGAATGCATAGGGACAGGTAGGGCAGCAAATCAGGCAGCTAACCCATCCCTAATGCTATATAACTGCTCACAACAAGTGAACAAGGTAGTTTTTAAGATCTAGCCACATTTATCTCTGTATTTCAGGAGGAAACTCACTTAAAATTTCAAGAATATGGTAAACCACATGCTATTGTTTTTGCATTTCCAGCCTCCAATCCCCTCAAATAAGCTACTCCTGCATTTCAGAAGGGTAAATGAGTGGGCACTTCAGTGTGGTAGGAAAGGTGAAGAAAATGATGGTTAACAATGGATAGCTGGAAGAAAGATAAACTAAAGTTTTTCCACCATCACATAATTCTTGGTTCCAAATTCCTTCTTGCTACTTAACCATAGGGTTGCCTGATTACTTCTGCTGTTCCTTCTGCTGCTTCCTCTTTAAGTATCAGTATTAAAAAAAAAAAAAAAAGAAAAAATAAAAAAGAAAAGAAAAAAAAAAGAAACAGAAAATAAAGGATTTGAAATCCAGCTATCATTTTGGTCAACTACTTCAGAGACTTCCTGGAAGTAATTGTGAGGTGGGAAGAGGGGACATTTATAATACACAGAACACATTAAACCTGGTGCACACTGCCACTGTCCCACCACTACATTTTATTAATTCCTTCTCTTTTTTTTGGCAAATTCCTCATTTTTTTGGCAAATGCTACATTTGTATATTGGAACAAGAGAGAAGACCAGGGTACTGCAGTTTTGAAGGCCTGCAGCTTTGAAGTCTACCCTTTTAAAGGAACCTTGAATAACTGGTGGGAGTTGAAATATCTTGACAGAGTGGTTTGGGGTTTTTTAAACATACATATATTTGCCTGTGTCACTATGTGCTACAGATCTTTGATAGTGTCAGGAGTCTCATGAGAAGTTTTGGCAGGAACACAATACAAACAGAAGACCTAACACATACAGAGCACCTATCAGGAAACATTTGAGATCGAAATCAAAATGTGAGGGCTGGCAATTGAATTCTAATCTTTTCAAGACTGACCTTGGCTGCAACTTTTTGTGCTCTCTCTGCAGTTCATCTGAGAGATTCCTGGCAAGCCACTTGAACTGCACATCTGATAACCCCTGCAGTTTGAGAGTTTAGAACAAAAGCAGGAAAAGACACTCCAAATACTAATTCTTGCCATTTTCATGGGCTCTTTATTACACTACAGACAGATTCCCGAGTTAGTCAGTACATCGTGAAGGAAAGAGACATGAAAATATCATCAGGATACTTCCTATTATCAACTAGAAAGATGGGCTAGTGGGTGATCATCTCTGTTTAGCCACAGAGATCCATCATTTTTGATCCAAGAGAATAATCAAACTCACATTTCTTCTAGACAAATATTCTTCTAGGTGCAGAGAGCATCAACACTTGGACTGATTTAACACTTGACAGCTGAGCCAAGAAAGAATGTCACCATGTGCAACAGACAAATAGCTGCTCTGCAAGAATCTCAGTGATCCATCAGGTTCTTCACTGGGTTGGCTACAGGACACCTACACCACCTTCTTTTCTTCAAAATAAGCCTCCTAGTTCCTGAGCTCCTACATGCAGAACAGACTCTGGTGAGTTCCAGTTCCACTGAAACAAATTAAGGCTGCATGCCTCCAATCAGAAAAGGATAGGAAAAGGAAAGCAATTTTTAAGATGCTTTATTTGTTGCTTTATGACTTATATCACATCAGTTTTGCAAAGCCACCACCTTTTCAGGCTCTTGCCCAGCCAAATGAAACCTAACACCACAGAGATGTTTTGATAAAGCACCATTCTGCAAAACCTTGGTACATTTTCATTTCTGACAGGAAGAAGAAATGCAGCCTGGAAAAACTTGGGACAGAGCTAGAAGAGTGCAATATCTTTCCTTTGAAGCCAGGAATCCTCACAGAGAGTTCAATTAAACCAGAGTCCAGCAGCTCCTTCAGATGTTATCCTTCTTCATGCTCCAGAGGCAGGTAACACAACATACTGGGCAGCAGCCAGGTGCAAAGGAGATTTTCAGACTTTTACTGTGTCTCCTTCCAGTCCCACCTCACCAAAAAGAAAGGCCACAAAGATGTTCATCAGTCCAAGTCTCTTGAACACTCAGAATATCACTTAAAGCCAACAAAATTCCACTCTGTGCCTGCACTTACACCCTTCATTAGTGCAAGCCTGTAAACTCTTAACATCCCATGTTCTTTTATTTTTCTGAGGCATTTCAGAAGAACTCTGCACAAGAGCAACAGGATACAGGTACTTCTGTTTGTAGTAATTTCTCACAGAAAATATCCAAATTCAAATCCACCCTAGCGGGGTATTTCCACCATCTTACTTCAACTGTCATTTGTGATGCAGCCTGTTCCAGGCAGCAGGGCTCTCCTTCAGTGCATTTCCCTCCCATTTCACATCACATAACACTGCTGGAGTTCTGCTCTGGTGCCCCTGCCCAATGCTGTCTGCAGGAACAAATTGCTTTTGCACATTCCAGGCGTTTAAGGAAAGAACTGAAGAAGAGGTGCTGAGGAAAGAATCTCTGCAAGCACCATGACAGAATCACACTTGACTGTGCTTCCCTCAAGCCCCAAAAGTGAAGCCACCCACCTGGAAGTGACCAGCTCAGTGTTCAGGAAGCTGACACCTACTTTGACAATATTAGATGCATTTGCAATTCTCCCAGTGCACAAGCTAAGGATGACTCCTGTAAATACCTTGGCATACAGAATTATGAACCAAAAAGCCATGGCATTGCAGTGAAAGATGAATGTTTGAGGTGCACACTGGAGCAACTGACTGTGCACATTGCTGCTGATACCACATCAAAGTACTCTTACTGATATTTGCCTTGTATTTGCTAGGCAAGGAAAGTTAAAAGTAGGAAGCTCAAAAAAGTCCTTTAGCCAAGAAAGTCACAAGACACTTCAATGTGAAGTTTTTTCCATAGTAACAGGCTACAGTTTCTCTTAGAATCTGGTTTCAAAGTTGATGAAATAGGATTCTGCAAGAAACTCTATACCACAGCACAGAAGCTCCCATCATACACTGACCTCTAGTGTAATAAAGACTCAAAACATCACAAGTCTCTTTGAAGACTTAGAAAAATTATCTTTCTTTCCCCAGCACTCAGAAGAATATTTTCATGCAATAAAACAGACTGAAGTCAGAAGGGCCTCCCTGGAATACTCTCAATTGTTTAAGAAAACTGGAGCATGGGTTAAAGAAGCTACAGAACTTAAATTGTTCAACGGATGTGAAGTTCCTGCTGTGTTTACATAAAGTAATTTACATCAAAGCTGCATTTAACTTCTTTGAACCCAGCTGAATTTAACACCTACGCATTCTGAATGTGCAGAATTGTTTCCTAACTACAGTTTTACAAAGCTAAATTAAAAAACATTTAAAGGTGAAACACTCAGCTTGGGCAAGTCCTGTATCAGCCAGATCACAATTAGACCACCCCAGATTCTGCACAACTCTCCAAGTGCCTCTGGACAGGGTGGCTGACTCAGATGTGCTTCCTGCAGCCAGCACTGAAGACACAGAGGTTGCTGGAAATGCAATATAGAAATCTGCATGAGTCCTCACTCCCTGAAGACACAGGGCTCACAGAGGTATGTGGACATGGCCCTGAGCCCAGGCAGACTGGAGTGAGAGAGGAGATGCTTGGTTTGGGTTAGCAGCTTTTTAAGAAGGTAAAAACACAACCTACCAACACCAAACAAAAAGCACAAACAAAAAAATTAAGTTAGTTTCAAAAACTGTTTCAAACAAAAATGTTTTCCCCACAACTTTTAAGATTAAAGAATCTGCAATTTTTATGAGCTAACTAGTTTTATGACAAGAATTACTTACATAGACCGTAGCCAATTCTAAGAGAACAGACCAATTGAAATGGATACCCAAACTATTCAGGCATGTATGCCACTTCTGCCCACTCCCTATGCACCTGCCTCTGGACAACAAATCCCAGAGACGCTTCCTTTACTTCAGATCATTTCGCAAACCTCCTCAAAAAACAAGGAATCATCCAGAGGCTGTTTGTGATAGTGAAGTGATATTTTCAACATGAGCAAGCTTTCCCAAGCCTGGCATATGTGGCTCTGCTGGAGCAAGAGCTTTCACCTGCACTCCAGAGAAGGAGCTCTTATAAACCATCTCTTGAACAAGATGTTAAAAGCCTCAGAAATATTAAATTCAGAAAGAGTTAAGCACAGCATGATAGCAGCCATCATAATGTATAAATGAAATATTCAGAAGTAATCTCAGAGACAAATGTTTGAAACTAAATTCAGATCAGCCAGAGGAGGCCCTTTACATTTGCAGTTCCAGACTTGAGTCTGTGAAGACAAACTAGGAAGTGAGGATCACATTGTTAATATTGGTTTCTAGCTGTGAGTATCAGAACTCAATAAACCCTTATATGTAATAACAGTAAAAAGATAGCTTTAAATGACTAAAAGATAGCTTTAAATGACTTAAAAACCCCACTACTTAATGATGTGTTCAAACCTACACAGTTTCAGACCACTTCTGAGATACCAGCAAGTCACTAGGAAGACAACTATTAATATCTGCCGCTACTTTTCTGCACAGCAGTGAGCTTTTTACCAGACCAACACTTGAGTTCCACCTCAACTTCAGCTGTCACCTGGGTCCTGACTGGGATTTTTGGAAATACTGTAAGTTGCACTCTAAAAGTGGCAGCCCCTCTGTCAGAGCAAGGTGATACCCCCAAAGTGCACAGGCTTTAATGAAGCACAGCACCCTTCATGCACCTTGGTAATCACTCTAGGGGAACAAGGACTTCTAGCTTCTGGCCCACAATGCTCCAGGTCAAACCTTACCCACAAGAATTCATTTTGTTTTCTTTATCACAATTATTTTATAAGCAAGAACTCTCACTGCAGCTATAGCATGGAGACAAACAGAAGCACTCAGGATTCACAGGGATACTGGTCACCAAGTTAGATCACTTCAGGCAGAGTTATGGATAAGATTCGTGTTTTAATATGAGAGCTCCTGCTTTGAGCCACTTGGCCACACTTTGTTTGCAATACAAGGAAGCCAGCTCAGCCACCTACTTATCTCACATGCAGCCCAAACATCACTCAAACAAGAAACTACATTGAGAAATCCCTTTTGTTTATTAGAAATCCCTTTAGAGTTTAGCCTTATGCCCAACTCTAATTTCTATCCAGGAAACAGTTTACCACCAGCTAGGAAAGCACAATTCCACTCTCCCAGCTCCAAGGAAGGGAGAGCTGAGGCACAGAGCACACTGACTCCTGAATTAGTGACTGGAGAACACTGTGAGCGAGCTCCAACAGCTTCACAACTGATCCTTCCCATTGTATTTGACAGAATGTGTCCTTCCAACTATTTTTTTTCTCTAAATTCTTGTGTTTAATTCAATGCATGTGGTGAGGGGAATGACTTTCAGAACAGCGACGTGCAGCAGTACACAGATGTTCCACATTTGTCATGTCACATGAACCTTGTGGCTAACACCCAACCTTTAGAAGTCTAAAAAGCCTCCTACATAAAAATCCATATGATATATTTGTTCCTAGAAGAACACCAGATAATATATTAGATTGCTGGAGATAGGTTTCTCCAGTATTATCCTTCTTAAAAAACAAAACAAAACCAAACCAAAAAGCCCACCTGCAACAAGCTTTCTTTGATTTCAAGAAGTTAAAAAAACCCCTCAAATAAATAAAACAAAAAAACCATAACCAGACAGAGAAATTAAGTCAAGTGGTAGGTTGACAAGATTTGTCATAGCTAGAAGAAAGCCCCTCAAATTGAATTAACTGTAGTGTATTGTGCAAAGAAAATGCACATGTTACACACAAACACATCCAGAATATTTTTTGGCTAGTCCTCTTTCTAAAGAAACTTTAAAAAGACAGAAGCGACACAGACAGATTTATAACCAGCACAGAGCTCCAAAATCTTCACTCAGAAAATGTCTTTGTTTCTTTCCTCCCAAATGAATTCTAACAGAAAAATAGAGGATAGAAATTGATGCCAGAATACACGACCTAAGCCCTCATACCCCTACTTTCAGCACTGCTTTCATAATGTACATAGCTCAAAATGCTGTACATCCAGCAATTTGTGTGCATCCAGCAGTTTGTGTGCCCAGGATTGGTGAAATGTTCCATTCTAAATTCTAAATAAAGATTAGGCCACTGATAAAGTATCAGCTGCAGATTGTGTGAGTTATCAAACAGCTGTGACCAACTGATTTTTTTACAAAACTGGCAATATAATACCATGCAATGATTTGTTTCAGGCACTAACTCCTGATCTATCTTTACTAAAGGACAATAGTCCTTATACAAAAATGTGCTGTAGTTGACAGATCACTACTTGTACAAAAATCACATTTCTACAGGAACGCTAGCTCAAGTTAATTATGAATTCTTCTTGGAATGCACCCAGTTTACACCTGAAAATCTACAGTTATGACCAGCTCAGTATGTTTGGATTTTGGCATACACTAGAAAGCATCTATTAATTCATACATCAGTATTTGCAAACAAACAATAAATTCAAGCAGAATAAATCCAAAGCCACTTCCTGCCAGTTACTGCATTTGAC
>NW_005054360.1:2658742-2678534 GCF_000277835.1 Geospiza fortis | reverse complement strand
GGCAAAGCCACCAGGGCTGGTCTGTGGCTCCATGGCAATCTCAGCCAGCTGCTGCCTGCCAGATTCCCACTCCTCTCCCTTCCCTGCTCCACAACATTTGACCCTGCACTGACTCATTTCAGACCAGCAACCATAAAAATAATTCAACTGCTCTCGTAGGTATCAAACACAGATGAGTCAGTGCAAGGTCAGGAGAGCAGAGCAGGCCAAGGGGGAGCTGGCACATGGGGGTGACAATGTGGCAGCCAGCCCCAGAACCCAGCTCCCAGTCCATCATTCAAGATAAAGGGAGCTCTTCAATTTCACAGGGGTCTGGTGAGCATAAATAACAAAAGGTTAAAAAAGCACTGAGATTCATATTAACTCACTGGAGCAATTTTTTAGATTATTTGTCTAAGGAAAGGATTTTTTTTTTCTACAGAACACCCATTTTGGTGTAAGTCTTTGGCTTCCATCACTCAAATTTCTAAGCTCTGTAGGGACTTTGAGTCAGAGAATTAGTGAAGTAAAATAAAGCTTACAGAGGGATCCATGCTGATGCAGAGACTCCAGGACAGGTCTGTTTTGCAGGAAGCTCCAGTACAAGGGATGTAAAAGGGAAAAGGCACAGAAGGAGCCTTCCCATACAAGATCACCTTTTGTTGCTGTTTCTTTCTGTGATTCCTTCTGTATCTGGGTGTGGAGCATTACACAGACTTATCTGAACAAGAACAAATTGCTGTATCAGAAGTATGCATAGTGCTTTATCTCAACTGGACAAAAATTTAGCACAAACAAACAAACAAACAAACAAAATAGAGTCTTGAGGATGTTCCCTAGATAAGGTGTCCCCAAAAGACGGAACTCGTTTCTCCTCTCTCAAAAATGGAGGAGACACAATCCACTCTTAAAGCACCCCAGAAGGAAGCTACAGTTTCCAGTGATCTCCAGAGTGCTGGCTGTATCTCTATGGCTCTTTAGGGCTGGCTGTCTCAAAGACCAGGCAGGACAAGCCATTAGGATGAAGTCCATCAACTCCATGGCTGAGCACCTCAGCTATCTCTCTCCTCCAACACCCATGTTCTGGGGAGCATTTTTTTCTAGTTGTATTCTTCCTACTGCTTCTGTTGGCACAGCTGGCTTAGGGGAAGAATTAGATGGGATAAACGGGATCAGAACAGAAATGTGTTAATAGTACCAAAGCAGGACAAAAAAAGGTCACAGCAATGCTCACTTTATTACCATAATTAGAATACAGCAGAGAAAAAGTATTTAGCAATATATGTTATCTAGCAGAACAAGTAGCAAAAAGCTCACTGAACATTTAAAGGCTATTTTGAATGGATTACTAAAGTGACCTGATGGAAACACAGCTATATGGGTAAAGAAATTCAGCACATATCTAACAATAAGTTTACTTCTTAAGGCATACTTTGTACAACTTTGCCATGTATCACCTCACACATACTTTAAACAATTAAGCATTAACATTTACCCCTCTGCAAAACCTTAAGCAGCCTCTGGAGCCCTTAGTCTCCTTGTTTATTTTATGAAATCACATCACAAATAATCCAGTCTTATTCATGAGCAAAGCTCTGGAATTTTTCTCACTTAGTAGTCTACATAATTATGGTAGAGATTATCTTGGCCTGGGGGTTTGCATAGTTCCTTGCTAACTGTCTCTGCTGTTAAAAAGTTTACATTGCTTAACAGTTTATTTATGGACTTAGGTTCTTTTGGTTTAAGATAACTGTCTCAAATTCTAACCAAAGCCTTAGATCAGAGCAGTTCTGTGGTGCACTTCATTGTAGCCAAGAGCAGTCTGGTTAGTCAGTAATAGAGCTGTGAATGCTTTATGCAGAATACAATAGTTGGAATTCACTGGAAGCAATGGCATTACCATTCAATTTGCCAGTTTTGCATAAACCTGCTCAGAAGATACCTGTGCTGTTGGCAGGGTAGTGAATAAACAATGGGGAGAAAAAGCAAGCATGATATGGAGATCTTGGAAATGAAAGTTATGTATGTTTATTACATCACAAGAAGCACTTATGGTAAGGTTTCGCATTTTCAGAGTGAAATAGTCTGTGCTGACAAATTCGGTTTTGAAAACAGAACCATAAGTACCATAAGTCAGAACACCGGGAAGGCTGGAAGAGCCACAGCTTGATTTGCATATTTAGCTGTTAGCAGCAAGAAGCTTCCAGCAGAACAAGTGACAGAAGAACATCTTTGCCTCATGTAACTCCTGGGAAAGCTGATTCTCACAGCACGTTTGCTGTGATCCCCTGCTGGAGCCTTATCACTGCTGGCAGGCTCAGCCAGCACTCCTCTCCTCCACCACACAGCTGGGAAGGCATCCCAGCAAGCACAGCCCTCCCTGCTCCACACCCTGAGAAACTGCAGAGCAGGGACACCAGCGCAGGGACATCACAGCAGGGACATCCTGCCCTGCACAGGGGTGCCCTCTCTCTCGCTTTTCCCCCGTGGAAATTCCTAACCTGTCTGTCTAGGGCAGGTCTTCAGTCTGACAGCCAACAGTGGGCAAATGCTTCCTCTGAAGCATACACAGCTGATACATTTCTTTTTTTTTTTTTTTTTAATTGAGGTTTAGACAACCATGTTTCACTTTAAATGAAGAGTGAGGTGTTTTTTAAGGCTAGTAATGAGCCACTGAAAAGCTAAACACAGTGTTAAAAAGGCTGTCAGACAGGTAAGCTGCTGGGCTAATGCAAAAATTAACTATTTGCATCACTGCTGAAATGCATCTAAATTCAAATTAATTTCCCTACTTAGAAGTGAAAAAAGAGCAGGAAAAAAAAATCCCTAAAAAAACCAACCCTCACAGCACAATACAAACAAACAGATTAAAATTTCAGGGTTTACAGCACATCTAGGAATCAACTCTTGTGTCCAGTATCTTCCTTGCAGTTTAGAGTATGTGCTGTGAAACACCCACTTCATGTGTCAGGCAGCTGGCAGCCCCAAGTGGGCTGTGTTTATGTTATCTCAGCGACTCCTAAGCTGCACTTGCACAGCTCTGCTCAGCCAGGCCTTGGTCAGAAACTGGGGCTATGCAATTTGCACTCCTTCTGAGAGAGCAACCTCTGACATGGGCCAGTGTGCAACAACAGCATGGGAACCTCCCTGACATTGTGCCCTGGGACAGAAACAGTGGCCAGAAACACAGACTATAGTTAGAGCTTCAGTCATGGGGTCAGAGGGCAAATTGCATTGCTTGAGCCCTCACAGGCACACTCACTCCTTAATCTGCAGCTTGAATTCCTTCTACATATCAATTAGATAGACCAGAATAAAAGCCAAGCACTAGCTGCATGAACTAGCTCATCCCACAAATCCAGTTTTTAAAAAGCTCTGCAATTCCTACATGTTCTAGGCAGTTTGAGAGTGGTATCCCAGTGATAAACAGTCCAGGTTTCACCCAGATCCCTGTACACACCTGACTGTACATTGAAATAACCTCAGCAAAGTTGACTAAGATTCACCTGGCAAAGAGAAGATTCCTTTTATACCTGTAAAGCAGCTGCCACTAATTCAAGTCACAGTCATCCATCCTAACACAGGTGAATGTCTAATGAGACTTGCAGTCAGTTGCCTGCTCAGCTATTTATCCGAGCAAGAACAATTGCAACTTTCAAAATTTTCCCATAAACCCCCTAGAAATGGAGCACAACTGTAATTAAATAAATGCCAATTTTAGCCAACATGAAATATGATCTTAGGTTTAAAGGTTTCAGTATTTAATAGCTCCTTAACAACTAAAATGTGACATCGGAGATGGTTCCATTACAATGCCTCTCTTAGCTCTTTGGCAGGGGCATCAATTATGTAGGACAGGTTCCATTACAATGCCTCTCTTAGCTCCTTTGGCAAGGGCATCAATTATGTAGGACATCTTCTGAAAGGGCTGCAAAACCAAATTATAATGTTCTCAGTCTTGATGAGCAGCAATACTCATGAAAGCAATATTTTATTATCATGTAAACCAATGTCTCCTGCCAACCTAATAGTACTATGGAGCAGATTTCCACACACACACTTATTAGGTTGTCTTCCGAGTCCTCAAAATGAATTTTTGAAACATTTCTTCAGACTCAGAGATATTTGCATGCTCTGACTTCATAACAGTAGCAGTTTTTTCCTTTAGAATACACATTCCATTATGCAGATTACAGTTCTTAACCATCTCTTAAAAAAAAAAAACAACCCATACATTCAATAATTCATTATTACAAGGTAAATATTATTTGATTTTCTTAGACTCATTTTTCTGCCATGTTATCTCCTTATTGTAATTTAAGTCTATGGCATTCCTAGTACATAAGCTTCAGTGTTAATACCAAGCACTGAGATCTAGAGAGTCATTCCTTCAAGCCAGTCTGTTCTCTTTCTCCAAAACAAATCAATTTCACATCAATTTTGACACTTTACTGTCTCCCTGAAATACATGAGAAATACTGACAATGAATTTTTAGAATGTTTACAAACATAGTCTGGAGCACATTTTAAGTAAGGAACTGCTCAGTTTCCACTTAAATTAGTTACTCCAAAGCCATTAGCAGCATGAAGTATTCATTGCTTTAAAGATGCTCAACTTTTGCATGCCAAGAAGTGGAGTGATCACAACTGTTTTTTACAGGACCACAGAGGAACAGAGTTGCTGCATTCAAGGACAGAGACAAGAGCTGAGAGCAGAGTCACCTCTGAAGTTCCAGTTCATCACAAAAACCATTTACAGTTTTGAACCTGCCAGCATTAATCCAGAGACAGATGTCCATTTCTGCAGTTCAAGAATTAAGGGGAAAAAAGTATTTTTAAAAGACAGTTCTACATATAATAATTGTACAGTTTTGAACATCAAGTACTTCAGATTAGTGTGCTCTCAAAAACAAATTTGGCTGCTTTCAAAACTCTCAAAAAGAGTTTTGCTGGAGTTTTTTTAACGCTCATTGGGTCTTTACCTACAAAGACAATATTTGTTGAGACAATATCATTCACATAACTCATGCCCTCCTTCCAAACACACACTATTTCTCCACTCTGGCAAAATGATTGTTTGGCGCCAAAAAAAAAAAAAAAAGGCATATTACAATGTGCATGCCTCTCCTTTTTTTGGCCAGAAAAGAAAGATACTGCCAATATGGCTAAAGGAGAAGATTTGGTGAGGTCAGGCAAAGGTTGAAGTGCTACATGAGAATGTAAACTGTGCAGACTCATAATAAAAAAGTAGTCCCTTAAAATTTACCTGCCTTCCAGTAGCCCTTTCCCTAAAGCTAGTAAGAGGTCACATAATTAGGAATCCTGTTTTCCTCTTTTTTCCACAGGCTTCTCTCCTAGTCAGGTTATTATGCATCATCCTAAAATGCACAAGCACATCCTCCAACCCCAACAGAAAATAAGTTACCTCAGCTATTGGGACAACTTGGATCAACTGGATGTGGCTGGTGTCTGGCAGTGAAGTCTTTGGAGCAAGTTAAGGAGGAACACCCACCAAAGAAACTTCCCAAATACCCAAGAATCAACCAATGATAGAAAAAAGAGCATAAAATCCAAAATAGAAACAGTTGAATTTCCTACCAAAGGCAACAGTCACTGCTAACCACAGTTTCTAGGAAGATTCAGAAATGGAAGGAACATGAAACATTTGGTTTCCCCAGACAAGTCAAAGACATGACTAATAATGCATGATCTTTAACCAGCAGGTCCTGCACTAGTCCATTCAGATCACCTCTTTACAATGTACTCAAGACAGGACATTCCCCCAAGTTTAGATTTACCTCCTGGACTTAAGCATCTTGTGAAAGCATGACTGAAAACAACTCCCTTATTAATGGAACTAATTTCATTAAAAATAAATTTATTAAGAATTCCTAAAGTTAAAAAAAAATCTGTATTTCAAGCAAAATAACAAAATGAGGGACATGTTGGATTCATGCACTTCTGTTCACCTATGTGAATTTTCAAAAATGCTCTGTTAGTGACCACACTGGAAAACAGAGGAACTCTTACAGAACTGCAATGGTCTTCTGATCTGCAACACCTCAAAGCATCTCAAGCTTCCTTGGCAACAACTGAGATTTCTTCACTGAGCAATTATGGAACAAGGCAGAAGACTTGCCTATACATGAGAGAGAGAGCTGTAGTTCCAAGGTCTTGCAAATGGGTAGTACCACACAAGAAAGAAACAGAAATTGAGCAAAGGCAGTAGACAAGATGAAGCAAGACTCTGAAGACACCTGAAACATAGCAGTGAATCTTGTCAAGCAGGTGCACACACAAATAAACCCTTGTTCTAAACAACAGCACTGAATACAGAAGATATTAAGAGGATTTAAAAAAACCAAAACCCAAACCATAAACCAAACATAAAAGACAATACTCAGGTTGCCATGAACAACCAAATAAAATCAGCTCTTGTGCTCAAAGATCAACATAAGTATATTAATTAAATAGAATGAATCTAATCGATGGTGCAATTAGCCCTGGAGAGAATATAAAGTTGTATTTTTGAGCATGATCTGAACAATCCCAACTAAGTTCCAGAAGCACATTTCAGGATAAGGCTCCTCCATGTCACATCAATCAAGTTACATATGTTGGTGCTGTGAGACATCAAAAAAAGCACTTAAACAACAGAGTGCTGCAAGCAGTGCTCAGCTAACAAACCCTGCAGCCCAGCTGAGCAGCGAGAGCACCTTTGTTAACAATTAACACAGCAACATCTCTGAACAACATGGACTTTGCTATGGAGATATATTAACTTTGAATCTAAGTCTCAGATCCAAATTCTGCAGTGTTTTGGATGATAAGCTCACCAGACAACAATGTAAAAACAAAAATTAAAAAATCTAATGAGAATCTTTTCAGAACACTCCGCAACCTGTGAAGAGGTTTGTTTGTACAAGTGAAGTTCAAAGCAGTCAAGCAGTTGCACTCTGCTCACTGCCAGATGGCTCTGATTTTGTTTTTTTTTTATTTCATCTACCTGTAATGCAGAACACACTCTCACATCAGGAGCTTAACAGAGTCATGAGTCTTCCCTTCACACACTGGATGTGCATCTCTTGCCAGAATGAAGATTTTGAGAAATCAAATTGTTTTGGTTTGGTGGTTTGTTGTTTGGGTTTTTTGTTTTTTTCTTTACCTCAAATACTTCAATCCAATACTCTATAATGAGGAAAAGGTTTCTTATGATGTAAAAAGACAGGGCAAAAATGTATATATGAATTAGCCTGGAGAATACACTGGTAGTACAGCACAGGTCCTCTAAAACACTGGAGCAATTCAACACCTGCAGCAGGCAGCAGAGCCAGCTCAGGTGTCCTTTCTAAAGGAAGCCCAGCAATAATCTAGAGATCTTGGTCTGCGAGATGCTGTCTTCAGTCACAAGACTCTTGTACTGTGAGGAAGGTGTGCAGGGCCAGGGGCTGGCAGTGAGTTTACCAGGCTGCACCTGGGATGCCATGCAGGCAGCAGCAATAGCTCTGATAAACTCAGCTGGCACTTCCCGGGAAGCCAGGGCACCTGGAACTGACCATCCACCAAGCTGTTCTGTTAAATCTGACTACTTTGTTTCAAGCCAGTGTTTATATATGACCAGCTTGTACCCTATATTAAAGTGGTTTTGAGACATTAAAAAATCCTGGAGTTTATGCAAGTTGTCATAATATTTTGTGGCCAAATATGCATTGGTGGCACTACTGAGCATTTACAGAAAAGGCTAGGGATCACCTCATTGCTGGGAATGTTTTCAACCAGACACTTGTATTCTGCTAACTCAAATAAGAAACTTATCTTCCTTGTGCCAAAGTAAATTCCCAGTTGCAAAACTAGGTGGAAAAGCAGCCCTTCACTGGTGATCACAAGCCAAAGCCATCAGGTTCAATAGCA
Source organism: Geospiza fortis (assembly GCF_000277835.1). Lineage (NCBI taxonomy): Eukaryota > Metazoa > Chordata > Aves > Passeriformes > Thraupidae > Geospiza > Geospiza fortis. The sequence goes on along the minus strand of NW_005054360.1, from coordinate 2,670,644 downwards.
TGTGTTACTATCCAGTAAACCTTTAAGTACTCAGCCCGAGTTTAACAAAGCTTCCCAAAACTTCCTATGTTTGCATAGACCCATGTACAGTTATTTCAAATCTCCTTACTATTTATTCCCCACTCTGTTTAATTTTCTCCACCAGTACAAAGAGACATGCTGTCACCATGACCATTCTAACTCCAAAATGCCATAACTCAGTGTAATTTTAAAAGATGCTGGATGTGGCATTTTTCACAGTCTCATAGCATTTTCACAATCTGACAAACAGTAAAGCATTTACAATTTTAGGTTAGTAAGAGTCATACACAGTTACAATCCAACAGAGCAAAGCAATCCAACAGAGCAAAGCAACTGCAATCATTTCAGGCCTTTCCCAGCTGCAATTTTCCCTGGGAAGTATAAAGCTTCCTTTAAACAAACAACATGTGAAAACAGTGTGGCATAGGAGCTACAAACACAAAGGGAAAAAATACAATTCCAGCATTTTAAGCTTCAAATAAACACTATTTTGGGGTTCCATTTGAAAGCTTTTAGTTTGTCAAATCAGAACTGAGAGGTGCCATCAGAAAACTCGTGTTCATCTACAGACCCATGCTAGGCAAACTGAACTATGCAGAGAACATCTTTTTTGTCCAGTCTGACACTGTCCCCGCTGCACCAGGTCCCACATACCTTGGAGGTCTGAGACCTTTCTTGGTTCACTAACAGCAGACACTGATCTACTGATCCAGCAACCAAAACCTGAGAGAAAGCAGCTTACAAAGCTGAAGGAGTGGACTAGAATCACCCCAGAATAATCAGCACATGCATACAGCTGGGAGCAGGAAGGAAAGAGGGAAATGGGAGGAGAGCTGTTAAGAGTAATAAAATTTCAGCCCCAAAAATGGCATAATTGAAAGGCCACAGACATAAAGGGGTTGCTTTGAAAATTGTGACACAGGTTTCAAAGCTCATTAAAACTGTCCCTAGAACAAAGTTTTCAGAGTAGGGTTACAGTGGGAGAAGGGAAATAACTTCTCTAGATTAAAAGAGTCTGCCATTCTACAGAAGAGTTCTGAGGCTCCACAGAGTTGCCTCATTATCCTGTGCACAGAATACTTGATAACACTGTAATAATATTGTACAAACTATTTACAATAAAAGCCTGCAAACTGAACAACTGTTGGGACATAAACCAGAGTTGAGAGAGCAGCTAACACTGAGGCTGCTGGAAGGGAAAAGTCCCAAATCCCAAGGAAGTCAATGTGCAAGCCATGACTCCCAGAAGCAAGGGAGGAAGCTGAGGGTGGGAGGATGCTGCTCAGGCTGGGTCCCAGAAACCTCGGTGTGAGCATGAGGCAGTGTTAACACTGTTTGTGAGAAACATGCATGTATTTTGTGCACATCCTTGTGTACAGAAAGTTACACCTGACCAGAAAGAAAAGTTAATTTGGCCTAGTTTAGCAAATTATTGAAACTCTGCCAAAGCATTGTCCAGAAGACACAAGAAATAGCTACTGGCAAGCTGCTGCTCTCAGAAATTACAGACTTCCAAGGAGTTGTTTAACTTCTGTGTTATTTTTAGGTTGCAGAAAGAGCAAGGGCTACATAGGTAGAGCATAAAGGCAAGAATTGTTCAGGCTTGGGGAAATCAGACTCTAGACACATCATGACAGATGTCCTGCCTTAAATAGCAGCAGTAACGTTCCAGTACTTGAGAACCCAGCTAACACTCCAAAATAGTAGAAACTATAAAACATTGATGAAGATATGATAAAGCTGTTTCAAACAAGTAGTCTGCACTGTAAAAAAATAAAAACAAATAAACATTTTTATCACTGCTAGCTTATGTGATTTGCTATATCCCTACCCATAGTCCTTTCTTCTGTCATTAAAACAAATAAAAAGAATGTGCCTGTGTAATTTGTTCTACTCTTGATAGTGTATTTGAAAGGAATAAAAATTAAGTAAAACTTAGTTAAGAAAGGGTTTTATGTGCAGTTTGATTATAGCTTGCATACCAAATCCAGAATAGGGACTTGAAAAAAAAATATAAAGAGGAGTAGACTGAAAAAGACTAGCACAAAGAAAAAGAGGGATGCTCAGTGAAGTCATAGAAGTAATTTTTCCAGTCACCTGAAACTGAAGCTCCCAGCCTGTAGCACACATCACATACCAGAGGTGTACAAGCCAGGCTGACATTGCACACAAGTGTCCCAAGGAGTGCACACAAGCACAGGGTGTGTCTGTGGGCGTGCACTGAGCGACTCTGCCCCAGGAGCTGCCCCACCACCAAAGGCAATTTCAACTGCACCAGTTTCAGAAACCCTAACAAAGCAACTCATCAAACACATTGCTGTATTTAATACAGGGATCATGTTCACTTGCTGCAACTGTCAGACTTGAGGGGGTAAAAATAATTGAGCAATAAAGATGGTCTCAGGCTTGTAGGCATTTGAGAAGCATCCCAGCCCCAGCAGCATGCACAGGGACTGCAAGTGACTGGAAACATCTGAGCAAGGGATCTTCTGTTTATCAAAAGAGAAGCATTTCTTAGAGCACCTCTCCAGAGGCCACACAAAAATACCCCAAAAACCTAGAACATTCTGCACATTTAAGACACAAAACTAATGACTGTTTTACAAGAGTTACAAGTTTTCCGCAGTAAGAATTTGTGGTTTCCTGTGCAAGGAAGAATGCCAATTCATACCAACATGTTCATGGAAAAAGTTTTTTCAGGGCTTCCTTAAGAAACAAACCTCTGTAACACCAAGATTACTTGCTTTGTTTCAGAGGTGATTGGCATGATTATAAGTTCTCATATTGGTCTTGCATAAGAAACATTTAATGAAGTAACATTTGTTTTATTGGAAGGGCACTGTCCTCATTTGTATGTTACTCTAGGAGTCTCACAAGTCATCATAACTTTTGAAGGCAGTAATAAGGGTGCCCCATTTCTTTACTGCATTTGGAAAGATCTTTCAGCTGAAGTTCAGTACAAAACTACTCTCATTCCCAGTTTCCTTCCTTCACACATACATATGGGTCCTTTGGGGTTTTGCTTTTGATGTCAGCAGCTCCTTGCTGGCAAACACCTCCTGGGAGTCCAGAAAAAGCACGTTCAACCAAATATTGCTTTAAGAATTTCTTTTAAAGGCTACTAGGTCCTCTAACAGTAGGTCAGATGAAACAAAATCACTGGTAACTTCTTTTTCACAGCTCTCTATCCCTAACTGTAAGGCAGGTTAGGTTCCCAAACCTAAAAATTTATATCTCACCTGGAATGTTTCATCTGCCTTCTCCCTGCCCACACAAATCCCTTCAAGTTATCTGTGGCTGTACTATCCCAGCAGGGTACACCACACAGTTCACTTCAGACATGACGTTTATTACAGAAGTATAAGCTGAGCATTCCCCTCTTAAACCACGAATTTTAAGAACCTGAAATGCATCCCTAGCAGTAGTTAGCTATGCTGTAGTTTGCTTTTATTAATGTAAGCCCTAGAAAATTGTTTAACTGGGTTCAGTGCCGCTTAAATTCAAAGTTAATTTTACTCAACACAATTTAGTTTCAAGCTAAAAGAATTAAGCTTGCATTCCAATCCAGGAATCCATATAAACAACTCACTTCCATACACCAGGCTTTTGCTTGCAGTAGGAAGCCACAATCACTTTGTTGCCAACCCACAGAAACAGTACAAAAATAGGCATTTGCATGCAAGTTGTCGAGTCAGGCATGCAACAAATATTATGGAGAGAAGACAAACAAGTGTATTTCAGGAAAAACAAATTCTTTGCCTGTCAACCATTGGCATTTCTGCAGTACAGCAGGAAGGAAGAGGACGGGCCCAGGGGGAGCATCCAGAAGAGGTTTGGTGCAATCTCATGGTCAGGGTGTTTATAAGTTCTGAGAGTCTTTACTCTCTGAGCTTTGCAAGGGTCAAGTTTTGTACAAACTCCTTTGAAGTAATATTTGTCACAGCATATCCTTCAAACCACAAATGACAGAAGACTCTGACTAAAGTAGTTTCAGCCTAAAGCCAACAGCGTGATCTAAACAGGAATACCTCAGCTAAGTTTTGTGGAGTGAGGTGGGAGAAGAAGCAGCAGTACTGGAACTTTTCAGCAGTTTACAGCTAAATGCTGATCACAGATGAGAGCACAGCCTCATGTGCAGCTCACAAACGAGGCAAAGCATCCAGAACTCCAGTAGCTGTTAACAGGCAACCCTACCAACAGAGCCGAAGCCAGATCCTTACTGACACACTTTACCTGAGTAAATATATTGTTTTCTTTTCGTAATTTTGTTCATTATTGCAACTCTTGCCTAAGCAATCTTCTTTAAAGCCTTGAATCTTTTCAGTGATAGAGACAATCTTGTGTGGTCTCTAGGGAGCTGAGCATATGGCTGAGACTTGAGCCACACAACCTGTGAGATAACAGGCACCCAAACTCATCAGCGGGCAGGACAACCCACACTAAGAGCTGCAATGACCACCCTGGAGAGAAATAACTTTAAGTGCCAAAATTAAAGATCATAACTCTCAAAGCTTGCAGCTTAGTGAAGAAGCTCTATTAGAGCCACTGCTCTATTTCTGTCTTTAAATTGACACATACTATAATTTTTAGTCCCAGAGAGCAGTGGAAGAATCAGTGGAGTGAGGCAGGCACAACAGCACTTAGCACTGAGCAAAGGAAATTATTAACAACAGCAAAAGGAAAACAAAGGTGGAAGGGATTAATTCAAGCTACGTTTTCAGAAAAGCAATATTTCTGCTGCTAGAAATGCTGCTCTCCTGTGCCATCAACAAGGTCTCCTCCTTCATTAAGCCTTAGAGTTTTCAGCTTTCCTGGAGTTAGAAGGTATTACACAGACAGACGTCTTTAAATTGCCTAGGAAGCCAATTTAAGTTTAGAGGAAACTTTAAAATAAATATTTTCCCCTGTAGAGCAAATTTTAGCCAAGTTAAAAACACTGGCAGAACCTTTCATTTAAAGAAAGAAAGAAAAACACCTAACAAAAAGTTTCCTCAAATGCTTTATGCCTTCCCAAAACATTCACATACTTCATTAAAAACAGTCTCAGGAGGTGGGTGAGACTGTAATCCCTTCCTTTTCCCCCTCTATTATTTTAAACATGTTTAGCCAGTTTAAGCCCATTTAAAAACTTTTCCCTTCACTTCCCACCACATTCTGAAAGAAATATTTATTTCTCCTAAAGCCTTCAATAATTGAACCCTAATCACTAATCAAATACTGTCTTCCTCCTCTGTTCAACTGAGGACAAACCAACACTTCCTTACTTTCTTACTTCTCAAAATCCACTTCTCCCAGCCTCCTCTATGTCCATTCTCTAAACTCATTCCAAAGGAGTTTAGAGAATTAATCAGCAGCACTTAAAAAAATTAAAATGTTAAGATGCTCTCCCTAACTTTCTGTGTGACAGAAGCTCCTTCTCCATCTCCTACCCCTCTCTCCCTGCCCTCAGTATCACACTCAGTTGTCTTCCTCTATTTTTGAAGTGTTTTTTTAAATCTGATGTTCTGAAAGAGAAACCCTTCTATCTGTTTTCTAAAGAACCGTTCATACATGCAATTATTAAATCCAGAACTCATGTTCATTTCTACATTTTCCGTGTTAGCTAGACATTTTAATCTAGTATCTATCACTCTGCTCAGCTAACATAACTATGTATCTGGTATGATCACTTCAAACTGTAAGCCTGTATTTCTGCTGTGACTTCAGACAAATAATGATTTAGTGCTCCAACACTGACTTTGAGAAATTAACTTTCCAGAAGACAAGTGAAGCATCTAGCCAAATAGTGTTCCAATTTCTTTTAAGACAATTCCATTAGAATGGAAAAGTTCAAACTCTGAGCTATTTGGAGATACGAAAAACAGATCCTGAAACATGCCACCTTAAATCAAGAGACTTTTTTTATGGTTTTGCTTTTGTTTTTACAGGTCAAGGCTCCATTATGAAGCCAGAGTCATCCTAAGATAATTTAGGTAATGTTGATGTTTAACATGAACATGAAAGCTACAACCAGCAAGGATAGAGCAGGCCTGGTGAAAGGGTGGAGAAACAAAGAGGTAGAAAAAAGAAATGTATTTACAGTCACCTGGAAATTTCCTCTCTGAATAATAGGGTATTCAGGCCAGTTACAATGGGTAACTTGGACCCTGGGGCAGAGGTAGTCTTGCAATCTTTTCTGCAACAGGAGCAAGAATGCACAAGTCATTCCCTTCCAGTTTCCTTCACTATGAAACAAATAGCAAAACCATGAAAAAGCAAATTTATATTTTTCAAATACAAACTGCATTAATAATTATTTCGGGTGAATACCTGATTTATCCCCTTGTATGGGAGTAAGGAACACTAATCAATGGCCCCAGCATCTGAAAACTTTGCTTTATCACTATCTTTAGCAGTCTCTTGCAGCAATGAAGGATACACTCCTCCTCACCCCAAGTTTCAAACTGACAGAACAGGTTAAGTGGTTAGAATGGTAACTTTAGCCATTAACAGAATTATCTCCTTTTTCCAAAGGAGCTAGAATTTACTCTGACTTTCAACTTCTGTATCTCCAGGCAGATAGCTACAGATTCAAAGCTGCAGTAAAGAGGAGTTCAGTCACACAAAACATTTTCCAGACATTTGCTATCACTTTCATGGCAGGGAGAGCAGGCTGGAAAAGGCAGGTCTCAGCCTGTGGCTCCTCACCTGGACTCAGCGCTCACTGAGTTCAAATACAAGATATTGCAGAGTCCCTGCTCCTTCCTTGACATCCAGCCTGAGCAGTGCTGCCACTGAAACAAAAGTTCCCTGATCCAGTAAACAAAAGGGTTGGCTGACAAGAGAGCACAGGATGCCCTGTCAAACTGAACATTGTTCAGAGAAGTGGTTAAACAAATGAGCTGCTGACATGGCTTTAAGGCACACCTTTTTATAACCCAGTTCGTTCTGATTAGTTACTGCTACAATCTGTGGCTGTATTTGTAAACACAATTTGGTTTCGTATTTGTTTCAAATCTACAAAGCAAAGATTTTTATTCAACTAGTGACAAAGAAAACTTCTAACTTCGATGTAGCAAGAACAGTCTGCTTTTGTTTTAAGTCCATTTGAAGCAGGAGAGGGGCTCCAGCATCTAACATTTAACAAGTCAATTTTATCTCCACTAATACTTAACACCAGAGAGACAAATGCAGCTACAGTTGCCTGTATTAAGCAGCTGGCAAGCTCAGAGATGGAAAAGTTGCAGAACAGCTGGGGAATGCGAGACCCTTTTGAACAGGCTGCTATATGATCCAAAATAATGGTACATGTTTACACACAACACAATGGCAGCAACAGCCAAATGCAGGTCTGGCGAATGGACTTCAGCTGCTCCTTGCCTCAGTTGAGCACAGCAAGCAGATAAAAAGGAGTTAATCTTCACAAAATATGGCTTTCATCTTAAAAGGCAGCAGTTTGAGCCCCAAAACAGACAGCTGACCCTCCAACTGGACCAAACGGTACAGGATTCTGTATTAGAAGTTACCCTCCTTCCACTTCAGAGGAGGACGCTGAGTATGCTAGAAAGGAGAGTTTGAATAAACACAAGTTTACATCTATTTATATCTTTTTTTACACTGGTGGTGCACATTGGTGTAAAAGTGAATTGGCACCTGAAGAGAGCACATCCCACTGCCCACCTAGACAGAGGGGTGGCCCTTGTTTCCTGCCTACTTATGCAAGAACTGATAGCATGTTGCAAGGAGCACTCACTTGTTTCACAATTGCCATCTGAAGATGAAATTATTTTGTACGTGACCTCGTACAAAAATTGCATCACCTCATTTCAAGTGATCTTCCCAGTTTTCAAGTCTCAGAAGCACAGTATCAGTGGTACCATCTGTCTTGCTGAAGACAAACCATTATTAATTAGTGCTAAGGAACTGACTTAATTAATATAACTAATTAATAAATATAATTAATTAATGTAATTAATTTATATTGTAACCATATCAGTCCTAATTATACCAGGCACCAAAACAGAGTTAGTAATCGAATGCTTCGACTCACTGCAACTTGATTAAAACTATTGTAACTCGAAATATTTTTTGACTGAGAGAAGGAGATAGCATTGAAAGACCTCCACTTCTACTTCTGCACATGGCCATTGAAGTTACAACCCCAGTTAGGAGCTACTCAGAATAGGATGGTTAAAACTGGACAAAGACAGCTGTGATGGCAACAATAACAGATGCACATACAATTTTTAACTTCCTCTGCTTTTACAAAGAAAAATGCTACTAGCAGCCATCATAGAAAGCAGGATTTTGAAATATGGGCTGTAAGACTACCTCATAACTAATGGGACTCTGCTAATGGCAAACGTATCTCTCAGCACACTTAAGCAACAAAATGCCATGTCTGTACACTTCAATTTCAGACTTCAGATAAAGAAGTCTTTCTAGTGAAATTAATTTGTGAATTAAGCCACATTTGTAAGGAAATTCCCCATATTAATAAAGAAGGAAAATAGGTTGAGCCTTGAATCATAATCACAGTAAAGATGCATCCTGTACCAAAACAGTACTATGCCAGGTACCCCTCCTGCAGTCAAAGAAATGACAGGCACACTACCTTCAAATCCTACCATCTGTAAAGGTAAGAGCACAGATGTGCTTTTCCTGCTGCGCTGACAGTGCATGGATACAAGCACTGGGAGCAATGGTTTGTATCCCCCGGGGACCTCAGCGACCTCCAGAGCCCCATTTGCACCAGGGGCCTTTTCTTCAGGGTTTAGAACTTCTTCTGCAACCCTGATGTTCCCAGTTTTGAGCACGTCCCACTACTCTAGTGTCTCTAGAATCTTGTTCTCAAAATAAAAAATTAAGAGTGGATGCTTAGAACTTTGCAGGATGTTGGGATGAGTTATGACATCACCAAAGCTGGGCACAGTTCAGCAAACAGATGATGTTTACCTGTTACAGGTAATGCACTGACAGCATGTGATATGGGATTGATCTAGACCATCCATGAGATCACTGAACCTCTCACAAATTACTCTCCATACTTATTGTATTGGATCACTCTTTCAACCAAGCTCACAATAATAACAAAAAAAAAAACAAAACCAAATTTTAAAACCCACAAAAGAACCAAAGAACTCTAGTTTCTTATCAACTAGTCTCCACTGAATGAATTACTGCTTTAAAGGAGAAGATATTTATCTTAAAACTCCAATACTGTGCTTAGCAGGTACAGACAAAATAAATGTACTTCGAAATCATTCTTTGATTCCACTCTCTTCCTTTGTAGCCAAATCATATACTGTAACTTATTTTCAATTAAGAGAATTTTTGTGTGCATGAATGGTGTGAGTTTCTGTATTTCTGAGAATGCGGATCTTTTTTTAACATGCATTTCACCCGTGGATATAAACTTGGGTATTTCACAAGACAATTAATTACCACTGGTATTGGCCAGAGAGGAACTGAAAAAACAAATATTCTAATAGCTTATTCCTGGTTTTACTATAACTGCCCTCAGAGGTTGTTTTAGAAATTGTTGGGAGGTACATCTACACCAAAGTGTACTTGCCATAACAAAGATTTCCCTCCATGTAGATCTCCTGACAGCCATGTCCCAACAGGCTCCAGATCATTCATGCACATACCACGTATTGTTCAAAGCAGACTTGCTTTAAGCAAGATTAAATACCTGTTCAGTTTGAACTGTCCCAGTGCCAGGATAAACTACTCTGAACTAGTTCAGATGATTATCCCGCTGGGCACCAATGGCCTTTGAAACTCCCAGAACCCCAGATTCTGCTGCTTCTGGGAATTATGCCAGGAGCTGTGGGATAGCTCTCCACAGAGGACATTACAAATTAAATATTTTAGAAGTGTGCCTGTGTTTACATGGAGCAAGGCTGCAGTTCAGCATATGAGTCAGCATGGTTTGCATCCACTCAGAACTGAGCAGTGCAGTTGGGAACCATAAATTTTCTAGTGAAACAAAGGGTGTGAAATGATTCCCCCAGGGGAATACAGTCAGGCCGCACCTAGCAAGAGCTAACACTCACCTGAAGACAGGAATTTTGTTCAGAGCTTTACTGGGAAAAAACCTATGACTCTCCTCTGGTGACTGGAGAAGTTTCTACACAGGACAGACACTTTGGTCCTGCCTGTATCAGAGAGGTTTGTAACGATGCCATGGCCAGATAAACTCACAGGCATGCACACCTATGCTAGTATACAACTCTTTAATTACAATTAACTACTTAAAAGTGAAAGCTGAAGCATATTTCCTATCAGGATAGCAAATCAAAATTTTAATAGCCTCTTGCTTAACACAGTAACATGTAACAAAGCCTCCACACAGATAAACAAAGCAGAACTGAAACTGAGCAAACTACTTTAAAGCATCTCACCATGCCATTACCCACGGCCAGATGCATTTAAGGACAGGACCAAAACCCTTTTATTGTGGCCTCAGGAGGCAGAGGAGAACAGCGTGACATCTCAAGCCTCTCAATGTCCCACCAGGGAAGAACATCTCTTGGCAGGAACAGCTGTCAAGCCTGTTCTTGAGGAGCAAGGCACATCACCACTATTCCTTCCCAGTCTCCAGAACAAGCACTTCTATCTCATGAAGGCTCCAAAAGGACCATAAAGCAACCAGGACTGTTTCTCTGAAAACTCAGGCTGGACCTCTGCCACTGCTGGTTACACAGAGCAAGCAGACAGCCCATCCTCAGCTCGAGCTGCACTTCCAGGTGTGAGGCAGCAACACCTCAGTGTAGTAACACTGCACACAGTTCTGTTGTCATAAACCTCATTACCACGTGCATCAGTGAAGAGTGGTTTCAGTTTTCCGGTGGCTGTTGTTTTCATTTTGAACAGATGAGATTAAGATATTACAGGCTGAGAACATTCTTCAGAATGATACAGTCTGGTTTACTCTTCCAGAAACACATTTGTCCATTATAAAAATAACCAGACTTGTTCAGAACATATTCCATATCAGAGGGACTGCTTGCACAGCTAGAAGAAGTAGGCACCAACCAGGACAGGAGTAATGTCTTTCAGTACATGAGATGCTATCTGAGCTAAGATCAGTCTATGATGACACTTATAACCGTCAAAGACACAATATCAAAACTAAATGAGTAATGTTCACTTCCTATTTTCATTCCCAGGCTTCATGCTGCTGCCCCCTGCCAAGTAATAAACTTGAGTACACTCACTCTTCAAAAGACCATTTAAGTCTCTCTTAAAAGAGTCATAATCCACGATCATGATCCATCAGACTGCAAGAAGTGTTATTAGTAGAGTGGATGCAAAAGTGTAATTAAGTAGTCAGCTCTGCAGCACTGGTATCCATGCTCTATGTAAAACCCTACAAGCACTGCACTGATAACCATCAGTATACCCTACTCATTCTTCTCCTATTAATCACAACACCGCATTGTTTCCCCCCTTTCTAAACGTCATATTGTTTTCTGGAGTTTGGACAAGTCGGGACAAGCCAGAACCCCACTGCTGAGCCATTTAAGGTGAGTGCTCAGTCTCTCCGAAGCAGTTCGGAGGCTCTGGGCCGAAGCGGCCCCGTGCAGCACTCCACAAGCGCCCTGTTGATTCCGTGCGCCTTTCCCGGTATCCTGCTGAGCTGCACCCCCCTTTCTAAACGTCATATTGTTTTCTGGAGTTTGGACAAGTCGGGACAAGCCAGAACCCCACTGCTGAGCCATTTAAGGTGAGTGCTCAGTCTCTCCGAAGCAGTTCGGAGGCTCTGGGCCGAAGCGGCCCCGTGCAGCACTCCACAAGCGCCCTGTTGATTCCGTGCGCCTTTCCCGGTATCCTGCTGAGCTGCAACCAGCCAGCATCGTGAGTCCCTCTTTCTCTACATCACACGTGCGCGCTGCCG
>NW_005054360.1:2639164-2658078 GCF_000277835.1 Geospiza fortis | reverse complement strand
GGGTGTGCGGAGCTCCCGGCCCCGCGCCGAGCTCCCGGCCCCGCTCCGCACGGACCGGACGGGACCGAACCGAACGCGCTCCCGTTCCCGCTCCCGCCGCTCCACGCCTTAAAGGAGCCGCGCCCGGCGTTTTCGGGTCCCTTTCACCGAGCGTGGCCAATAGAATCCTTAATTGTTCAAAGGAGAGCAGGCCCAGCGATGAGCTCCGGTGCGGCAGAGGGCTGGGAGGGCTCGGCGCCGTCACTCACGGTTATGGGTAGCTCCTGCATTAGCAGCGTTTCTGGGCAGCGTTTCTTTCTCTGTAGTGTACATTCAGAGACACACCACTGTTCTCTTTATTAACTTGCACCACCTCTCCAGGCTGTCTCAGCCTGATGGAAGAGTTTGCTCCTGCTGGGATGCAGCAGATCCTGGAAGACCTTGGGGAGAAGGTGTCTAAAGGAGCAGTTCGATAAATGTCCTGCTCCTTCCCTACTACTGGGGCCACATGAGGTAGAAGTTGGGAAGTCATCACCACATTTTATTTAAACAGTGAAACTTTTTTCCCTTGGATGTATTTATTTAAAATCAAGGCATCATTAGGAAGGTTGAGGAAATGACATGTTACAGACTTCACCTCTGATGCAGCGACAATGTTTGTCCACACAGTGAAAGGGAAACATATCATTGAAACTGACCGATATTAAACATCCCAGAGGGCAGAATCTTTTTATCTTCCTTTCATTTCAGTCTTTAATCAAATATTTTGTAAGTGAATTTTATGGATAATTCAAGACCTGCTTGATCAGGTCTTACAAAGCAACCTGTAACCTGATCAACAACACAGAGAGAATAATCAAAAATCTAAAAATCATTTGAAGAATGTGTTAAACCCGACCATTTAGGTAGACGACGTCCAGAACCAAACACAGTAACATGCTTCTGTTCCATTCAGTTGCAGAGAAGAGCTATCTTCTCTATATCTGTGTGAAGTCTGTGCAGAGAAGCAGGAGAAAATCTTAAGGTGTGGAAACGTGCTGAGATGAGGCAAACTCAAAAAAATTCCAATCAATGCTCAACAAGTACTTTACAAGGCACACTACAAAATCTCTCTGCAGCACCACAGCAGCTTTGTGCCCTAGATGAATTCAGAATGGATATTGAGGGCTTAGCTTGAAACATAACTGGGCTTTATAGCTTTGTGGCAGGGAGAATTTTCTTAATTGCAGGATAATGATGTGGTGTGGGCACATGCCTTTTGCCAAGTGGTTATGAATTACTTTGTGCAGATACATAAAACCCACATCAAATAGAAAGCACAGACATGTCCTTCCAGTCTGAAGGAGAGAAGGAAGAAAACTACTGTGTAAAGGAGGTCAAACATAAATCATAGCAAGGTTAAAAGCCATGGATTAAAAAACTGACCTTGAAAATACGGTTTATCCTGCTGCCTTTCAAGAAAATTTGTCCTGTTGTTCAACACCCCTGTTTGAAACTATCAAAGGCTTACCTTTCCTTATGAAAAAAAAAGAGGCAGCACCATCTCACTAGAATTGTCAAGGTTTAGAGATGGAATGCTAATTCTGAAAAAAATGCCCTTTAACACAGGCCCAAGAGAATTATCTGAGGCAACAAAAAAGTAATTGGAATGCTAAATTTGCTTTTCTTGTAGATGACATGAGGCTGTTCTTACTTGTTTTCAAATATCAGAATGGTTTCTTGATGGAACTTCTGTAACTGAAAACCTGCAACCCATTTAACCAGAACTCTGTTTTCACCCGAGCTCAGAGCTGATTTGTGTGTCTGGATTTAGCTTTAGGCATGGTCCCTGCCATCTTCTGCCAGAGACTTTTCTCCTGCAAACCTAATCCATGATCCAGATACATGATTATTTCAAATTTAGATTTCAAAAGGAGTAAAAGATTGATTTTAATTCCAAGGGAGAAGAGGGACGCACAATGATGTTGTCGAATCTTTTGTTCCCAGAAGAATCAACAAAAATTAACAGTATGGAAGAACTATAATTTGGGTCAGACCAACCATCTTAATCCATGTCTGCTATTTTCTACTCTTTTTTAATGGGTTAGACATAAGCATGTTTGATTTATTACAAGAGTCAAAAACATCTGTACTTTGGGGCACAAGCAAATACTTATTTGAACAATGGGCTCCCTGGGGAGGGATATAGAAAAGAAATGACATTTTTTTGCAAATAATTCAGTGTTTTCCACTCCATAAAGTATTTTGCTTTGTTTTGAAAAGTGCTCTGCAGAAGACACAATGACTCAATCCATTATAAAGGAGTCCAGAAACTTTCACCTTTATGTGACTGTGAGTCTGTGAGCCAGGATAGCACTGGGGAAATGCTGATACCATTTGCTGCCCTCGGGGTGACCCACGTGAAAAGAATTGGTCATCTCGGTCCCATTGGCAGCATACAAGCATTCACATCTTAAAAACATTTGGAACTAGTTGGCAGTCTGAGGCCTTGTCTGTACTGAGGATTAGTTCTGATTTCAGGAATTATTTTAGCTTCTGGTAAAAACCAACTGTAGATCAAGTTGTGCAAATTGTGATCTGTGCTGCCATCTGCATCAACGAATGGCTGATGTGGGGATTAGTTCTAATTGCAGATGAGGCTGAAGGAGAGGAACCATGTTCTGAATAGTTACATATTCTGGATCAGCTCTCATGATGTGCTTCCGTAGTTTATTTGTAGTTTTTCAGGAAAAAAACAAGTGTCAAAAATATCAGAAGATCAATATCTGTACCGTTTTCAGTTCAAGCCTGCAGTGGCCGGAGATTCAGTTCTGTAACCAGATGCTGTGCTCTGTGTGCATCGACATGATTAGAAACAGGCTTGAAAGTAACATTTAAAGTCACTAGTAAACTTCTCAGACCTCAGTAAGCCAGGTCTGGGAATGAATGCTGTGCCCTCTCCTTTTAAACCATGATCTTGAATCCAGACATCTCTGCACTTGAGGGCCTTTCCTGCCGAGCCTTGGAGCTGCCCTCTGTGGCTGAGCACAATCGACACGCTGTGACAAAGATGTGCCTCGCTGTAGAGCCCAGTGTAAACTCCCAGTGTCAACAAAGAGGCCAGAGCGGAGACACTGAACTAAGGTCTGCTCCTGTGAGGTTCTCACATATGGAGAAAGCAGAAAATAAAATTAAAAAGTAACAATCCACATTTCAGCTGCTTCTCTAAATTAACATATTCAACAATGTTGCAGTCTAGTAGCTTTCTGTGCCTGTGGTAAAGCTATGCCAAGCTACAGTAAGAAAGCCTAGGGTCTTTTAAAATAAGGTGTGAAAAACTCTGTAGCAAGTGTAGAATTTTAGAAAAGAGCCAAAGCCTCTGTCCACCCTCAGAAGAGCAAAACGACAGAGCTCTGGCAACCATAGCAGCCACCCCCGATTTATTTACGAGTTCCTGGAGCTGGTCCAGTGTAATTATGGACCTGAACTCCAGATCAGATTCACTTGACATTTGAGAAAGTCTGTGGAAAAACAGCAATAATAAACTGATAATAACCATTCATCTCATAAGCAACAAAAAATAAAGAGAAGAGAAAGGGCAGGTGGGGAGAGGGGGTGCCAACATAATCCCCAAAAAATCTCCTGTTTGTCAGGAGATACTTTCAGTACAAACTTCTACGTATTTTCTAAAAGGAGCTGTGGAGAATGTTGGAGTAAGTCCTGCCTTATGTCTGTGCTATTGCGATGGAAAAAAATTAAAATAGGGGGTGCAAAGGAAGTTGGGATAAGTTAGGACAGCAGTTTCTACAGGTGGAGTACATATTTTGTGGCCCACATGGCATTTATACAAGCATGCTCATCACCTAAATCATCTCACCAAGAAGTGTTGAGTTTGGAAAAAGATGTTTGAAGAAACTGTGCTGGAGCATATGATTTGTTTTAAATTTCATGCACAGTATATAAATACATTTTTTGTGCTTTACTGTTGGTCTCTGATTCTGCTTGTTCATTTCACTGTATAACATGGATGAGTACCAGGGTTAAAAAAAAATCTTTGTATGTAAAAACATCTGAAGTCTTATATCAGCATTTATATTCCCCTTTTCAGTCCTTTCTATTTTAATCACTTTATATCACTTTCAATTGAGGTTCTGTAAGACTGCTTTAAAAACCCAACTCTCTGGTTATTTTCCAAAAAAAGAGTATTTTTAAAGTAAGGTAAGTTGGTTAATTCTACTGAATTAAAAAGGCAGCTTCTCTGAGAAGAAAGAGGGCTGACATTTAGTTTACAGTTGTCTCGAGTATTTTGTTACAGGTGATGGAATTGAATTGCAAGTTATGAGTGAATGTTTAGCAAAGCAAGAGCAGTTAGTTACATTTATGCTACATGCAAACAGCTTTTCTTTATGTAGATTTCAGAATGTATCACCTACATATGTGCAGGTACAAAGGACTCCACATATGTGAAAGGTTTTCCTCAGAGGAAGCACACCAATTAGCTGCTTTCATCAAACAACAGCAAGCAAATGTCAAAGTTCCCTGGCAATCAATACCAAGGCCAGTAACACGAGACAGTGTCTGAGGGAAAAGGAATCCTGGGTGAATGAATGGGGTTACTGGCCCAGAACATGCTGCCTTCAAGTGACCTGCTTTGCTGTGCTCACCTCACTCCTCAGGAGCTTCTGCTCACAGCTGGAGTGAGTGGCTTAGTTCTGAAGGAGAAGGAACATTGGAAAAGGGTCCCAGTGTGTTTGGAACAAATGCAGTTCTCAGATACCAAGTGCGCGTACACTTTTTCAGGTTAGCATGGATCCCATGCCCTGATGTGGTTTATCCTGTTCTCCCTGCTCTGACAATGGTGCCATGTATTTCTGCTTAGGAACTATAGGTAGAACTGGGGTTGGTTGGTTAGTTGGTTGATTTTGGTTTGGTTGATTGAATTTTGGCTTTTTATTTAATTTCTTTATTTGGCATCTCTTCAACACATTAGGTTATTGAGTTACTTCTCATAGGTCTTGAGGAGGTGACTTAGTCTGAGGCACTGGAATAAGGACAATAATAAAAGTTTGATTTATATGATAGAATTTTTTTTCTTACCTACCTTGTATCTGCCTTTTACCAGACATGTTTTTTTACGTTCTTGGCAATTTTGTTGGGGATGAATTTGAGAATGCTGACAATTGTCTGGAACAGTCTCACCAGAATAGCAACTCTGCCTGAGCTGCTGGATATCTGGAAATCCTAGACACATTCATGTGCATTGCAGATCAACTCTACAAAGTCTGCAGTACTTCCAGTGTTAAACCTTCTGAGCATATGTTGCGCAGCTGAACAGCACAACCCATACTAAACCCTCTTACTGAGCAAAGTCAGATTAACTGTATAATTTATGCACTGCACCTCTGCTATTTGGACATGCCAGGCTTGTGGTGATTTTCTGTTCTTCTCATGCTCATAGAATTCTACAGAGTATTTCTTTGATACAAATAAATTGACTTTTTATTTACTTGTTTGCATGTCTCCCCACAATGAGACAGTTACCTGGAAAAAACTGATTTTTGCTTGGAGTCAGTCATAAAATTCAGCAAGACTGTTTTAGTTTGAGGATGTACCCAAACCACTGAACTCAGTAGAGTGTTGGAGCACAGGGTCATGCTGAATGAAGCTTTCAGCTACTGGCAGCATCTGAAAAGCATCAAGAAAAAGCTGAAAACCTCTGTACAAGTCCTTCAGAAAGTGGCTGGCACTGACATACGGATTTCAGAAAAGGCAGTGGGCCTGTCTGTCATGGAGTTTTCTTCACGTTATTTGGTGTAACAGTCCTCACATGGAGATCACAGTTACAAAAATACAAATTCTAGTGCTACTAGAATAATATATGGGATTTTGACTGTCATTCCTCATCTTGGACTTCTAGTACCATCCAGCAGTCTTATAGCAGATAAAAAAATGTAAAACAATTAACATGCAAGAGGAACAAAAATAGTAATTCCATAATGACGAGGAACATCACCATTAGCAATTGCATTTTGCTGTTCACCAAAACTTAGAGAGTTACTGGCATCAAATATTCATGGTCCATAGTGCTTAAAAGGAGCTGGACAGCACTCAGGGGCACCCAGTGACTGCACAAAGCTGTGTGTCCTCTGCACAGACACACTGCAGTCATTTATTTATCTGACATGTGCCTGTGGCACAATGGAGATGATAATCTCTGATGTTAATGGCTTTGAAATATGCAAGGGACCTAAAAGCAATTCCTCACAATTCCTCAGCCTTCCAGCCTCGGGGAGCTGTGTAATTGTGGCATTACAGAGTTTGGAGTCTGTGGTGGCTTTCTGTAATGGCACAGGCAACAAAGAGATGGAGCAAAATCCATGTGGGTCCATTCACATGCAGGACTTCTCCACGTGGAAAAAACCCTGCAGGTTCCTTGTTTTAAGTCCTTGCACTTGTGTAACTGAGCTTACCTGTTCATTTCTTCCAACTTCTGTTTCCACAGAGTTGGTGTTCTGCAAGGGTTGCACTTCGGTTCCCAACACTTCAAGGGAATATTCAATTTATAAGAAATGATGTAACTAAAAATACCAGTACTTTAAGCAGTTCACTCACAAAGTCTTAACATACATTAGCCTTTTTTGAAAGCCTTGTATGAAAGCAAGGTCTTTACTTGCAAACATCTACAACTAGAGCTTTAGCTGCTTCAGTGTGCACAAACTTTGATTGCTTGTATGGGAGAGCATGAGAGCAGAGCTCCCACTGGGAGTCCTTTTGCTGCAGAACTGCTTGGATTTAGAGAAAGGATTGTTTTGCAGTACTTTGTAGTTACAAGGATTTTATTTTACATAGTAAGTCATTAAACAAGTTGTATTCAAGGGGACAACAGTATTTGGGAATGTCAGTTTAATTTTCTTAATTGCTTCAACTGGAAAAGAAGGAGGAGAATCAGAAACACTAAATGTTTAATGGTGATATTTTAAAGTTAAGTGTTTTGACTTTCTATTTTAAAGTGTCAGGTCAATTTTATAGTTGGTTTAATTTTTAAAAGAGCTGCAAAACAGTTAAATAAATTTAGGCATGAAACAAAACACCTTGGAAAAATCATAGCTTGGAAAGTTTTTAAATTTTCCCTTTTTTCAAAAATATTGTGGCTCACTGAGTTAGAAGTCCATGACCCATTGTCTTTGTGGGAGAGACATCCAGTAATCCTCCACATGAAGCTGGATTTTCATCTCATTAGCTGGAGCAAGAGTCATTGTGGCTGAAGGAGATGGAAATGTATGGTCCTGAATGATCCACTAGCAATAATAAGTTTTCTGGAGCACTCTTGTGATTAAACACAGACTTCCCATGAAGATCCACAACTGCAAATGGTTAGAAATATATGAAAAGCACAATCTTTTAAAATTAATCCCTCCCAAGTCTTACAGCTGCCAGTGCCATGTAAACATAAAGTGTGATTAATGTTTGCACTCCCAAGGAAAGCCTGAGTTTGTTGCAATATTTCACTTGGATCCTGCAGTTTAATAGTGCATTCATTATTTATTTTCCATCTCAAAGTCATGTGTCAGCAGCAGCTATGAGGGCCACAAAAAATCCCCAGAAACAATGGAGACACTTCTTATGGGCAATCCAGATCTAAGGGTGAAAGACTGTAGGGCTGGAAACTGGGGCTTAGAGTGACTTCTGTCTACAAGAATGAAAATGTTTGCAATCTCATTTGCAGTGTTTGTCTCAGAAAAGCTACATGGGACCCATCCTCCTCCAGGCTACATCTCATCTGTGAAATAAAGATCTCACTTTTGGCTTGCCTGAAGCAACTTTTCAGAGAAATAAAATAAGGTTATTTGAATAGGAAAGCCCTAATTTAAACAAGTAACACTCTGTACAACTCAGAGCTTTTTCAGCAAACTGAATTCATGAAGGAACAAAAAGCTAAACAGAGATGTTTTGTCTCGTAATGAAATGCCCCAACCTCTTCTAGGCCTAAATAAAACTTTAAAGGCAGGAATTTTATAGAAAGACAGATTTTATGAGGCAAATTCCTGTTTACTACCGAGTGATAGAGAGAGTACTTTGGTGACCTAGATGTTTGTAATTGCACAATTGTATTGTGATGTTTCAAAAACATCAGCAATGTCACTGTGTTGTGGGATGTAAATATTGTCTTCAGTATAAACTAATTTTGCTAATACTCTTCTATATTCACTGGTTGTCTACAGCATGACTCAGGACTGGCAAGATTAAATGGAAAACAGTGTGGGCCATCAGCTCCAACTCCCAGCCACAGGAATGGAGGACAGTGTCTTTCAGCTGAAAACTCAGTCTCTGGTTGTACACAGTTTGTGTGAGAACCACTGCACACATCTCCTGAGCAATCCAGAATATTGTCACTAGATTGTAGGCAGTAAGGCAGAAGGTACAAAAAAATGTTCTCAAAGATTTGCGTGTAAGTTCATTTGCAGTGCTGACAATTTCACACACTTTTCCTCCAGCCCTGGAGATAGTGCTGCCAAAGATCTGTGTCTGGTAATAAGCAAAAGCAAAATGTGAAAACATAATCCCAGCAGTAACACTTTGTCAAGGAGTAATTTCCATAACAATGATAATTTTGTAAAGATCAGAAATTATTTAGCCAAATCAAGGACAAATTATTTTCTGCCTTCTATGTTATTTGTTTGTTTATTTATTTAGGCCCCAGTTGAACATATTTGTGCAGTGTTTGAGAACTCTGAAACAATACAGTATTAATACTCAGAATTAAATAGTTGTAGTGGAAGATTTTAAGTTAAGCTGAAGTGATTTGACAGTTTTATGCTGAACCCACAAGCTGTGATTGATAAAGGTTTGTAGCAAAAGACATTGGTGCTCAAAGCTCTGGGATTGCTTCTCATTTTCTTCAGGTATTTAAGGATCTACCAAGTGCTGCAATAGCTGGGGGATGGGTAAACATATTAAAGAAAAATTAAAAGGCTGGAATACAACATGATCTGGCAACAAATCTCTCTTCATTGATGCACTCCAAAGTCTGGGCACTGAAGTTGGAGATGAGGAGGGAGTACCTTGGGAAAATCCATGGACATCAGTTGCATTAATTCTGAACCCCATCATGTTGCTGTGGCAGTGTGGAAGAGCCAGAACAGAACCAGCCACACAGAAGGTTTTTAAAAGCTCAGCAGGCTTAATGTCATGGGAAGGTCATAAGCACTGAGCTGCCAAACTGCACTCTGAGACCTTTCTCCTGCTGTGAACTAATGGCTACACAAGGTACAAGGCAGTGGAAAATCAGGTTCTGAAGCCACCCCTCATTAACTGCAAAATGTTTGCATTTTAGCCAATTAAAATGTCTCAGTGTGTTCAAATAATCTGTAAATCCATGATCTTGAAGCCTGTCCAAGACCAATAAAGAAGGCCAGTACCTGCCACAGAGACGTCACAAGTCAAGGAACTTTAAATGTGCTGCACAGGTCTATATAATGAACACGTTTGGGTGGGATTGCTTGTGGAGTCACAGATTTGGCCTGGCTTGAGCAGACTTAGCTCACTGTTTTGGAAACTGCATCCTCCTATAATAGGGTGGGATCTTCTTCCTGTGCTTCTCTGGGTTTCTGTGTCAGGTATCTTTACACCCAGGTCCAATTCCTCATATTCTTCTTAATCATCCTCTCTAAAGCAAATAACCTTCCCCAGTCTGATATGAGTGTAATTATATTTCATTACTACACAAGCAAGCCATGAAAAAACCATTAAAATGCTTTATTTTAAGCTAGAAGCAGCAACAAAAATAATAATACTACTCTTCCCTGACAGTGCTTGCACCTATGAATGGATGGAATTTATGATGTTTCATGTGTGCAGATCACATAAAGATCAAATCAAATCAAATCAAATCAAATCAAATCAAATCAAATCTAGAAACATAAGTGGAGAAAATTCAGATAACTTAGGAGAGACTGACTTACCATAATGAGAGTACTTCTGTAAGGCTACCAAGTTATTTTTCCTAGTGGAAATAATGCCAATAAATATGGAAAGGTGGGAGAAAGGTGTGAGATAAATGAGATAAATATCTCATTGATGGGGACAATAAGTCAGTAAGTTTGTTCTTCAGATGTCCACTGCTGTCCTATCTTCTGCTCCTTTGTGACCACTGGGGCCTGAGTTAAAATGAGCAGTTGTGAAAGTTGGTGGAGAGCTGAATTTCTGTTTCCACTCTTGTAAGGCCTTTTAGTGCTGCAGGAAAAAGCACAAAGTGGCAAAGGAGCAGCCTGCTGCCAGCAGCATCTGAGATGTTCTGCTTGGTGCCAAGAAGGTGATTCCAGGGCAAACTCCTTCCCAGTCCCATCGAGACAGACGATCATCAGGTGAGTGTGCTGCTACCTTACTTGTAAAATGTGCCAAGTACAAGATGTGGAGAGCACTTAAATAACATTTATGGTACTTTTTAGTAAAATTTATTTGAAAACAGAAACTTGAAGCAGTTTCCCAATCTATTCCTAGTGCTGGGAAAATATTTTCTAAATGTTCTCCATTTTGAAAATGCTGAATCATCAGTGGGAATATGTCAAGGTGGAAATTTCATACTGGAAATATTCATGCTCAGTAAAAGGAAATTTGGTTAAGGCTTATTGCAAAGGTCTTAGAAAAATATTTTTCTTATTTATTCTTCTTTCAGAACAGCTTTTATTATTAAAAAAAAAACAAGAAAACAAAAAATAAATTGATATTTTATTGAATTTTAACAAAGTTATATATTTCTGTTGACATGACTTTTTTGGAACATATTCCTTTATAGAAATTTATGAATTCTCTGATCTTTTTCTCAGTCCAAACTTGGTTATGCTTCAAAATGTCAGAATTTCCTGTGAAACAGAAGTTCCAGTTCTGCCATAGTCTTGTTTGTAGAGCCTTTAGACTAGGAAATAGTGGTTAATTACCTTAACCCAAGTAAATCCAAATTTGCAGAAAAGAAAGAAAGGGGAAAAAAGAGTTGTGAGAAAAAATAACTTAGGCATATTTTTATGATGAGCATGTCCTCAGTAACTCAAGGATACATGCAATAGTCCCTGTGACAGAAGTAGCTCTTAGAAACAAGAGCTTTCCAACAATAAACCTGTGTCTGCCCTCAGACACTGGTGTGTCAAGGAGACATCACTGGCATGGTACAAGCCACTCTTCTGGTCACTTTTTTCCTCAGGCTGAAATGAGAAGATGGATTTTGTTTAAATCTGTGGCAAAAATAATCACTTATAAAATCATGGAATCTCAATGTAGCCATTTGGGGCCTTTTAAAGCTGCCTTGCTTTGCTTAGCTGTGCTAGTTCAACTGCTCATTACTGGCATGCTTAAATATTCATCTACAAGCTTGGAAATCCAGTCTCTCTCTGAACAATTTATTCACATAAGGCCTGAGACTTTTATTTTTCCAGAAAATTTAGCTAGTGATTCCTCTCTTTCTTAAATCACTTTTCAGAAGATTAAAAGACAGAATATCTAAGAAGGACATAACATCATAACATTCACCTTATTAATCTTGCCTAGGAGGATATTGATATTTTGAGCCATCTGACAAAATCACTTCTCATTTCTAAAAATGCCTTGGTCAGGTTTTATGCTGTAAGATGGACAAAGGGGAAGAGATTTGTAGGCAATACTAAATACAGCTGGTTAACTTCTGGGTAACAAAGACCTGAGAGAGAATGCAAAGATTAGGAGGAAGGTTCTGTGCTACTGTAGCTTTTTTTTTTTCCAAAGTCAAAAAGGAAACAAAATAAAGTTCTTGAATTTGTTTCTTCCAAGAATATGTAAATCTGGATGCATGAAGAAGTAACATAGTATCTACATAAAGTATTTCCATTTCCTGGCTCCACCCATCTGAATTTACTGGATTTTGGCCAAACAGTTGTAACTGCCAAATTTTTCTCTAAAAGAAAATCCATCTGAGCAGAATTTAGTATTGGCAGAGGATGTTTGGAGACATGTGTGAAAAATTACAGACCCTTTAAGGGAAGAAGTCACCCAATTAAAAATGTGCAGAAAATAATCTATCATACATTCCCATCAAATCCCTTTTGATTTCAAGTACCAAAATAATGACTGGATCAGATCCCAGTTGAGTCTAGAGCTGGCTGAACTGTTTGTTATGGATTTACCATTATTTTTGGAAAGAGAAAAAAATGTGAGTTGAGCTTTTTAATGTTTTAGCATTGCTTTTCACCTACTTTCTTTGTGGAATACCTTGCACAAATAATTTTCAGTCCTTTGGCTCTTTGAATTAGTTTCCTTTGAGCATTTCCACACATTTATCTTTGTTGTGTATTTGTACTCTCAACTATTGTTTTTCCTTGATTGGATGACTCTTAAATTTAAAATAGAATCATAAATCAGAGGATAAAAATACCAAACTTTAACACATTCTGCTTCTAGAGGATAATTACTTTTGTAAAATATATTGAAGTTAGTAACCACAAGCATTTGGAGGAAATGCTAAATAAGGCAACAGATTAATATTACTACAAATTAACAGAACACATTCTTCAGCTTATTAGCAACTCTATTTGCTACTTGGGAATTTTTTTTTGTCTTGCTCTGTAAATACTGACTCAACTCCACACACAATAGGTGTGATACTGGACATGCAGAGCAAAAGCCAGTGCAGTAGATTTTTTTCTGTTTTGCAGATAAATAGAAAAGCTGCAAAATAATTCTTTGAAGTTTTTTCCCCTTGTTTCATTTTGTAATTATCATCAAAACACTTTCTTGTTTAAATAGCACCTTTTTTTAAGAGGAAAAAAAAGATCAAAATAATCTCCTTACTTCCAAACTCAGTATTTAATTTTCAGCATTCTTGAACAGAAACCTTTGTGTGGTTTGACCTGCTGTAAGCATCACCACCCTAAACACATATATCTCTCTGAATAAAGTGATTTGACATCCATACATGTCTCTTTCTCCAAATTTTCCGTAAGAATGCAGTTAGACAAAATGCTTAACTCAGATTTGGCTACAGGCAATTATTTTCCCCCCAAAAAACCCTCATCCAATCCTCCCAAACCTGTTTTTTGGAGTAAGTTTGAAATTACTTCACATATTGAACTCCTAAATTCATGATTACTTGACAGTTCAACCTGAATTATTCCACATATTTGGTCCAACCCCACTTCTGAGGCATGCCCTAGAGAGAGAAATGATCATATAGCACTCAATTCTCCATGTCCATAAAGATTTGAGTTCTATTTTTTCATCCCAAATTATGTCTGCTTTATCATAGCTTCAGGGAATGTTACAGTTACCCTTTGCTCTGCTAACCAAGAAGAATGTGCTTATTATTCCTCACATTTCTTGCATGAAGCCAGTCCCTGTTTCTGGGTGGATGCAGGAAAAGTGTCCACCTCACCAGATGGTCACTGGAAGTCTGAACAGAAACAGCCCAATGAGTTTCCAGCCTTGTAGCTTCTGTGATTGATTAAATACAGATCTGTGCATTCCAGAACGGAAAACAAACAAAAACACATCCTCCAAGAGCATCTTCTCTAACCCCTGTGATACAGAGCTGAGAAATCATTCTTACATATGGTAATGAGAGATTTGCAAAGATCTTGGCTTCATCAGGAAGCTGCTGGACCCCAGAAGCCTCAGGCACAGGCTGTGACACATGGCAATCCAGATACAACCAGTAAAGATAAAAGGACTTTATAATAAGTATATTTTCTGTAGTTTACATTTCTATATTGGCAGAACTAACTACTTCTTGAAACAATTAAAATTTTTTTTCCTTGCACAATTTGTGGTATACCTGTCCCCTTGTGTCTGATTTGGTAACTAGTTCCAATATTTTTCATAGAATCAAAGCACAATTTGGATTGGAAAGAGCTCCTGGAAGTCATCTGGTCTGATCCCCTGCTTAAAACAGGACTAGCTTCAATATTCAGTCAGGTTGCTCAGGATCTCTTCCAGTGGAGATTTGAGTATCTGCAAGGATCAGATCTCTGCAAGCTCTTTGTACAGCTTGTTCTGGTGTTTGGCTGCCCTCAAGGAATATTTCCCTAATCAGAATTTCCTTCTTGCAGTTTGTCTCTGTTGCTTCTTTGACTGATGACCTCTAAGATAAGTATGTCTTATCTTCTGTATTAAACCACCCAATCTCTACTTAGGACAGAAGTTAGATCCCCGCTTTCAGCCTTCTTTTCTCCAGGCTGAACAAACTCAATTGCCTCAGCCTCTGCTTTTCAGCCGCGTGCTCCAGCCCCCCCAACCACTGTAGACCTGTACAAACAGATGTTACATTTTTCATATTTTCTGCAGTCTCTCAGTGTTGCCACTTTCAAAAATCCCAAGCCATTGAAATTAAAATACATTTTTATTTGTGTAAATTCCAATGCATTTGCAGTAATCTGATCATCCCCAAAAGAGAACTGCTTGAAAAATAGGACCAGCTTTTCATCTGATCTGTGGAAAAGTGACTTACTCCAATGAGGCAGCCAAATTTAACAAGGACAAAAACCAGATTCAGCAACCATATCAAAAGCAGACATGCTTTCAAGAGACTTAAGACTCTTGATACCAGCCCAGGCATCAGCACAAGCAACTTCCTAACTCCTGGCTTAAAGGTGGATGGAGAATGCATTTCTATTCTAAAACTGTTCAAAATCAAAAAATGGGAATGAGTGTATACACAGGGTTAAAAATTACATATACATTTCTGAAGCCATGTAATGAGGGAAGGGCAAAGACAGCATGAACAAAATTAGGGCACCAAACCTCTTTTTGCCAGAAACTACAAAGAATTAACACAGAGTATAAAAGACATGACTGCAATTAAAATACTGATTCCTCTTGGATTTCAGTAGAATGGCACCAAGGCAGACTGGCAGATATTTCTCCATAAAGAATTCTCAACTGTACATTCAAACCAAAAGAGGATATTGTCTGAGCCCAGTCCTACTTCCATGATCATATTTAAAATGCCAGAGCAGAATCTGTCACCTGCCTTTATCCATCCCCACCCTTGCACGGGAAAACCACAGATTTGGTGCGAATCAAACATCAAGGCAGCTATGAGCTGAAGTGAGGAGTGAGCACTGTCCTGAGGGCTGGGGTCACAGCCTGGGGTCCCACCAGTCCTTCTGCAAATAGGTCAGCAGCCAGTTTGTGCTCCTGCCTGGCTGAGAGCTCAGGCCGCCAGCGGGGGGAGAGTCAGTGAGCCTGCCAAGCTGCAGTCAGTGCTGAGAGCTGGCTTCCTCCTGCCAGTCCTTCCTCCTCCCAAAGCTTCCTCCCCCAGTGCTTCCTCCTCCCAAAGCTTCCTCCCCCAGTGCTTCCTCTCCCAGTGCTTCCTCCTCCCAGGCCTTCCCCGCCCAGTGCTTCCTCCTCCCAGTGCTTCCTCTCCCAGTGCTTCCTCTCCCAGTGCTTCCTCCTCCCAATGCTTCCTCCCCCACTGCTTCATCCCTGCTGGTGCTTCCTCTCCCAGTGCTTCCTTTCCCAATGTTTCCTTCTCCCAATGCTTCCTCTCCCAATGATTCTTCCTCCCAATGTTTCCTCTCCCAGTGCTTCCTCCTCCCAAAGTTTCCTCTCCCAGTGCTTCCTCCTCCCAATGTTTCCTCTCCCAGTGCTTCTTCTCCCAGTTCTTCGCCAACTGTGCTTTCCAGAGAGTCCTGGGATGGGTGCTGCTGTTTGAGGGACACCTGGGAACCCACAGTCTCAGCTTCCTGCTGGTCTCTGTTGTGCTCCTGGCAGGGAGGGCTGAGAAACTTCCCCAACCCCAAAAATTTCAGCCACGAGCCAAGACTGAGCTGGTGCCAACACTCTTCCTGTAGCTGACGTGTTTTTATTTTATGCTCGTAACCAGTGACACCACCAACATCAGCTGCAGGGGAGAAGAGAGTCTCTGCCAGGTATGGGGTTGTTTTTCACATGTAGCAGGATTTGAATTGTTGATTTGAGGAAGTGGTGTTGATTAGTTGTGTCACAGTCCTGCCCATCTGGGGACCAGTGGGAGTCCTTTCCCAGGCAATGGGCACAAAGAGCAAGTCAACATTGAGCTGGCTTAGTAGTGGCTTAATCTGACTACATTTCTAGGTTTTCTGGATTTATGCCCAGAAAGCAAACCAAATATATAATATAAATTACTAAGAAAAATTACTATTATCAAATAATATATTATATAAACTATAACAATATACATTTATTTTATATTTTAGAGCTAATATATGTAGCTAGCTGGGCTGCTAATGCCCCAAACCTCTTCCCAGGTGCCTTGTACAAAGGCAGGACTTCTCTCCTGCTTTGGTGAGTATGCAGCAAGTGTAGTTATGGTTAATATTTGCCCTGCTACATGTGTATTATGCTATTGAAGAGCATATGTGCAAGATGTCCATTAAGTTCCAAACATTTCATATTTGCATGACCCATGCCCAAGAAAAAGAGAAAGCACTGCAGCTACACCAGCTTACTTTATTTGGAAAAAGAGCCTCAAGTCTCATCCTGCAGGATTCTGTTAGTTCCTTGCTGTCAAGATGGTAATTTCTTTCTTTCTCTTTCTTTCTTTCTTTCTTTCTTTTTCTCTCTCTCTCTCTCTCTCTTTCTCTCTTTCTCTCTTTCTCTCTCTCTCTCTTTCTCTCTCTCTCTCTTTCTCTCTCTCTCTCTTTCTCTCTCTCTCTCTTTCTCTCTCTCTCTCTTTCTCTCTCTCTCTCTTTCTCTCTCTCTCTCTTTCTCTCTCTCTCTCTTTCTCTCTCTCTCTCTTTCTCTCTCTCTCTCTTTCTCTCTCTCTCTCTTTCTCTCTCTCTCTCTTTCTCTCTCTCTCTCTTTCTCTCTCTCTCTCTTTCTCTCTCTCTCTCTTTCTCTCTCTCTCTCTTTCTCTCTCTCTCTCTTTCTCTCTCTCTCTCTTTCTCTCTCTCTCTCTTTCTCTCTCTCTCTCTTTCTCTCTCTCTCTCTTTCTCTCTCTCTCTCTTTCTCTCTCTCTCTCTTTCTCTCTCTCTCTCTTTCTCTCTCTCTCTCTTTCTCTCTCTCTCTCTTTCTCTCTCTCTCTCTTTCTTTCTTTCTTTCTTTCTTTTTCTCTCTCTCTCTCTCTCTCTTTCTCTCTTTCTCTCTTTCTTTCTCTCTTTCCTTCTCTCTCTCCTTCTCTCTCCTCTCTTTCTCTCTCTTTCTTTTTTCCTCTTTTTTTCTCTCTTCCATTTTTCCTCTTTCTTTCTCTCTTCCATTTTTCCTCTCTTTTTCTTTATTTTTCTCTCTTTGTCTCTCTTTATTTCCTTTTTTCTCTCTCTCCTTTCTTTCTCTCTCCTGTTGGCCTTGTCACTCTGCCTGTTTTGTTTTAAAAAAAAGAATTTATGCAGAAGTTTCCAAATGATAATTATCTGGGGAAATACTTGTGTTCTCTGGAAGCCAGTATTGTTAAATACCTGCGGATTTACTTCAAAGGAGAGTAAAGTTAAAATACAGAAACACTGGCAAATTAGCTCATTTCTAATTTTCCTCTGCCTATTTTAGATTTGTAGCTACAGACAGGCATTAATGTAGGACAAACTTTGGCTTAAGGAGACACCATTATTTCTATGAGACAAGGGTCAGAAACAAGCTCTGGAAACCATTTGTCAATAAAACCCTGATAAAACTAGGAAACTATTCATGTGGTTTGTATTCCCACTAAGTCTTGTAAAGCTCTATTTATCATGGTGACAGCCACCAAATAAATCCTGCAATTATAAGGGACACTACTAAACAGTTTTGACACTGCACTGTTGAGTTGGAACATCAAACACCCAGCTGAGCCATGTTCTGGGAAGACACTGGAAATATCTCATTACCACTTTGTGAGGGGCAGCATATGGACTCATGTAAATGAACTTTACTGCACAAAAGTGAGGTACAGAGCAAAGCAACCAATGATGCTTGCCACCTGTTCAGCATGAAAGGATACCTTGAAATTAAAGGAGAGTGGGAAAAGGAGTCAGATGTAAAGGATACTTTCCCTGAAGATGGTTTGCAGTGGGTTGTTGTCCCTGGAGAAGGAAAGATAGATCTTACCCAGGCAGTGACCCTGCACATAGACAACAGTTGCAATGTTGCCACCATGTATGCAGTTCCTGATCAGTTTAAAACATTAAATAGTTGGTCATGGGGAGAAGAATGCAAACAGCCCTTGAGCTCAGAGCAAGGGATTTGAGAAGGAGAGCCTTCATTTGAAGCCTGAAAAGGTGACAGCAAGTCCTGAGATGGGTGGTTAAGGACTGAGAGAGAAGAAAGCTTTGGCCCTCGGGTTCTCTCTGGCTTTTCCTTGTTGAAAAGCTTTGGGAAACTCAGGCTGCCTTGGCTTTTGGGTTAGAGAAAGGCCTGGTTTCTCTGCCCAAGGATTGCGAGATTGCCTGATTTTCCGTGAGAACTTTCACCAAAAGAACCTGTGCCAGCTGCCATAGCACTTCCAGGGCTAGTCTGCTCAAGGCTCTGCAGAGGCAAGCTGCACACTCCCCTGGTTGATTCTTTTCCCAGGCCAGGAGAGGAGCCAGCACAGACCCCTTCTAACAACTGTGCAGAGAAGGAAACTGGAAAGGCTGGTACCCAGCATTGTTTTAAGTAATGCACTCTAAGAAGAAAGGGAAGCCATCAGTTTCCTGCTCTGTTGCTGTTGGATGAGTGGGCTCAGCTTTTCCTCTTGCTCATCTTGTGCTTCTTTGTTTTCCTTCTTCCTCCATCTCAGAGTCCTGAGTGCACTAAAAGGCTTGAATTGACCCCACCTTTCCCGTTATTCCAACAGTCCCTCTTGTCTCCTATTTCAATAATATTTTCCCCATGACATCCCCTGAAACCAGGTTTATGTAATATAAGTACAGTAAATGAGTCAGAAAGAAATGGAGCTAACAAGCCATGCATCTATCATCACCCCCTCCCCTGATTTGTCTCTGGTATTATATCCCACAAACTTGACCATTGTTTGCTCTTTCAACTTGCAAGTTATTAAGGCCAGG
>NW_005054360.1:2635487-2639144 GCF_000277835.1 Geospiza fortis | reverse complement strand
TTCTGCTTGGGGCATTGCTATTATATTAATTACAGTAACTGAGAGTCTCAGGTGTGCTTGGGCTGGAGTTGAACCAAAAGAAAAAGCAAGCCTCTGGACTATAAGAAAGGCAGAAGCTTACTCAGCCCTGACAGTGGAGTTTCTCACTTTTGCCAAACTTGGAATAGCCATTTGTATTATTTTCCTGAAACAGTACAGCAGATTCCTTGTAGGAAACCCTAGGGGTTCAAGCCCAAGGTTTTTGTTAGTGAGCTGGGCACAGAGCTGAGGAATGCCCTAGAAACAGCTCCTTAGATCACTCCTGGCATACCTGGGTGAAAGCCATCTGCTAAGAATTCCTTAACACCACAACCTACTTGACCTGCAGTCAGAGTCAGAGTTTTGTTCTGTCCAGAGCTTCACCCTCCAGGCTGAGTACCTTGTCAAGCCCACTTTGTGCCCAGTTAGCTTCTGCAGAGAGCTTTTAACTCCAAATAAGGCTCTAGTGATTCCTTTGTGTTGTCACTACACATCCAGGTATGACTGGAATTGAGCCTTGCCTCCAAGGCAGTCTGCTATCAGCTTTTAGAAAAATAAATTATTTTGTCCATACATCTGCATGTATTTTGTCAGAAGTGGTGCATCTATTGCTCTGCTAGGCAGTAATCTCAACTTGCACCTTGTAGGCTGAGATATAGTGGGTGCCACTTACCTTTGTACACAGGCATCAGTCACTTGTGTCACGTGTATGGCAGGGCTGCCCAAACAGAGAGTGACAGCTCCTTTCAGTGAGTGACAGGAAAGCCCTTTAAGATTTGCTTAAAGCTCACAATCACTGGCTTCCCTTGGTTTCCAGTTTCAAGACTGGAGCTGTGGAGCTCTGTGTGTTTTGACACAGCAGAATGTACCAAGGCAGAGAGCTGAGATGGTGAGAATGCACAAACAGTTGGCAGGTTCATTAACTCACTCTCTGGAAATCTGGAAATATGGCTATGGATTAACCTTGAATTCAGGAGACCTGGCTTATTCCCATCTCTCTGCTGCTAGCTCAGCTCAGCAGCCTGGACAAGAGATTTCACTTCTCTGTTTCACCTTCTACTATGTTTGTTCTGTAGATAAGTAGGCCTGGTTACTCAACCCCCACTGAATTCCTTTTTCAGATATGGAAACTGATTCACAGAGAACTTGTAAAGTGCTCTGTAAAGCTTGAATGGAAATGCCATCCCCACACTTACCAGCCTAACTCAGCTGAACTGTTCCCTAAATGGTTTCACAAAGCAACATGGCAAACCAAGTCGGACAATAGAAAGATGGAGATTTTAGTTTCTGGATGTATTCTCAGAAGATCAGATCCTTTTCCTAATTCTGCTTTTGTAGCTGGCATTGTCTCGAGGAAAATTGACAGCTTGAAAACCAGAGGTGGGAGGAAAAAGGGGATCTTGCTGGCACTATGAACAGGGTCAGCACTCAGCTTGAGCAGGACCTGCTTTGACCTTGTCTGTCTCTCTTTTGGAAAAGACAGCTGGGTAAAGGGAAGCAGCTTTGTATAACTTTTGAGAGATTTCTCAAAAATTGCAAATGTCACAAAGCTAAGCTAACATGAGAAACTCTTGCACTTTAATCACACTGTATTTTCCAAATTTAGATAGTGATTCATCCTGTTTAGTTTCTCCTGACAGTGGTTAATGGCAGATATTTCAGAAAAACGTGCAAGTAACTTTATAAGTAGATAGTCAAAGGTTAGGCTGCCCAAGACAAGTTTCTTCCTAAAGTTGGCTAGCTGACTGATGGCCTGATCCAAGAAGGTTTGTTTCCCCACAGGAGTTTTTCAAAAAAGGTGCAATGATACACTGATTCCCTAGATTGCCTAATCACCCATTGAATTATTTGTTATTCCAAAGTACAAGTTATTAGAAACAGAGCAGGAAAGAATGTTTTGAACTGTCTTGGTTTCTAACCTACTCAGATGAACCAAAGCACTGGAGAATTATTTTAAGTGTCCTTCAGAGGGAGCAGTAAGAAAGTGTGATTCTTGAAAGCAGTTTCAGTTGCATCCATTTTGGGATTTTGGGGGCCATGCCTCTAGTCTCTATGTACTCCCCCCTCAAAAAAAAAAAAAAAAAAGTAGTCAGAAGCAGGTTTGGGTAGTTTTCATAATTTTCAGAGTCTGGGCTCAGTCAAGTACCTGAAAGCTGATGTTTGTTTGGCATTTACATATACCCCATATTTCACCAGATGAAGAACCAGTAAAACACTCTCTCACATAACAATTTTCAGCTCTCTGACTTCTGGCAGTGGCCAGAAACCCTGCCAAGTGAACTTGTGATATGTCTGCTTTTTTGGTCCTCATCCCAGAAGGAAATAAGAAGCATAATAAACATCTAAAAACTTACTCATGGGAGCATTTCAGGTGCATTTCAGTTATGGTCTGCCTCCAAAGCAGGGTCCTTCTCTAGAAACATCCTTAGCTGGTGACACTGACAGCCCATGGGATGGGGTAGCTCTCTGCAGGTAGTTGCTTCAACTGCTTGTGCCTGACTGGAGTGCCTCTCTGATGAAAGAGAAACATTCAATTTTAAACATTTTTGCTGCAACTATTAGAGGTTTTTTTCTCATTCATAGTTTGCATCTATCTTAAAACAGACATGAGCCACGATTGTGTGCTCTTCCTATTTACCTCTTTCAACCAATATATTTCTGAAGACTTGAAGAAGAAGAAAAAAAATGCCCATTCTCAGCTTCTCAATCCTTCTAAAAAATTCCACAATAATAATGTCCAACTTTCGGATGTTACTGTAGCCTTGAAAGGATCATCTATGGGGACACAATGGAGCCAGAAATCCCTACTGGTCAGTAGCAGCAGCACAACTGGTTGGTCACCTTTGCCTATGTGTGTGCTCTGGAGAGAACAGCTTGTCTCCAGTGAAGCCTTCTAAAGCCTACCTCTTCCCAGCTTTCCAAAGCATTTCCTGTGCCTTGATGCTGTGGCAATCCCCTTTTGTCTTGTATAAGTGCACTGGAACCTCACTGTAGTGACCTTCATGTAAGTGATTTCATGAGCTACACTTGGAGATCTAGTTGTCAAATTAGTTGGATCTCACAAGTTAGTGCAGAGACAAACATAGCCCAGATTGGCTGAAAACTGAGCTAAAAGGATTAGCAAAGGTGGTTCATAGGCACCTTTCTGCCCCTGCCCATTAGCTTGTGCAGAAGCTGCTGTTGGCCCAGAGGCATTTAAGGTTCAGTGACATTATAAGAAATGAAGAAAATGAAGAAATTTTTGGAGAACACCAGAATATTTAATAGAGCCAGATGAATAATTGGTTCTAAAAGTGAATTTAAATTCATTTGTGGTGGAAGTTCACATATTGAAAAGCTGCATCTGCCTACTCATAGGAGATCTTCCACTGCTAGATCATTTCTTTGTGTGAAGGAGATTTTTCCACATCTAATTCACCAGCCACACTGAACTCAAAAGGAGTGGCAAATTACAAGCAAGGTGGCAGGGGTTTTGTTTCTACTCCAAATTCTGGTCAACTGTCTCAAGTTTCTCCTGCATTAAATATTTTGAAGCCTCAGACACCAGCTGGGAGTTGGGCAGAGGAAGAAAGCAGACACACAAAAGTTAATGAGATGCTGAGCTAAGAAGTTGATGTTCCCTGCCTAGGTAAGGGAAAG
>NW_005054360.1:2572570-2635477 GCF_000277835.1 Geospiza fortis | reverse complement strand
CTCTTGCCATCACCCAGGGATTTTTGAGTGTAATTCAGCCTTTGGAATTTATAATTCAGGCAGCTTGGGATAATGTTGTTCTGTCTTTTGCTATAATGATCTCCCAGTGTGATAGAGTTACAAAAAGGGCAGTACATAATGTTGTTCACATTCATGTTTTCCAGGCCAGTTAAACAGGCTTTCATTTGTTTTAGAAGGAATCTATTCAAACTTTGGCAGAGCAAGTCAATAATTGTGTGTTTCCTTTTTTCCTCCCATTTGGAATCCAGGCTGGATCACGCACAGAGATGATGGGGGGGAGGAGAAAAAGGGACCTACAAGAAGTGAGATGCCTTCCACCATTAAATGAAGCAAAATGATCCCATTCCATGCACTGCCCTCCACAGCAAGGGTATTAACACAGCACTTCACCCTGTAACAACAAAACAGAGAGGCCTTGCCCACCCTGCTGCAGTCCCAGCTCTGGCCCTTCTCTGAGCTGCTTTTTATCCACCCTCTCCAGACACATGCTCAGGCTGTGGCCCCTGGAGCCATCTGTTCCAAGGCCTGATCCAGATTTCTGGCCCTCCTCTGCCTCCTGCTTCTGACATCTGCTCTACCTCCAGCATGTTCTGGGTGTCACTGCCACTCAGCTGTGCCTTCCACAAGCCACTGCTTTGCTCTGCACTTGCACCAGCAGCTCACTGCACCTCTGCCCCATAGCAGCCACCAGCTTTTAGCACTGCATGACTGAAATGAGCTGAATCCTGAAGAAATTAGGCAGGCTGCATGTAAAACAATGCCTACATTTTTATAAACTTGTCAAGTAGCCTCCAGCTGGTAGGTGGTGAATGGAGATGAAGGATACAACCCTGGGAGTGCAGACTCAAGGAAATATGGAAAGTTGTGGTGGGACTTTCAAAAGGCAGCATCTGCTCCCCAGACTCTGAATGAAGTCTAGCAGGGAAGAGGTGTGCCAGAATCTTTATCAACTGCCCCAGTAAGGTGAGCAGTTCCCATGTGCAGAATGCATCATATGAGCCTGGTCTTTAGAGGATTTTGTGAATATAATGGTGAGGTCTGAATAAAAACCTGATAAATTCCTCGAGGATAAACTGTAGTTCATGGTCTAATCCTTTTCCTCATTTTAGTCACTGAATATTCACACTTTTTCTTAGTGGCAAGTTGAAAAAAGTACACTCAGGTAGCATGCACAATGGCAGGGTAGTTGCTGTTACCCATTTCACTCTGAAAGATTAACTGTGAAAGATTAGCACCACTGACCAAAAACCTCACCCTCAATGTTGGGAAGGAAAGGAAGAAAAACAGAAAGCCCAGTGACTAACAAAATTGTACTGCACCAATCCACTCCTAAATTTGATCTCTTGCAGGTTGGATCCTCAATCCATCTCCTTTGTTTATGCCTCAAGTGTAAACCTCTTCAGCTCACATTGTTCTGCTCCAAGAGCTAATTCCATGTGAGTCATAGTTCTGGAATGCCAATAAATATGGCTATAGCCATGCTTTAGTTTGTTGCTGCAGATCATTTTTAGCACAAAATTAGGCCTGTTCTTATCTTTGTTTCTGTAACTCTTCTCAAAAAAAAAAAAAAAAAAAGGAGCTTCAGGCCTGGCTGTGGCCTTTGGGTGCGAAAATCAAAAATGGGAGAAAAAATTTAAACCAACAGAAATAGTTCATAGCTTGTTGAACCAATCCACAGAGAGAGATGTGTGTCCTTGCCTCTGAAGCCCCCTGAAGTGGGAAAGTCTGTGCCCTCTAGGAGGACAACTCTGTTTCTGCTGAGCAGCAAAGTGTTGCTATTTGCTAATTGTGGTGGGATGAGAAGGAAGAGGCCCCAGTGGGACTGCTGTTAGGTAGGGGTGTATTTCCCAAAATCTGTTCCAATGACATTTTTATGGTTAAATTTGTTGTTCATGAGTCAGTTATGGAAATAAAGAGTGAATATCTAATAATCCTGTTTCCTCCCTCCCCCCCACCCTTTACCTTCTTCCCTTTCTACCTTCCTCCCTCTTTGCCCTCCTCCCCTGCCTTGCCTTTTTTTTGTTTCAAGCACAAATAATTTTTTTGCATTTGTTTCTCAATATTAAGTTGTCAAAAAATTCTTCAACTGAAGTGAAATCCCAATCAGAACCATGGCAAAACCTTTTCCTAATAGGGTTGTCTGTATCAGCTAGTTAAGGCTGTCCCTGGGGCCTGGAATGCAGTGCAGTAACTGAGATATCTATTTATAAACCAGCTGAAAGATAATTGTGTTTATCTAATATTTAATCATTTGTATGAAATTTTACAAATAAATCAGTCTGTTGGATATTGGCCTAGTATGAATAATTTCTATCCAGAAATACAAAGCAGAAAATCACAGGCAAAGTAACATCCAGGCCCAATTGGTCCTTTGCAGCTCCCTCTGGAATTCACTTTGGTTTACATCATGCTGAGGACAGCAGGGCTGTTTAGGCTGCAGGTTTCTAGGCCTGGCTTGAAGGGCATTGCCCCTCAGAACACTGTGGTGTTGTGCTGTCCCCTCTGACCAAGGGACTGCAGCTGGGGAGGCAGGATGTCCCCAGACCACTGCCCTGGCACAAAGGGAGGCAGGATGTCCCCAGACCACTGCCCTGGCACAAAGCAGATTCTGACTCTTCACCTACTGCTCTGCTCTTGAGCAACACTTCCTAATGAATGACCCTTTATCTCAAAATTGCTTCTAAGTGAGTGATGCTGGATGGGAGCCAACACGTTTTCTCAGCTACTGGAAGGTGTTACTTTGTGAACATCACTCTTTTTAAATCTCTTTTTAATGACACTGAGTTCTTGTTTCTAACTGAAGTAACATGCAGTCCCAAGGCCAGTTTTTAAGCCTGGGCTCCTAAACCTGTGTTTATTCTCTTAGCAAGAGTATTCATTCACAATTACTTCCCAAAGAGATGCAGGTACACATCAGTGCTGCTTCCTGAGGACAGATGAGTGTAGGAGGTCAGCTGCAGGGCAGAGACATCCCATCAAATAAGGAGGGACACAGAGTTTTCTTTGTGTGCTTTCTGGGAGAACAGGATTTCTTCATCCATGATTTCTACATGAACCTGCCACAGTTTCACTGCAAGCTCCTTGATAAGATTTAGGTAAAGTAAATAGATTGCATTTTGTTTACAGCACATGATGAAAGAGTGGGTATTCAGGCCAGGGGAAGATCCCATTAAATCTACTTATACTGGGTTTATGCTTATGCAGTGCAATGTTTTTACATTGTTCTCCAGGGAACTGTGCTGGGATTGTCATTGGTGAGGACAGTGCCCTTCAGCTTCCTGTGTCTGACAAAACCCCATTTCCAGCAACTGGGTGGGCCACAAAAGGCAGCTTAAACAAGCCTCCAAAAGATACTCAAATTTAAAAGAAAATTAGTTTTTCATCCTTCTGTTGTGAAAGTTAAAGCAAATGCAATGCAAAGAGCATTGTCTTTTGCACTGAACTAGTCTAGTGGGAAAAGCCTTTTATAAATAACTGTAAATACATAACTAAGTACCACATATATAAAATTTAATTTTATGCATGTGCATTAACATACATATATATGGATCTATAGTCATATGTACTGAGATGGCACTGGAATTTCTGTCCAACACAAAGAACACCATTATTTTTTGAACATTCCCTGAAAATTTGTCACCAAAGTGGAACCTTCCTTAGAGTATAGCTTGTTACCAACCTTGGCTTCATAAACAGTAATTACTATCTTTGTCATCATTGAAAGCAGCAGCCTAAAGGGGTCTAAAATTTACTGCCAAGAAAGAATTTAATTACCTTAACTGTTGTAACTTGCAGATCAGTCAGCACAGCACCCCAGGATAAGGTCCCTATCTTGGGATGATAAAAGATAAGGCCTGACTACAAGGCCACGCTGTGCCTGAGAGCTCCTTGACTCAAGTGCTTTGCCCAGCTGAGCTCAGGATGTTTGCTCCAGAGCCATGTCCATGTCCCTGCCATGCCAGCAGCACAGCCTGAGAGCCCAGCACTGCAGCCCCAGTCCTGGCTCCAGAGGCCCTTCCAGCCCTGACCTGCAGCAGCAGCAGCCAGGTGAGAACCAAGAGGTTTCTACATCGCTCTAAGTCGAGCTCAAGACTGATTTTGATTGATCTGTTTCATGTGTGAAATTCCTCCTGGCATATAACCTAAGAAATATGATCCAGAAATATGATCCTTCAGTATCCTACCACCTGTCGTGTGATGTATGGAGCCACTGTAATCCTACATTCACCCTCAGGGGAACATTTTGAGGCATCCAGGCTTTGATCTGTACTTGGATTATGCAGATGTTTCAAAATGACTCTGAAAGTAATGGTGAGTGTTTCAGCTTTTTGTTTGGTCCTGGAATGAGTTGTCCTGCTGCTTGGAGCCTCCTTAAGGCAAGGACCTAATGTCAGATCAAAGGTTGCTATAGCACACAAGGATCAATGGATCCAGAACTGCTACAAATTAGCAACTGGGGTTAAAATAAAGAGTGGAAGTATTTTTCTTAACCTCATTTGAAATTGTTTGGAGTAATTATCCTGAAGTACATTGATAAAAATAAAAGTCCCTTAAAGGCTACCAGTTCTGCTGGGATCCCTTTTAAGCCACATTGTTGTTGGATATCTGACGAGGACATGATGATGTC
This sequence comes from Geospiza fortis, assembly GCF_000277835.1. Taxonomy (NCBI): domain Eukaryota; kingdom Metazoa; phylum Chordata; class Aves; order Passeriformes; family Thraupidae; genus Geospiza; species Geospiza fortis. The sequence goes on along the minus strand of NW_005054360.1, from coordinate 2,630,829 downwards.
CTGGGCGCAGAATGGAGCTAAACTGATCTAACTGCTCACAGAAGGACCACCTCTGCTGCCTGTGACAGCTGTAATGAGCTTCAGTGGTGACACCCATGGATTTCTTCTGGTTAATGAGGAGAGAGAATGAACCCACTATATACTCAGACAGCGTGAGGTGGGAAGGCAGTCATCCTTGCAGCATGCAGATGTCACCACTAGATCCTTCCCCCCAAAGCCCTCTGCACTTCTGGGTGCTCAAAAGGCAGGTTCCAGGGCCAGAAGGCCTTGAAGAAGTTTTTGTAGCTGTGGCCCTGCTTCCAGTCCTGCCCCCAGCTTTAGAGCAGCACAGCCAGCCAGCCTCCTCCTGCCTGTGGGGTGGCCTTGGCCCTTTCTGGCCCTTGTGGGGTTGCCTTGTTGTGGTGGCCTTCACACCACAGAGCTGCAGAGAGCTCTGTGTCACCAGGGTGCTGAGCAGAGCTGGGGAGCTGGGCCAGGGGTGGCTCTGTGTCACCAGGGGTGGCTCTGTGTCACCAGGGTGCTGAGCAGAGCTGGGGAGCTGGGCCAGGAGTGGCTCTGAGCTTGTGCACACAACCAGGACCTGAGCTGGGTAACTGGGCCTGGGTCCAGGAGAGGGAGAGGGTCAGGGTGCCTTGTGTTTTCTGTATTTGTGGGAAGTGAATTAATGTGTGCAAAATTCCATCACGCTCACTTAACTCATTTGAGACAATATCACAAAGATCCAGTTCTGAATGCATCCAGAGCCCTGCTAGCCTTTATTCATGGTAACATGAAGTTTCATTCCAACCTTTGATGCTCTTCCCCACTCCCTCATTATTTAAAGTGTGGTTTTGCTCTAAAGACCGCCTGTATAAAATTGGCATCTGCTTCCTTAACAGATATATTCCATGTGTGAAATCAGAATACCGGTCTAGTGACTTCAATGGCAAGAATTTTTTTCACATGCTCCTTTTTTTGTTGGTGGTAGAGAGGCTGAGTTGCACTCTTGAATCTCAGGCAATAGCAGTATTGCACTTCCCTTTTAACACTAAGCTTTTAGCCAAATGAGGAATAGTGGAATATTTCCTTTATAAGGAAAAGTGACAATGAAGAAAGTCCTTTTGGTACACATCTGTTAATGCACAAAGGGTATGCACTGGTCACAAATCACAGGAAAAATCACACAAAAGGGGATAATCTCTTGCTTTACACTTCTCACCCAGTCAAACATCTTTTCTTTCTTGCAGAGCTTTTTATACTGCACTACTGGGATGGGGTTTTTTGAGGGCTTCTTTTACATCTTCTCTGCTAGCTCCCCTTGGCTGCACGGCCTCTTTCTCAAACACATAAGCCTTTGTGAAAGAGAGGCAGTAAAAACTCTCCCCCCTTCTCTGCCTCATGTGTACTTTCATCTGGGGTAGTGACACATACTTGTGTTTGATGTGGAGGTTCCTGTAGGTTTAATTATATGGTTTCTTGTGGAATGTAATCGTTTCTTCAGCTATCAAGTGGTGGTCACTGTGTCTGACCAAAGACAGTATTAAACTTCATTAAGTCCTGCTCAGTCAGATTCTGCTCTCATTCATCACTCTGCAATCCCACAGAAGACAAAGAAGGTGCTGGGTGTGGAGAGATGGGGTACAGTGACATGCAGCACACAGGGGTAATGCAGCATAGCCTGGTCTCAGGCTGTTTGGGGCTGGGCATGGGACACAAGGAGGGGAACCTCAGCTTGACTTTCGCATCTAAAGTGAATCTCTTTGCTTAACAAATCAGAAAATTATGACTGTCTGAAACAGAACTTTGCCCAAAAAATCAGAATAATGGTATTAAATAATTCAGTGATCGTCCAATATTTCACTTGAGAAATCTAACACAGGTTTTGTGAAATTGGAGGGAGCTGATTGTTTGTTCTGGAGAGGTTTGTTGGGGGGCAGGTGGATTTAAGGAAAGGTAAGCTGGCTAACTACTGAGCCTTTGTAAAATGCTTGCTTGGCATACAGGCACCAGGGATGGTCCACATCTGCAGGCTGGTCACACAAATAATGAAACATCTTTTTGGGTCTTACTCACAATGAAACAGAAAGCATGCAAAGAATACACAAAATTTTCTCTATGTAAAGACTTGAAGGCCTGGCAGCTACAATCCTGGGTTCAGCTCCATTCCTACTTCCCTATCTGTTGTAGGAGAGCATCCTGTGCAATGCTGGAACCTCCATGTAGGTCACCTCCTCCCTACAAACCTGGCAGTAAAATAGGTGCCCTCACCCTGAGCTGCCCTGTGCCCCTGTGAGCCATTAACATCTCCCTTACGTGGTGTGGGGCTTAGAGCAGATGGGGCTCTGACTAATACCATCTACACTAAGTCCCTCTTACAGTCCCTTCCACTTTATGACAGACTTTATTACTGCAGCTGTGTGCTGGCCTCATGGTTTCAATGATTTTTCTGTAATACTCTCAATCCCTTCTCTGCTCATTGCCCTGACTGATTGGTTCCTTACTCTCACATTAAATTATGTTACATTTTTCTGCAGCAAACTGCATTATGCTGTATTACAAGCTGGTATTTACCATCTGCTGGTCCAATCTCACTAACAAGCCAAAGCCTTTTGAATAAAAGACATTTTAGTTTGTACTGCCTCTAATACCACTATTCTCTACAGACCTGAAACACATAATTATTTCATCAGGTATTCTGCAAATAGATCCAAGCTGATGCCAGGACATCCTACAGAACATATCCGTGGTGAAATCTGCAGGATTTGGCCTTTCCAAGGCAGAGAGGTAAGACAAGCAGCAATTGCAGCCTTTTTGTTGCCCCCTTACAGTAATTAAAATCTCCTTTCACAAGTGCACTCTCCTTCTTTCTCGTAATCTGGTTTTTGATGTTGCTCCCAGTTTGATCAGTTCTAGAAACCAATTACCACAGGCTTTCCCCCAGGGGACTGTTAATTGCTGCCTGCCTCAGAACCACTGGACCATTACCCTGACTGTAGTTTTTTAAAGATACTCAATACCACTGTCCACCCATTTGCTACATCTGAACCTGATGGAGTCCTGAGAACCCGAAATGCCTCAAACCCAGAAGTCTCCAGCTCTCCCCCCACTTCCCTCTGTAATGCCAGAGAGAGAACTAAGCCTCCCAGCCAGGTTCCTCACATGGAGAAAGGTAATGTCTTTCAGTGTCTGATTGTTCCACTGAGTCTGTTTTTGCTTTATTGTTTTCATTGATCCAAATTTGAAATATAAATTGGCATAAAAGATAAACTACTAGTTCAGTCTTTGGCAGTGGCAGTGGAAGGGAAGAAAGGGTTGTGATGATGCTCAGAAATGGTGATGATGCTCAGAAATGCTCAAGAGTTTGGAAGCATCTTCTTATCCCCAGCTGAAATGAAGCTGCTGTGAACTGGGACTTTGGGAGAAAATTAAGAAAGGGTAAAGGCAGCCCCAGGCTGGGAGGATATTGAGAAGGTCAAAGCAGAGCAGGTATCTCAGGCTTTGTCATGAATTCACATGCAAAAAGACACCTCATACAGCAAGACACTCATTTTAAAAGGAGCTAGCAGCCCAGGGAATTTGTGTCTGAGACTTGGTGCAGACCATTTCTTCATGCTAACAAATGTGTATTTTCTGCCATAGATGGGAATGTGTAGCCCTTGAGCACTGCTCTGCAGCTCCCTTACCGAAGGGGTGCCTCTGGTGGCAGCTGTGCACAGCAATGTCTGTGTGAGCCCCAGACTCAGCTGCATTCTCCTCACCCTGACTTCCACGCTGCTCAACACCCCCTGACTGTGCTTGCAGTGTGGATTTTTAAATGGCTTGAAGTGTTACTAAAGCAGGACTTGTAAGGAAAGAAAGAGCTTCTGCAGACTGAGGAATACAGTGTCAGCAAAAGAAAACTGTCTCTCAGCAGAATAACTGCATGTGTCAAATGATTCCTTATAAATATGTCTGTGCCACAAGACAAAGCACTACCACATTCATCTGATACATTTCAACTAGTTTAAGGCTTCAGTGTTTACACTCGTTGGCTAAACAATATAAGCTTACACATTTAAATATTAAAATACACCACTCCACGTAATAATAAAAAATATTAAAATATGTTACTATTATAATACCACATTACAAGATGTTGTTATTGCATGTAATATAATTGTAAGCATGTAAATAAATGCATGGGTGTGCTTTGAATTGTTCTGCACGCTTCTGTTCCAGAATATGGGCTCAGCCTTCCCCCTACAGCTGTACAGAATATGAAGAATAATAATCATGTGATTTTTCTGCTCACATGAGTCCCACCAGTGATTGTGAGCAACCCAAGGGATAAGGAAATGAGGGAGAAGAGCCTTCATAGAAACTTGGGAGCATGAAGGTGAAAGGGTTTCTAGAGGTTTATGCAGTGCTTTGGAAAGTTTGCAAAGAAATTGTGGTTTCACATTAGTTCCCTTAAGCATGTGCAGGCTGGAAATTACAGGGAAATATTGGAAACTGCAGTGGCACCAAGTGTGATATGGACTATAGGAGTATGCAGTCAGCTTTACTGACAGAAGTAACATCTTCCAAAGGGCTTGGGAAATCAATTCCTAACCCTATTTTGTGAGGAGGGTAAAGTGTGGAATTATCATGACTCAAATACACTCTAACCATGTTCTTTCAGATGTTTCACTCAAGAACAGTTTGATGTTTAGTATCAAATTTACTTATTAGTAAGTATTTGACATTGCATGGATTTCTGATATAACAGAGTGATACAGCAGTGTCCTGAAATCACAAGGCAAACACAATAAAGCAGGTTGGATATATAAGTTGGATGGTAATACATGATTTCCATTGCTGGCTGAGAGCAGCTCAGACCCATTGCTCTCTTCAGGGCTGGCTTTTAGACTCTTTGTGGGGCCAAACCACAAATTGGTTTCCCCCATGCTGGTGTGGCTGGCTGAGGAAGTCAATATAGCTGTTAATCATTTTAGGAAAGGCCATTTTCACAACCAGTTGACCCACTCAACAGATACAGCTGATTATCTAAAATGTAGGCCACCCTCTGGACCTCTTTACAAGTTCAGCTTCCTGTACTACATCTGTGGTCACTTCCTGTGTGGTTTTCTGAGCTTCACAAGTACATCATCCTTGCCTATCTTCTTTGAGCCTTTTTCCATGGATGAGTTTTGTGAATTGCCCACAGAAGCCCCGAGTGCCTCAGAGCAGGCAGTGGTTCCACCCACAAAGTGAACAAGTTCATACATAAAACATTCCTGTTAGCAAAGGACAGAATCCACACTCCTATGTTTTAGAGACAGGGTCTCACCATCTAAACCTAACTTTTAGTTGTTTTTAACCAAATAACACAGGCTAAACTCTTAGTTCTGGTGGCAATCAGCAGCACCAGTGCATAACCCAGCCTGACCCTGTGCCCTGGGCACTGCTCCGCCTGCCAAGGCAGCGTGTTCAGTCAGAGCCTCTTCTGTAAACTGTGCTGTGCGCTGGGCAGCTTGAGTGCCTGCCATCAAAATAATAGTGTCCAGCATTTTTTTTATGGGTGGTCATCTTTCTGGGCTTTGTAAGCCATTTTCCCCGTCTGGAGACCATACATGGCTAAGATTTATGTATATTTATTTTTGATGGCCTATTCGCTAACCCTACAAGATTGTGCATGAAACACACAGGGTATCCAAAACTCCTTTATCTCAGGATGAGGGAGGAGCAGAGGAAAAGACTGAAGATTAAACAAGTGAGACCAATATTAAGAATCATTTTTTATTGCATTCTTTAGAGTGAATACACTTTTACAACACATTTTTCTCCTAAATGATGTGTTCAGGCAGAGGCCCAATGTTGTAAAAAGACACATAATTGGCACTCAAACAGGTCTGAGTTATTGCTTGGTTGGTGTAATTTTACACCTGTCACTGCCCATATATTTAGAAAGAGTGAAAAAGCCAGAGCTGGGCTGTTTCCCTGCTGCTTGCCTTCAGGCCATGCTGACACGCTGGCTGAATTTACAGCACGCCTTGCAGAGGCCAAACAGAGAGCTCACCTAAGCACAGCCTGGAGGGAGGGGCTCAGCAAGTGCCCCCTGGCTGCAGCCCCACAGCAGCTGCATGGTTTGCAGGTTGGCCCAGCTCCCCCTGACTCACTGGGGCCAGTGTCCATCTCAGTGTGGCCCTTCTTGCCCAAGGCCAGTGGGCAGCAGGCTAAGGTAGCCACCTTCTAAGGGCACCTTTATTACACAGCTCTGTGTTGGTTTTGGTTTGGTTTTGGTTTGTTTTCTTCCCTGAGATTTGCTGAAAGTACCTAGCTTGTGACCTCAGCTGTTTTTCTTGAGCTTCAAATGTGCAAATATAGTAGAAATCCAAAAGAGCTGCCAGCCAAGAGTGCCCAGATGTCAGTAGCATTTATCTAGAAGAATAACAGCGCAACCCCAATCCTCCTTAATTCACTTTCTGGTGGCTGGGCACAAGAGGCTGGACAGGACCAGTTAAAAGGCGTGTCTCTCTTCCTGCTATCAGTTTTAGGGTCCAAGTGAATTGCAGCTTGCCCCAGGCTGGTGAGCTCCTCTGCCCAAAGGCAGAAGCCCCCCTGGAGCCAGAGTACTTGACCACAGTGCTCCAGGAGCTCACTGCAGGTGTCCCAGCCTGGGGAGGCCAGAGATGGGGGAAGCAAACCAGCTGGAAACTCAGCTCATGAGCCCGGCTGTGCTAATCCCCTCTGCAGAAGTGTTTGTCCAGGTACCTCCGGGCCCTGGACACTGCATTGTAATCCTCCTCCTTCATTTCACCCAGACAGATGACTGCTTTTTAATTCTTCTTTTTCTAGTTAGTAAGTGAGTCAGAAGCAAGGCAGTTTTCTGCAGAGCTCCAGCAATGATTTTCCTCAGAATCCCGTGAATCACATCCTTTCCCATGGCGCAGCTGACCCCAGCAGTGGCTGTTGCTGATGCAGCTGTGGGTGGCAGGTTCAGCACAGCTCCTCCCATGCCAGGCTCCTCAGAGTCCATCCAGCCCTCCTGCACTTCCCAGGCAGGCTGGGATCCCTCTCCTTATCTATGATGGAGCTCTGGTTTGCATGGCAGAGAGATACTGAGCTCCAACACAACCAGCACCACTTTGCAGCTGTTTTCTCATCAGATTCATTCAACTGAAGTTGGCCAAGCAGCATTAATAGGTTGGAAAATTGGGGTATCATCTATTTTTAATAGTTTTACAATGCTGAAAAAAGGCTGGCCTATCTGGCTGTAGGGCTGATACACCTCTGAATGCAGCCTGTTCAATCAGATGCAAACACACAGATTTAAACATCATGAGATTTTATACAATTACTTACTTTGGTTACTTTTCCCTCTCAATTTCTGAGAGTCATTAATTACATTAATTTCACGTTTTCCAAGTGAGTTTCTTTTCCTGTTGTGCTGAAAGGAAGAAAATTGTGTCCTGTGAACTGACATTTGCATTTCTTGCATGTCCAGATGGTAAAACTCCAAGAACACCTGAAGTGGCAGGAACTTTGTGACACAGTCAGGCTATCAACAAGTCCCCTGAAGCCAGAGGGGAGCAATATAAGAAACAAAATTACACATACCCTATTTTGTCCCTTCTCAGCTTAAACTTTTCAAGTTCCTGTGGCCCTAAGTCACATAAGAAAAGATCTCACTCCCCCCACCTCAGCTGAGCATCATTGCCTTAGTGTCATATTATATTCACACTTGGGACAAATATTGAAGATGGAGACCTGGTTTTTACATTTTTATCTGTAAATTCTAGCCTAAAAATTTAGGGAGACCTGCAAGCCCAAACTACTCAAAGTCAAGAGGGGCCCTTCGAGAGGGAAAGATTTCCCAGAACAAGCTTTCTCATTGTAAAGGCTAAAATTATAGCTCTCCTGTGATTTATAGTGCAAAGGCCTTCAGTCTTACAGAGCACCTGGAATATTCAGCATTAATTCAGAAACAAAGCTGTGTGTTGTTGATAAAGCCTATCTCTGCAGAATCTGTAGTATCAGGGTACCTGGACATATTTTACACATCAAGAGATTATCCTGAATGTGCTACTAATGTAAATCTGTTTGTTGTTGTTGGCATAATTCACAAGCACGAAATGCATGTGGCTACAACAAAGCCCTCTGGCTGCTCCATCAATTACTCCTCATTTTCTAGCTCTGACTTGTATATGCTTATATCTTCCCAGAAATGATGAATGGTGAGAGATGAGAAAAATTTAATTTATGGTTTCACCTCAAATTAAGTCTTAAGTGGCACATATTTAATCTTTAGCATTGCAATGAAGCTACAGATGCAGGGAGGTTCTTCACCATGCAAACCTCCTGTGAGAGATCCTGACCATCTTTACCCTCACCCAGATGTGCCACAGTTCAAGCATTTTGAACTTAACTGCTCCTCTCCTTTCTCCCTGATCCTCAGTTCTGCTCCTGGGGCTCCCCCATCTCTCAAGACCACAAAACCAGTCCTGGGCAGTGTGTGCCCCCTGGCCTGGGGGAAAGCTGCTGTCTGCTAGCAGAGCAGGCCAGCCCTGAGCCCTGCATCCCTCTGTCCATGAGTTTCCTTTCCTGTCTGACTGCACACTTCCCTCCTCAATCCATGGCATGAATGATGGAGTCAGCATGAATAAAATGAGAGACCAAAGTTAGAGACATGGCAGTGATTCCTCCTCTGCTTCTGGTCTACTTTAGACGTGTGGACACTCTCTGGACCTGCAGTTTCCATTTGGGTGCTCTTTATTCCTTTAAATCTGTCCATTTGGCCTCCACTTTATGACTGGCCAATACTCTGACACCTTCAGATATAGGTATTTGTAGCTCTGGTGTCCTTAGCCCTGAGAGCTATCCTGAATTCCCTGCTCCTTGCAAGTTAAAACCATTCTTTCTGTTGTCTGACATCATGGGGTTGCTGGTTAATTTTTATTCTTTCAGGGGCAACTGGGTACTGAAGCAAATAAAGCCAAGGCTTTGTTGAATGATTTCCAAATGTAAGTGACAGACTTGCAATAGGAAGCAGCAAGGCACAATTCCCACCTGGGACCTTACCATCTCTGGCACCTCTGCAGTCCCTGTTTTGCAAGTGTTTGAACTTACTTCTGTGTTTGAACTTATTCAGCCTTCCCTTCTGTCACTCCTCTTCCAGGTAATCTCTCAATGTTCAGTGTACCAGACCATTTCCCATTTCAGGGACTTCTGATAATGCCCTGCATTTCAGTTCTTCCTTTTTGCCTGTTCTTTTCTGCTGCTACCTGAGGGAAATTGTTTCACCCATTACAGACACATCATAGTCCTGGAGTGTGGTTCATTGAGCTGTATATGGTCCTGTGCAACTGTCCCTGTAGGAGGAGACCCAGGCTCTCATTCTCTTTCCTCTAAAAAAGATATGATGAAAGAATACTGGAAAGACCACCAGAACAACAAGAGATAAAGTCCCTGCCATCAAAGCCCCTAGGCAGATGTTCCTCATTCTGGCAGCTTGTGCAGAGAAAATGCAGCCATGGCCATTGGAGAGTGAAAGGTTAAATGAGGTGTACTGAATGCATTGCTGGGAGAGGCCAGGGAAGTTTAGGGGTTTTATGCCATTTTTTCCCCTGGCAATCTCATGCAGCATCTCAGCACTGCTAGTATATACCTTGTGCTGCAGGAGGATTTAACATCCCAGAGCCTGCTTTTGGGACACGCTGCCTGCCCCTGGAGACAGCCCATGGCTCAGGCTGGCTGTCCCCAGCAGCACTCAGGATGCCACAGGGCTGGGCTCTCCAGCTTAGATCAGCAGGAGCAGCCCAGTGTAGCATGAAAGCCAAAACACGAAGCTGGAGGAATGTACACAAAGGAGAAAAGGCAAAACAGTGAATTTTGGGATAACTCCTGACCGAGGCTCACTGGAAATGTAATCATGACCCAGGCTCGTTTGCCAGCACTGGTAGCTGGGACAAGTGTTTGGTCTCATCTTTTTCTATCACCAAACGAAGGCATGGAGCTCTGCATGGAATAATATTAAGGGTTGATTGATTGCAGATTAAGAGCCTGAATAAAAGCTCAGTGACGTCAATGGAAAGATTCTCATTGGCTTGAGTCAGCCCCAAGATGCTGCTCGGCCGATGAAATGGATTTTTTTTATTTTTTAAATGTAATCATAACAATGTAAAACCTCCTGTTGTACAGAAATATCTCACATAAGCAGCATTAAAAAGAGATCTGAACAAAAGGATGAATTTAGATGCCCAAGACTTTCAGCACAGATGTATGTTCACGCGATGTTTCATCACAATGTACTTCACTTTGCATTGGAGAGGGAAAGCTCAGGTGTGCTCAGACCTCTCTCATAAATGAGATGTTCTTTATAAAGTTTTTTCTATACTTCCAAGGACCTGCCTGTCACTGGGAAGGTCTTTACCAGCCCAAAGTGATCCTTGTAGTCTGCGTGCTCGCAGGAGTGTGTCATGCTTGGCACAGAGACATCGACTGCAGGAAAGGCAACAGCCCTGTGCCCTCTTGCTGTAGCATATGCTACCCATAGGAAACACACACACACAGATTCATACAGCTTTATGTTACAGGTTATTGTCCTCTTTCTTCAAAGCTAAGGAATTTTCATGAAGTGTGTATACATCTGGTATCGGATCAATTCAAGATTATGATAAAGAGATTATTTATAGCCCCACGTTGACATTTGTTTATTGTATAGATGACATCAGCATGCCAGACATTGCTTTAACTCACTATTTCCCACTTTTATTGCATTTGTGATCCTTTATATGGCCACAGAACAAATCATTAAGGAGGATTCCATAAAGGATAATGAGTACCATAATACTTCTAAGCCTCACGTACACTCTTTAGTTGGACTCAAATTCTTTTCATCTGTCAAGCAAAGTTGCAAGAAACAGGAAATAGTGTATGTTGAATGACACATTTGCTTGTAATCTCAGATTTTGCAAATCCCCATGGTGTACCTGTGTTCCCCTTTTCTTCACTAATGAATTCTGACACTAAAACAGATGTTGCCCTCTAAATTCTCTTACATTATTTTATTTCCCAGCAATGCTGGCTGCTCCAGATACATTCAGTAAGAGGTAAATGCTCTAATATGTGGACACCTTTGTCATGTCTTTCCTTTTCCCTTCCCTTCCCTTGCTCTTTTCCAGATCACAATGGATTTAATCCTGCATAATGCAAGAGTGACAAGGGAATTACAGCTTTTTTACATAAAGTAGTGATCAAATTTCTATAATTTTCTACAAATAAATAATTTCATTGAATAATTTGCTAAGGTGGGAAGGAAAATGTAACTTTTTTTTTTTTCTCAAATTATGAATTTCTGTTATATTTGCAGTTTTACTACCAAAGCATGGAGCTGGACCTGAGCCTGAGCCCAGTCACAGATGCCAAATTGGGAAAGCAGCTTTGCACTGCCAGGCTGCCCAGTCCCCTGTGACCCCTCCAGCACAGTCCCCAAACCCACCAGGGACCGCCCAGCATGGCACTGCCACCCCAGTGGCTGCTGCTGGCCCAGCCATCCCCCTCCACACCAATTTGCCACAGCCCAAGATCCAGCCAGCTCACCCCATTTTGTTGTTGGGGCTGGAGCCCTGTTTCATACAACTTTATAGATTTGGTCATAAAATATCTCTTTTGAGTAGCTGCAGAAAGGAGCTTCTACCAGAGGACTTGGTCTTGCCAATTTTCTTTCTGTGTGCAAAATTTTACAGAAGAGAGAGGTTTATTTGTGCAAAGAAGGAAATGGATTGCATAGGCTCTGAAGTGTTTATGTAAGAGACTTCACTAACCCTGATCTTAGAGTAATTGGCTAAATTAAGTTGCCTCCGATTTCTTTGCTACATGGCATGAAATGCACTTGTAATTAAAGCACAGATGTTGTGCCGCAAAATCATTTCATGCCTCTGTACAGCAGATCTGACAGTGGAGTCAGAGGCTGCACAAACTGTGTGAGGGTGGCCCTGTGATTGTCATTCAGTCTGTCCAGATTTCTGAGAGAACACCCGTTTGCCAGATGAGAACCTATTGATCTTCTTTTTCTTGAATAACCTCTGTTCTTCTCCCCACTCATCACTTTTCTTTTAATTTTCTTTCTGCCACTCCTTAGTTTTTCAGAACTTTCACATTTTTATAATGTCTTGAAAGCTGAGGGTAACAAGGTTAAATTTTAAAAAGTGGGGAAAAGTGCTACTCTGTGGCCACCATTTAGTCTATTATATTTGGCAGCAAATAAGAAACTAAAAGCTAAACTACCAAAAAGATGAAATACTTCAAAAACATTCCACAAATTGCAAAAAGTGTAAAAAAAATATTCACTTCAGACTTTGCAAAATGAAAATATTTTTTATTCCATTCTGGTTAGATTTTTTTCCATTCTAATTTCTAATTGCAGCAACTAAAAGTCATGGGTGCTTAGGCCTGAGCTGTCCCTCAGCTGTGTGGACTGCAAGAAGAAGGTTCACAAGCACCCCTGGGAGGAGAGGCATGGCTGTTTGTCTCCCATGGGTAAGGCCTTGGCAGCCACATATGGAGGTTTCCCAGGAAAATGCATGGATTCAGAGTGATTCTTGGAGTTTTCCTTCCCTTTATCTCATGGCCAGCACGGAGTCTTTGCCCTTTTCCTCTCCTCTGGTTCCCCTGACCACTGACAGTGAACATGACCACCTGCAATGGTAGTGGCTGTCCCTTGATCCATCACTGTGGCACCACAGGGCAGTGCTGAGCGAAATCTCTGTCACCTCAGGCTGGGATCAGGAATGGCAGGAGGCCAAGGCTCTGCCCTGCCCTTGGGAGCTGTGTTTGCATTTCAGTTTCAGTGTGCAGAGGTGTGCAGCCTGGTGAGCAGATCCTGTTTGGGGACAGCTCTCCTGTTGAGCTGGGCCTCCCTGGGACCAGCTGTCCCCTGCCAGGACCTCTTTCCTCTCCAAAGCAGCGATGCTGAGGGTGCAGCACGTGAGGAGAGGCATGTGTTGGAACCCAGGACATTCCTCTGGCTGTCCTGGAGGACTTGAGACCCTGGCAGGGGTCAGAGACCTTGGCACGGAGTCAAAAACACCTGTGCCTTCGATCTTAGCCCATGGAAACAGTTACCAACTTTGTGTGATGATTTACACGCTGCAAAGATTTGAAAAGAGTGATAGAATAGAATTTATCACAGGGTGAAAAAGTAGAATTTTGGGGTTTTTAGAATGAGGGTTCAAGAGGCAAGATGGAGGAATCTGGGCATGTCCTGTCTTCTTCTTCTTCTTGTCCTCCATCTTCTGCTGTGATGGTGGCATTTTTGGATTGGTTTAGGGTAGAGACAGACTGTCTAATATAGGTGATAGTTATTGGAAAATTATTGTAAATATTGCACATGTAGTTTTTAGTATAAAAAGATAACACCGCCCCAAGGGTGGTCAGTGTCAGTGGACAGACCTCTGCAGGTCAGAAAAAGAATGTATTAGATAAGAGAAAATAAACAACCTTGAAAACCAGAGCTGAGGAATCCCAACTTCTTCCTCAATCGTGGGGCTGGGAAAAAAAGACTCTTTAATACCTCAGGAGCCATTCCAACAACTGAGAACCCAAGAGGTGAGCAGAGGGCTCAGCTCAGCGCAGCTCTGCCCCATGGTGTGCAGTGTGCGTGTCACACAGCCAGGGCTCTCCTGAGGCTGGCACTGCTGGGCTGTGGGAGGTGGCCCTGCTGCTGGCTGTCCCCAACAGCCCAGGGGACACCCCAGGGACTCTCACCTGCATTGCTCAGTGCGCTGAGAAGCAGCACAACCTGGTATTAGCCATCAATCATAAATAGGGGGCACAGCAGGCTCTTTCCCAGGGGTCATCTGCCTATAAGTGCTGCAAATCCACACTCCAAAGCCATCACTTCCCTAAAACAAATAAGAGTTTTCCCTGAGCAAAGGATTGCCATAAGAGTGCTGCAGGATCTGCCCTTTTGGCACCTCCTCATTCTGTCTTTGCTGCTGCCTACACATGCTCAGGAGACACCTCCAAAGCCCAGTTTTTGCTGTGTTTGTCTGCTAGCTGCCAGCTTTCCAGACTAAGATAGGATGTGATTTGGCTTAGGGACACATCACATGCAGCTTTACATCAGAAATGGTAGTTTGCCAATTTTAGGTATAATTAACAGACCGGAAAAAAACCCTAAACAATAGCTTCAAGTAGCCTCAAGCCAGCTTGTGGGTAGAATATTAAATAGACTACATTTTTCAGAGTGTATAGAGAAAATTAAGTCTGCGGCTGGGGAGTGGCTCCAGACAACCTGAGGGGAGCTTTGAAAGGCTCATTAGCTTGCAATGCTGAGATGAAAACTTTGCATTTATTGGGATGTTGGAGCCTCAGGAGTAATTCCTGGGCTTTCACAATTAAGACACAGCCCAATAGCTCCTGTACTCACTTAACTTGAGAAAGAGAGAAGATGGCAGCTGCTGGTGTGAGGCTCATCAGTGGCTCATGACAGCCTGTCCAGCCCCCATGATTAATAGGATAGTCATTCACATGAGATACTCTCTGGGGATCCAGGAGATTTGGGTTCAGTTGTCAGCTTTGCTATGGATTCCATGGAGTCTGGCTTCTCTTGTTTGCAATTCCCTCTCTCTGCCTTGTCATGCCTCCTGTGTTATTGAATGTAATGACTTCAAAGGAGAAAGAAACTCCTCTGGCAAAAGAGGCTGTCAGATCTCGATGCCACTTGGAACTAAGAAACACTTGTGATATAATTCAGCAGGCACTGAACTCAGTGTCAATTACACAAGAAAAAACAGCGAGGGATTCAAAGCAGGACAAGAATAGAATGCAAAATATAATAGGAAATAATAATAATTTACGTGCATGTGAAGTCATAGGAACACAGAAAAATAGAGGAGAAGAGGCTCCAACAATCCCTTTTTTCTTCTCTGGTCTCTAAAAGTTTCACTCGTAAAGAATTCAGTTATTTCTGTAGCCTGCTTTCAAATATGTCCACTCCCTCCATCAACACCACATTTCCATGTCCTGCTTATGAAAATGGCAAAACATGGCATTCAGTGCCTGGCTAAAGTGAAGGTGCTTGCCCTCCCCCACAAAGCCTGCTATTTACCCCAAGGAGAAAATAACTGTATTTCTGACAATTCCATGCAGAGTCCTATTTATTGCCTTGCTAATGATTTTTTAAAAATTGAGACTATTAAAATTAACTACTAAAGACGAAGCCTTGACTCTTTTTTCCGAATATGTAACTAACTAACTGGTTACCTGGTTGCAGCAAAGACTGATAAAAAAAAATGCAATAAATTTAAGTCTTTTGCCAACAGTTGCAACATTGTTGAGCAGTGAAGCAGGATGTTCCCTGGCTTTTTTATTTCTACCAGAGCTTCTATCAAAGAGATTCCTCTTCCTCTAGATGTCACCTGGTAGCTACTGCTTGATGTGTGCTGTGGTTTGCTGTGTCCTCTGGAAGGACCTGCATGTCCCCCAAGCCTGGGCAGTCTGTCAGCCATGTCAGCTTGTCAGATGAATTTGCTGCTTCTCTGTGAGAGTTCTGGGTCCTGGACACTGTAGGACACCACCAGTGGCAAAGCCACCACAGTCCTGCCCCCTTGTTCCTGACTTGTTCGGGCCTCTCTCTTGCCTCAGCCTTGCCTCTCTTTTTCATACTTTATACTTAATTCACACAATGTAGTTACCACAACTTTTGTTTCCCTGTAGCTCCTGAAGCCACTTTTTTAGCCAGGCTAGTCACCACCCTAATCAGGATGTTCATCCTTGCACACTTACCATGACTTTCTTGAGGAAATGCCATCTCTCCTTGGCCTCTTGTGTTTCTTTCATCCCCTGGAACCTCCCAAGCAGTCATTTTCACCATTTTTTTAATCATCAGATATCCAATCTCTGTTAGACAAGTTCTGTGCAGGTCTTGTGGGTGTACTTTTTCATTCCTATTCTCATAAAAAAAAAAAAGAAAATCCAGACAAACAAGTAAAAAATGTAGATATTTTCTTGTCTCCATGAAGGATTCTGGACAGACTGGGGAAGTTTTCAGCCTGAGTCTAGGGATGAACAAATAAAAGAAAAAATAAATATAAATCCAATAAATAATATAATGGACCTTTTCTGGGAGAACTTAGAATAAATCTGAGTTACTTAGACATATGTTTATCATACAACTATTTCTAGGAACATGGTATGTATCAAGGAGTATAAAATTTGCTTTCATTCTTGTGCAGAGATATTATAAGGTGTGAGAAGAATGTCCTAGTCAACAACTGTGCTTTTATTTCAAAAGCTGGAATATATTATAATATAAGAAAAGCCAGTAAGTAAAGATATTTCAGGAGGAACATAAACAGCTAATCCAAAAGTTAGAGTTTTCATTGCAAAGGACATTTTACTTCTTTGAGTTTTTTATTTTTTTAATTCCAGAATTAATATTGCAAATGAATCCTAATTGTGAAAAAATACAAGATGGTAAAAACATCTTCAAAGATCTTATATAACAAAAATGAAGACATTGATTGAAATAGACTTTTGGGAATAGGTTATAGCTCATAATACAAAGAAAAAGACTAATGATGTCCAAATAGAAAAATGTTCACTGTTATGAAAATTATATCTCCATTTTTCCCCTTCAGTTGATTTTATTAATTGAAGGCCAAAAGTATCCTCAAGACAATTAACTACAGTCAATGTTTTGCAAGTAATTTTTTTCCATTGGAAGACTTCCAGCCAGGTTTCCATTTCAGTTCTGTAGAACACATAATTGATTTTTCCATCTAGTTCTATTCTATTTGGTGCATTCAGATCTGAATTAAGCTCTCTGTTTA
The DNA here is from genome assembly GCF_000277835.1 of Geospiza fortis. NCBI lineage: Eukaryota > Metazoa > Chordata > Aves > Passeriformes > Thraupidae > Geospiza > Geospiza fortis. Next base: position 2,614,057 of record NW_005054360.1, on the reverse strand, counting down.
TTGTGGGTGACATGTTTTATTAATTTAAAGGACAACTTCTTTTTTCCAGTTTTCTCGGTGCAGTTTTGCAGTTCCTACCCACAACCTGAGTTCCAGATCTTGATGCTCTTGTTCTTGCTCTTGCATTGTTGCCATGACCTATCTGGTGCTTGTAGTTGTGACTCTTCTGAGGGCTCAGCAGGCACAAGGACAGCTAATCTGGGCTGGGAGAGCATGGATGGCCATGGATGGACACTGTGTTGTGGCCAGGGTGTGTGCTCCAGCCTCCAGCCCCTCTTGATGACTGCCCATGAAAGGCAGCAAGGTCCATCTGCAAATCCCAAGGTGGAATTTAGCCCTGACAGACAAACCCCTAAAAGCAGGGGTCTCTACAGGCGAGGGTGTCTGCTATCCTCCTACTGTCAGTGGTGATCTGGTTGATGAAAAGTGTTGGAGAGCCTTTGGTGATCGCATTTGGGCATCTGAACTCCTGTTGACCCAGCTGGTGTATTGGCCTGATCACTAAGGACCACAGAGGGCCTTGGACCCTGGAACACCTGGGGGTACAAATGTCCTGAGCTGTGATCTGAACCTGTCTCTAGTTGCTTCATTAAGTGGTCAAATCCAAGAATCGTGGCTCTCATGTTTTACTGCAAACTTTCCCTTTGCACACAATGCAATGGCCCAAACCCTTCCAAGAACTTAAAAACAGGAGTAAACCCGCTTTTTCCATCCCCCTATTGGATGTGTAAACCTAGATCAGAGCTGCAGAGCCACTGTGGTGTGCTGGTTTATCACAGTTGTACCCATAAAGATACAAATTGGAATGGGGGACTGAAAACCTAAAGCTCAAGGTAAGATACAGGGAGGTCCCAAACTTTCAATGGTGTATTAAAGATAATATTTTCAGCCTTTTAAGGCTTAAGAATAATCTTCTCTCCTCATATCATTTCACTATTTCAGATAGATAGAAAGTGATAGTACAGCACAGGAGGGAACTTGGGTTTCCTCAGGCACAGAAATACCAGCAGCCACTAAACAGAGGACACAGCAGTATCTGTGCAGCAGAGCTGCAAGGCTCTCTTACTTCTTGTCCTCATTGGTTTGACTTTCTCTACCTTTACTGTGCTCTGCACCAGCAGTGTGAGGGAAATGGTGGCATCAAAATAGCAAAATTCACATAGGCACAAGTTATTTTTTAGGTATTTTCCACTGGCTCTCCAGAATTTTTAAGGGGCACTAGCTGAGGACAGTTTTGATATTTCTCTAATCTAAAGATGGACACAGGAAAATTGGTGAGCAATCTACAGCTGGAACCAGCAACAAGTAAGACAAGGGAAATATTTTCTTCCACTGCCATTGTTAAACTCATGTGTGAGCAGTCTGTCCAGGAAGTTTGAGAGTTCTTCAAGACAAATCAGTGCTGGTTGCATAATTATTGGCAAAAAAGAGTCTCACTACACATCTGTCTGGCCCAGCTACAGGCCTGATCAGGAAACCTCAATGAGCATCTCTTCAGCCTCTTCCACATCACATGTACCTCTCCTAGTGCTGACAGCTGCAAAATAAACGTGGGGTTTCAAGGAGTAGAGCATGTGAGTATTCTTTTGGATAATAATTTGGTTCCAGTTAGAGGTCAATATTCCCTCTAATGTTCCCCTAATGATGTTAAAATTTTTAAACTAATAAATACTGCCATGAAGAAAATATCTAAAGAAAATTGTCCTTTACTTTTTTAGTTGCTCAGGAATTGTGAGAAAAAGGGATCCCAGGAAACCAATTTCAAGCTGTCTGCATGGCATTTAACTCAATGTTTGGCTATCTCAACAAGCCTTTTTTTCCCAACTTACTAAATGCCATGTAGCTTAAAACTTGCAACTGTCTCAGCTGCTTATTCACCAACAGCATTATTATTATTATTATTTTCATGTCATTCAGCTGTAACAGTGAATGAGTGACAAATTGTTTTATCACTTTATCAGAAAGAATGGTTACAGTGCACCCAAAATCTGATGACTGTTACTATGTAGATTTGACTTTGTAATGCCTGACAGAGGAAGAGGCAGGCAAGACAGCTGACAGCTTTCTGCACACACAACTTGCTGAACAATTCCCACATAAGCTTTGCCTGTTCTCAGCCAGTCCATGTTGCATCCTCTGATGGAAATGCCCAAGACCTAAGATATTGCAATTCACTCTACGCTTTTGACTCTGTCTAACATGTAAATACAGCACCAGTAAGAGTCTTCAACACATTTCAGAAAGGAATCCACTCATCAGCTTCTTGCTGTGAGTGCAAAACCAGGTAATTAGAATACACCCCCATGGCAGATGGTGCACAAAGAAGATTGGTAGCAAAATCTGCTTCAGTTTCTGAAGAAGAGACAGATGACACTTCTGATACTGTGCCTGTACCAGCCACAGTCATCATCACAGAAAGAAATCAAGGAATGGGTACACAGTGATGATGGAAACCTGATGTTCCCAAATGCAATAAATCCAAATGGACTTGCAAACAGCAGGGAATTGTACATTTTTTTAATGCTGCTGCACTGTAAGACATAAAATAAGTGACACATTACTGTAGAAGTTCTTGTCTTTATTCTTGTGCCAATTTATGCTGATCCTGTTCTTTCAGACATGCTTGGTTGTACTTTGTTAGGCTTTTCAGTGGCCTATATTATTATTCAAGGTCTGTAAAGTGGCATATTTATGCATATTCCTGGGATTAGTTTTTTGGAAGGAAGAATGCTAAATTTTCCTGGTTTAGACAATGAAATATTTAGAAGAGGAAATGAAGCACAGCACCCATTCTGTCTGAGAAAAAAAGATTTTTCTGCAAATCAGATTTGTACTTTTTGTGTACAGAAGCAGATTTGCCATCTCAGTAAAACACAAGAAAAGCTGATTTGTTAACAAGAGTTACCACACAGCACCTTTGGAACTAAACAAGCACTTCACCATGCAGAGGGGACAGGAAAAGGGTATCTATCTTTTTGACCAGTTCAGCACTGGCTGTGTATCATTGGCCAGTGAGCAAAATTGCTGAGTGGAAAGGGGAAGGTGTGTGTGGGGCCATACCTACACACTGAGCATTTCAAGGAGGGGCTGCTTTGCACTATCTGGATGTTGTCCCATGTGCTGTCCAGTGCATATTTGGAGTGCATTCCCACTTTTTTTGAAAGATTATCCAGCTTATGTCCTCCAAAACCTCTCTCTCATCCCAAAACATAGCGACTTCTGCTTTGAAAGTCTCGTCCTGGTCTGCACTGTTGTTAATAGAGACAGACAGTTCAGGGGTCCCTCATGTCCATTTACCTGGCACAACAGAGACACTCAGAGAGCTGAAGGGCTCAGTGAAAACCCACTTTTATAACCTATCTGGCAATAATTCCACAACCTCACTGTTGTAATACTGATGGCATTGTCCAGCTTTAATGATGATTACCTCCAGGTCCATGAAGTCTGGTTCTTTTTAATTTCTTGAGCCCCGCAAACCAACCGTGACTGCACAGAACACACATTAAGGGTATTTTATGTTCTACATCCATGTAAGGGCATTTGTCATGAGGTCTCCCCTTGCAGAAACCAAAGGGATATTGGCACAGCCCCTGAGCAGAGCCAGCTGCCTGCCCCACCAGCACCTTGGGGCCCACCCATTCCCCTGTAGTGTCAAGCCTTACCAGTTGAGACCAGGCAGAGCAAGCACTCAGACAGTGACTGATTGAATAGGGGTGATGGAGTATCCAAGGAGGCTGCCAAAATGCCTCATGATTAATCAAAATCTTAAAAAAATTCAGGGAATCTGAGTGCTGCAAAACCTCACTCTGTTTTTCATCTCCTGAGAAGGTAAACACGTGAGCTTACTCAGCACCAGAAGTTAATCAGCTTGGGAGACCCTGGAGCCAGCAATCCTTGTAGCCATTCCAAAAGCAGACTTCTGTCTCTTTTCTAGTGCACTCCCTCCATGGACCTTCCTAGGGCACATCCCTCAGCTTGGTCGCCTGACCCCTCTGCTCCTGGCCATCCCCTCTCGGGATCTCTCGCTGGTCAGAGTGACCCCAGGAAATGTTAGAAAGTCTCTTTTCCCAGCCCAGCGCTTGAAGAAGGAGTCAGAGCTCTTCAGTTCTTGGTCTCAAGGTTGTTTATTGTTATTTATCTATAAAATATTTTCTCCTGTCCAGCTGAGGTCTGTTCAGCACAACAGTCAGAGGCACTCTGCCTGCTCCCAGGGCGGTGTTATCTTTTTATACGAAAAACTACATGTACAATGTTTACAATTACTTTCCTATCCTATCACCTATCACCTATGTTAGACAGTGAGTCTCCAAATACCTATCACCTATGTTAGACAGTGAGTTTCTACTCTAAACCAATCTAAAAGTGCCAACATCACAGCAGAAGATGGAGGCCAAGAAGAAGAAGGAGAAAGGCTGGACATGCGCAGATTCCTCCATCTTGCCCCCTGAACCCCCATTCTAAAAACCCCAAAAATCTATTTTTCACCCCGTGATAAATTCACTATCATTCTACCTAAACTGTTGTGGCTTGAAGATCTTCATACAAGGTTGGTAATTTGCTCCATGGGCCATAATCAAAACCACAGGAGTCTTGGGCTCTGTGCCAGGGTCTCTGAGCCCCCTGGCAGGGGTCCTGGCAATCCAGGACAGCCAGAGGGATGTCCTGAATTCTGACAATCCCCCACCACCCCCATGTGGCTCTCAGGGTCCCCTCCGAGGGCTGCCCTGGGAGGTGCATGGAAAAGTGCCCCCCATTCATTGCACGGGGGCAACAGATACACAAACACCCAACAGCAGAGGAGGAGAACTCTCAGAAGCACAGAGAGCACCTCAGGCAGGGCAGATAATCTCTTTGGCTACAGAAGTGAGAGCAGCTGAGTTAGGTCAGTTTGCAACACAGTACTGTAGGTGAAATCCAGCTCTTATCATTCAGAAGTTCCTCCATGCTCTCTCCCTTCTCTCAAGAGAAGAAGCTTGAATTATTCCTCCCTCTGTCACCTGAAATGCATCCTGATGATTCCAACTATCTTGGAACAGGGCAGCTGACTGCTCTGCTATTTATTCCAAGACACTAAGACCAGAGACCCAGCAGCCAGCATACCTCAAACACAGGCAAAGGGCAGGCAGGAGCTGCCCTTAAATTAGGAACATAAAAGTTGTAATTTTGGACAGGAAGATGAGCTGGTAATACTAGTTTTATTTGTGGTGGGATTGACTAAAGGAGAATGCAAAGTCAGGACACTTTGCCTGGGGTCTTGCACCCCTGACTGTCCCCCAGAGTACTTCAAGAAGCCTGTGCCATGCTGAGCAGTTTGCTAATGACTATCAACTGCTTCATTTTACATACACCTGACTTGAAATGTGCTGACTCTGAATGTTTGCTTTTTTCCTGCCCAGCAACATCAGTCACAGGATGCTGGAAGCAGCTGGGAAAGCAGCTGGAATGCCAGCCACCACCCAGGGCCAGGGTTTTGTGGGGCTCATTTCTGCCCACAGCTGGCTAAAATACTCCATGCTGCAGTGCAGGAAGACATGGAAAACTCTCTGGCACATGTGGGCTGTGATTTCTGCTTACCCAGACTGAATAAGCAAGCACCAAGACAGAATATGGCATTTTTCTTTTAATAATTTAAGTTTACATGCCAATGCTTTGAAATTTAAAACAAACATAGGAGGAGGTAATTTTCTGCATGGCAGGAGATATAAAATCTTTGGGCTTGGGTTTGTGAGTAAATGGCAAATGCTGTTCTGTGAGACCACAGACACTGACACATGCCTGCAAGCTGCTGCTCTGTCTGGGCCCAGAAATGTGAGGGGCAGAGCTGCCTTGGTCTGGCATCACAGCCATTTCTGCCTTCTTCTGATCTCCTGTTTGCTCAGTTTCCCATGGCACTTTCTCAGCTACACTGTTTGTGACCACACTGCTTGGGGTGCATCTCCTCCCCACAGAAACAGAAAAATGGAATAAAATGAAAATAATTTTTTGGTCAAAGTTTTGCTAATTTGTAGAGGGAGACAGACAGGAAATTTGCAGACTGACACTGCAAATAATGTAAACTCCTTATTTCCTCCACAGCTGGCTGGAACCTTGGCTCCTTTCACACAATGAGGGGAAATGTAATTTTCTGTTTGTTGTATTGTTGGAAGTTTTAGTTTTTACAGCTGCTGTTTGACTCCCTCTACTTTTTATAATGGGCTCTTTTTCCTCCTGGTATGCAGGTTGCCTCCCTAAAAATAAAGCTTTAGAGGTTCTGCATCACAGTCCCAGGCTCTCAGGTCCACGTTTGCAGAGGGACTTGCATCTGGAAAGAGCAGATGAATCATCATTCTGGGGTGCACCTCATGGCCCAACTCTCCTCCTGTCACTTCCCAATGCAGGCAACCCTTAGGGACTCCTCTGAAAGATGACTGAAAACAACAACATCAGTAATAGCTGATCTGGATGTGTCTCAAATATTTGCTCCATTATATAAATGCTTGTGGTTATCCCACGAATCATCCTTTGGACAAATGTTTTGAATTATCTGTTTCCAGGAACAGGCTCTGGTGAATGGTTTGGAGCAACTTTCCCAAACATGTTTGCTACCTCAGCCACACAGATATCTCTGGCACACAGGTATCCCCTGCCCTGCAAGCCTGGCTGGGCTGCAGCACAGTTTCTGATGGCACCCCACGGGATGGGCAACTTTGAGGTGTTGACAGTCTCCCAGCTCCATTCCTATGTTTTCCTCAGGATGCAGCAGCATCTTGTCATCAAATCTCTCCATATGAGAAAGTTCCCACACTGTGGAATTTGATCTGGCCCTCGTAGCAATCTCACCTTTGTTCCAGTGTGCAGACCACAGCCCCAGCTAACAAAGTCCTCAGTGCCTTACAGCACTGACCTGGCTAAGAAAATGGGGAACAATTTAATCACAATAAGGCTGCTATGCAGACACAAAGGCAAGATTAATAAACCATTGTTGAGCCCAGGCTAAGTCAATAAAGTGGAACTGATTGGAAGCCAGGAGAGCAGCCAGGTAATGATTAATCTGTATGTGTGATACTGATTTTAAAGACCAGCTGTCACTTGAAACCCTTGCAGATGCATGGGGTGTCTGGGAGGGCACCACAGACTGTTACCTTACACCCTGCATGGAAAGCAGGAAGAGCTGCATTCTTTGTGATTAACCCAGCTTGAACTTTGAAATCTGAGACCCAAATATTTACAAGAAAATTACAACTAAGAAAAAGTGTTGGTGTTCAAAAGGTCCTTTAGTTCTACAGTGTGGGACAAGCTTCCTATGGGGCCTGGGGCAAGACCCTTCACCTCCTGGGACTTCACTTTCCCATATTCAGAGTACAGTTCTTCCCCAAATATATTTCCTTTGCATATCTTATTTCCAGGGCAAATTGGTACTCAAATTTTAAAAAGAAAAACAAAAAAACCCAAACAAACAAAAACCCCAAAAACCAAAAACAAAACAAAAAAACCCAAAACAAACAAAAAAAAAGGAAGAAGAAAAAAAAGGGAGAACTAAGAAATACCAAAGCCTAAAAGCCTGAGAGAGTTTTCCTTTATTTCAAAGAAGAACACAGCTGGCCAGAGAAGTAGCAAACCTTTCCAAGCTCAAAATAAGTCTTCTCCTAAATACTAGAAGTGCTTTGTTACTCAGCCCACACAATTATTGTAGGAGAAGACACCAGTTTCCAGGAATCTGGAACTTCGCAGCTCTCAACTTAATTTGTGGGGAAAGAAGGTCTTACATTCTAAGGGCTTTAACAGAGCTGTTCTCCCTGGGATTGGCTGGCTGGTTAAATAATCCCCTTTCCTCACTCCAGAGAATCACCAGGCTCTCCAGAGGACAGGGAGGGTGAGGGACGTGCACCCTGGGTGAGTTGAGGACCCAAAGGTGCAGCATTCCAACCCGGAGGCAGTCGTGGGGAAAGCCCCAGTGAGGCACCCACAGGATGATCCCACCCAAGTCACTGACAGAGCAGATGACTTTACCCTTGTGGAAGTGTTCTAACTTAGGGATAAAATATTGTCTTACCCTCTGCCCTGCTGCTCAGCCTAACTCCAGCATTAGCTTTCATAGCTATAACAAACCTCCCAAGCGAACAGCTTTTAAGCTCTGCTTCCAAATCAGGCTGGATAAGGAGTGAGCAAGCTCAAATTGGTGCAGTGGCCAACCCATTGTCCCTTCCTCTGCCTCTGCTCCCCTGACCCTTGAGAGAGATAGGATTTAGTGTTTCCTCTTTACAGCTTCCCCTGAACTGAGTGGATATTAGTCCCTTATCCATTTGCATGGATACTTTAATTACTTAGAGCCTGGACAAAGCCTCTGGAATGTTTAAATCTGTGGGGTATGAGTGGAACTCTTCTGGAGGAGGACAAATGCAGCCTTGCTGCGACTGCACGAGGTGCTCCCAGCTGTGTCACCCATGTGACAAACAGGGCTGAAGAAGTTGCTTTTGCAAGGTGGCAATGGCTGGTCAGACTCCACAATCCCTCCAAAGTGCACAGCTCCAGTAGCAAGCAGAGCTGGCAGGAGGGGAGGAAGGCAAGGGAGGTGACGGAAACTTCCCAGGGCAGAATTATTAAAGAGCCTGAACAGACTCTGGTACTTCCAAGCACAAGTAAACTTAGCAATGAGGGCCCTGTTTTGTCTCATGACAACACCTTCAAAAACATCTCAAACATTTGTTTTTCTTTGTGCAGCCTCACATGCCATCACCCAGCACCAACAAATATGAGCTCCTCGCTTTCTAAGCACAGCCTTATGAGGAAATATTGTCACAATGAGCCACAGCTTGAGCTGTGGAATAGCAGATGAGTGAGAGTGTGTGCAGCAAATTGCAAGGAGGAGCAAGACAGGAGCAATTGCAGTGGCTTCCAGGAGTCCCATGGGGAGAAGAGGCTTTCAGATACTGAAAAATTAAGGAGATCTCTTAGAAAGAGCTTGTGAAGTTTTTAAAAGCTGTTTTATGACTCTTTAGACAGAGATGACCATCAAAAATGAGCAGGTACATTTTTAACGAGGTACAGTGAATGTTATTGCTGCTGCAGCAGCACCTTGCCGGAAGCTGTGCCCCAACATGGTCTGTCTGGTGGGGCAGAAGCTTTGCAGAGTTCACATGAAATGTGGAGCCAGCAAGCCTTGCCCTTGGATAAGTATCTGCTCTGCTTGAACAGGCCTGACTGGAGAACAGGTGCTCAGCGTGCTCCAGAGTTCACACCTACTGGAAGAAATGGCCACTACTCATCCCAAACCACTGCTGGTTTTGCACATCCTGGCCTCAAGTCTCAGGCTTTTCAGAAGACTAATGCCAAGGACAGCAACACTGGCTGAGAGAAGCAGCTGATGTCACATAGACTCAAAGCCATGGATTTCATGGACCTTAAGGGCAGAAGATCAAACTGCCTCCAAATTAGGTATTTAGCCAGTAAAATGTTGCCTTGCTGTCACTTGAGCCCATAACCATGAATTAGACAAAGACACACAAATCCTCAGGGAATAGAGTTACTAATTGCTACCAGTAAAAGATCAGGAATCACCTCTATAGCATCCACACAAAATTCCTCAATCAAAATCTCCCTGCAGGATAAGCAGGCAATGTCATCCTTATGTCAGGGAAAGGAGCTTCACCATAGGCCCAAATCAGGCCCCAGGTGTATAAACAGGGAGAATGGGGAATTCTTTGCATATTTCACATCCTGTCTTCGCAACTCTACAAGGTGTCTCTCATGACAGCCCTGTGTCATGACGTGCATCCCTCCCAACGCCGCCCCAGAGAAAGGAATTGCATTGCCCTCATCCTAACAGAGACGCCTTAGAAAAGAACTCCCATATTCCACTCCAAAGGACATCCACGGGACCCAAGCAGGTCCAGTCCTCCTTAAGGCCCTATTTCTCTCCATCCTGATGTTGAGCTCCTGCTAAGGCCCTGTGAGCTGCCACTGGAGCCATGGCCTCAGTCCTAGTCAGAGCCACTGCTTGACAAGACCATACATCCCTCCCTGGGACAGTCACCAGCATTTATCTCCATTTCCATTTGCAAAGAGCAGCTGGTTGGAAGGGAGGAGAAGCTGGACCCTCCATGTTGCCAGCAGGACTATCCATCAGCTGTGAGGGTCACAGTCTCATATCTGCACAGGAGCAGGGCATTTGTCCTGTGCCTGGCCACCAACAGACACTCTCCTGGAGACCTCCACATGCCCCGGGCCTCTTGTGGTTGCAGACTTGGCAGCTGGTACAAGCTGGCCACAACACACAACTTTCCCTAAATATTATGTTTTTCAGGGTGCTGGTTTTAGCTGTTATATTTGGCAGTTTTCCTTCATTGCCTTTAGCAGCAATGACTTACTGATAGGAGGGAAAATTTGAGGACATTAGTGGATTATTCCAGCTCCCCTACTTTGTTTCCTACACACACATGCCACTCCCTTACTACCAAACCCTGAAGAGGGGCTAGGTGGTAAGGACTGGTACTCAGAGAAGTGTATATCTGTACTTTTCTCCTTGCAGAATATTTCCAGGATCAGACTTTCTCTCTGTGGTTTGGTTTGTTTTGACAACATTCACCAGCATCTTGGTAGGATGAGATCTGGGGTAGATCAAGATCTTCAGATTTCCCTGATGGGAGACATGTACAGAGTTTTGTCCTTCTTAAAACTGCGGGCTGGCATTCCAAAACTTCCTCTTAGGTGCCAAAAAGGTAGCTACAGGCTCATCAGAGCTTAGATCCTGTGTGCTGTCCACGTGTAAGGATCTCGATGGACAGATGTTCCTTGCCAGTTTCTTAAACACTTAATCTTATTTCTATAGCTACTTTTGAATGTTTCACCCACACAAATGGGTTGATGGTCAGAAGAAAGAGGAAATGGGAGATGGAGGGAGGTGGGAAGAGGAGAGAGAAGATTAATTGCTTCTTCCTAACACCATTCTTTGATCTCTGAATATGGGCTGTTATCTCAACATCAGGATTTGGGCTGAAGGTTTACAGGAAAATCATGTAAAAACATTCCCTTGTTCTGAGGAAACGATGCATGAGTGGAAATAAAAACATAAATATCCAACTGGGACATAAGATGCTTACCAAGGCCACCCAGTGAGTTGGCTTTTATTCTGGACCAACTCTCTGTTCTGAATTTGTGAATATCTTTCGTCATGAGATCCTTGGCTCCAAGAGATACCATGACCTACCACTGCTATGCTGATGGCAAATTAAGTCCTCCTGTGCTTCATGTGCTGAGCTGTGCTGCACTCCCCTCATCAAACCTCCTCCAGAAATAGTCAGGAAGTGCCTCAGGGTGGAAAACATAGGGCAGGAAAGTTCTTTGGCAGGACTGATTTGTGAGCACAGGAGATTGACTTCATCTCACTCAGCACAAGCTGCTGGAAATAACTGCTGGGGAACAAGTCCTTCCCATTGCTGTTGTCACTAGAGCAAGTGAAAGAAAATGGAAGAAGTATCCAGGGTCTTCTGACCTGTGGGCTCCTGGAGGGTGAAATGAACCCCACTCTCTGGAGCTTTGCAGGTTTTGGCCTAGTTTGCTAAGAGCAGGAGTTCACTGCCACCCTTTGTCTCTCAGCTTGTTCTTCAAACCTTGACTTACCTTCTGGGAGCTCCCAGTGTAGCCCAAACTAATGTCATCTGGGTTTTACTCTGAAAATGGAAGTCTGTACAAGAGGGCTGGTTATTCCTAATTCCTGGTGGTTTGAGACCAGCTGGTGCAGCTTTACAGAAGCAAGTGCTGAGTGCCCTTCCAGGGTCCCTGTGCATGCTCTGCAGTTCAGCTGCAGAGACATGGAGCTGCCCAGTGTAGCTGCAGCTGCCTCCCAAACACCACTTCAAGATCCAGGAGAGGCAGGGCACTTCTTGGGCTGCACACAATGGATGCAAGTTACAGGACAATATCTGTCTCCAGGAACTCACAGTCCATATTGAGACAAGACTGCAGTGAGAGGTGTCATGACACCTGGGGACAGGGAGAAAGGAGGATAGGAAACAGGAACTTTGCTTTGATGCTGGCCTTTTAGCACAGTGCCTTTTTGTTTAAAGCAAACTTTCTTTTATTTTCTGTAATGATGTCCCAGCACATCCCACTTCAGTCCTGTTTATCTCTGTCAATATCTGGTGCTTATATTGCATTTCTAGATACATAATTCATCAGCTTCACATACGGTTTTAATAACCAGTGGGTATCTGCACAGAGTGGTTGCAAAGAGCATCTGACTGATTGCATTGCAGAAGGATGCCTGGAAATGGGGTTGTTTTCCCAGATCAACATAGGCAGGACATATTTGAGACCATTTTTTTCTCCACTCCTTCTCATCACATGCATATTTTCAGGACTCAAAATCTGGACAAGCAGAACATCACAATGTCAACCAAGAGAAGATGTAAATCTCCTTAAGTAATTTTTAATGAAAAAAAATATTGAGTTTCTCTGAGTGCCATAGTTTCTGGGTGGCTGGTTTTGACTTTAGCAACCCACACTTTAAGGGAAATTTTACAGTCTTAATATATTCCAGATGCTCTCCTAGTCCCAGATGAAAGCTCTGTCGTCGTTTGCTGCTAATATTTTTGTCAGCAGTAGAATTTTATTGTAATACCCCATCTTATTTGTAGTCATTATTAGTCATGAGAGAAACTTCCTCTACAAATAATCCTTGGGTCACTTCTTGAGTGTCCTGTCTCACTCTATTTAATTAAAAACCATTAACTGCTTGTTGTGTCCAGGACCTGTCCATATAATGCATTTATACAATGACTTTTACCTGATGAAAACCATTTGCTTCTAGTAGTTGGACTAAAAAAAAATAAAGTTATACTCTATAATAACAATAGCTGGCTTTATAACAACTCTCTGGTGAAAGGAAAACAAGAGATTTGCTTTGAAAATAAACCTCCATGAACTTGGATCGACAACAAGGGACATGCAGGTTTACTGCAAAAACAAGGAACATATTTCATGCTGTTCATCTTTGATCAGAGGGTAGTTTCTCACAAGAAGAATAGTATTTAAATGTGGCAATTTTGATCCTTTGTAGTGACTGATGGTCTGATTACAGAGGGAAGGGGATTTGGGGAAACAGTAGAGCAGATTATCAAAACACAAGTCTTCTGGATGGAAAGCTGAGGACCTTCATTATTAAATGAGAGGCAGCTAGATTTTAAAAAAAGTCCCTACATGATGGGCTCCACATGATATTGAGATTGTATGCAATTTGGAAGCCATTCTGCTATTTTTGCCTCACACTTTCTCTGAAGATTACCGTGAATTTTGAAAAATCAAGTCATGTTGCTCCTGCTCTCATCTCACCTCCTTCCCTGAAGGCTGAGAGGAGCCATGGAGATGCAGGCTTTTCCAAGACTGTGGCCAGCTCCTGAGCCAGCAACTCAGCACCAGCAGCAGGGTCCTGCTCTTTGGAAAAGGAGTCTTGTGCAGTCTCTTGACAGCTCAGGGTGCAGACAAAGCCTTTTTTAACAGAAGTTTCTTTCTAAGTTTACAAACATGGTGACAGCAAGATTCAAAGTGCAAGCTAAAACATTATTAGGGGATAATTATTATCCAGAGACAGCAACTCAGATGACAGCCATAATGAGATAAGGATTTGTCAGGTTTCTTCTGTCCTGTAGCTGCAGCTATGGTTGTATCTTCATGAAGTGGTGAGCAAAAAAATCACTCTCGGTGCAGCTGAGCTCTTCCCTGTGTAAAGCTCTTCACAAGAACACAATGGAAAAGAAGGGAAGAGAGTGATATTCTGTAGCTATAGTGGATGTAATGAGCCTGCATATCATAGAGGCCTGAAGAGGTCACCACTCATCCAACTGTCATTGAGACACAAACGCACTGCTTCTGAATTCCTTTGATACAGTGGTGCTGAGCACTGCTGGCAATGTCAGTGACCACATCTAATTAGGGACAGTGCAGGTATCAGCAGCTGAGTGAATTTCACAGACTTACACTGGAAGGAAATAGACCTCACTAAGTGGACTATATTTTATATATACCTCCTTCTTTCACTTTGGCATCATTACCATCATCCATGGGTTGTTATCACACAAGCACAAAATCTCCTGCAATGCCTGACTGAGAGATGAATGATTACTGATAGCACCAAGCAGGCTTGGCAGCAATTTATGAAGCTCTGCTCTTTTTTGACACTTGTGGTTAAGATGGTCATTGGGAAACCTCATCTCTAGCTACAGTGAAATTGCACATCAGTGTTACTACTGACTTAAAATCCAGCAGACTACTGAGCTACCCTCTGACAATGAACAGATGACATCACCACTGGATATTATGTACTGCACCATCTTTGAACCCTTTATGGCTTGAGTTGCTCTGATATTTTTGAAGAGAGAAACCTTCTAGGCAGTTGAAACCAGTATGATAATCTGTCTTTTCTTTGTTACTTTCTATAAGCCCCATGTCTGTAAGCCATAGGCTGATAGCCACTATGTGCTTGGCACTGTGGTTGTCACACACTGTGAGCTGCAGTGTATTAGGAGTGAGCCAGGAGAAAGAACAGATTTTGCTGGATGCAGTTCAGCTAATGGGCTGAATTGCACATGATCTGATGGTGAGCATCACCTCACTGTACATTCATGGACCATTACTCAGCAACCCCATGTACCACATTTCTCCTGTGGTCTCAATTCAGTCTTATTCCCTCATATTTCCCTTTTTGAATTTCATTCTTTCTACCATGCCTGCCACTCCAGCCCTGTAGACCACCACCCTCCACCCTCTGGAGCACCCCTGAGCCCCCCACTTTCAACTTGTGCTCCCCATATACAGGCTGGGGTGATGGTGTCTTACAGCAAGTAAATAACTTTTGTAGCTTCTGTAGATATTCCCATTTGGCAACACAGTGGTTGTGTACCATAGCCTGTAATGGTTGGAAATAAGGCACAAATGTGGAACAACTCTTTGTTCAATAGGATAGTCAGAGACACTATATTTCTATTAGAGATTAGTAATTTCCCTTCTAAGTATACACTGCTATTGCCCTTCAATATAATTCAGGAGTTTTTAAGGATGTTTAAGATGTAATACAGAATTTTAGTCTCTGGGTTTTTTTTTTCAATTCATAAAAATCTGTCTGTAGAGCTCTGCTGCAACCTGTTTAGACAAAGAAAATACTATTTCTGTTCCTGCATATGAAGAGAGAAAGGGCATAAAAACTCTAAGTATTTTAATAAATTGAAGAATATGACTGAAAATAGAGCTTAGACCAGTCCCCAGTACAATTTCCTTAAACATGGACAAGCTACTTGGTAATTTGCTTTCAATGTTTTGTCAGAAATTTTTCCATGAAAGTGATTGAAATGATTAATGAAATTCTGTTTGCCGCAATAAAAATGTGAAGTCAGGTATTTAAAAACCAATACATACATAGAATGATACTGCTTTACACCTTTTCTGCCTTGACATTATGCTTTTAAAGTACGACTTGAACACAAAAGAATTTGCTATTTTGTTCTTTCTTCTTTTGTTTGTTCTTCACAAGTTGTGTGAAACGTGTGAGTTCACTAAGAGCTCTTCAAGAGCCTCTCCTGTAATGTTTACAGTAAGTCAAATAACAGTTGTTACTCCCCTCAATTATCCACACAAAATGGTTTTTTCTCTTGCTTTCAGCAGTGCAAAGCTCTTTTGTCTATCTTTGAGGGCATGTCTCTCAAGAGGACAAGAATGTCACCCCAGTACCCACTGTCATGGAAGCAATTTACCTGAGAGGTAAATTTGAGTTTACTTGAGTAACCAAAGTGCTCAGACCCAGTTTTAGCTGTGCAGCTTTCTCTCCTCTGCACTGCCTGCATGAGTGGCATCACAGGCCCAAATGCCTGGGCCAGACTGCCATTTGCCTTTGGTGTTTTGGGACACCAAAATGTCCCCACATTGCACACAGTGAAAAGCCAACCCCCTGCACATAGTATTCATTGAACCTTTGCAAGAAAACCTGACATCAAATGCAGGAAGGGAGTATTTGCTCTTTATATACCCAGCCAGAAATTTTCTTCCATGAATGCCATTCTTCTACCTGGTTTCCCTCTCGAAACAAAGGTCTGCAATATTATCATGTTGTAACTAGCAAAGCCTCAAGCCCCAGTGATTCTCATTTCATGTGTGAAAAACATGATGAAAAATGGAGACCCTCATTTTGTGTTTTGTTTGCTCTGCAATTAAAGTCTGTAAAAATCCCCGCTGAACTCTGAACACAGAAAATCCAGCTTAATCAGCAGTTGAGCAGCCTGGTGTCACCATGTGAAGTCTAGCCAATTCTTCCTTTCCTTCTCATGACCCATGAATGAAATAAATGTTTTCTGGTATAAATATCTGGTGTCCCCCCTGCACAGACAGTCATGAACTGCTCTGCCAGCAAGTGATCTAACTGGACTGGGTAACTCTGAACAACCACTGGGGCTTTTCCCCCAGGGCAGGCACTGAGCTGGGTCCTAGTCCTTTGAGCAGCCCCCAGGTCTCATGTGACAGGGAGAAAGAGCCTCTTCGGGGCCCTCATCCTGTCCCAACCTGTCTGAGCTGGCACATGAGCTGGAAAGGTGCTGGCTGGAGGAGAGGAAAGGAGTCTGATAGGCAGAGTGCAACCACACCAGCATCATTTCCTTTGGAAAGCAGGCTTGTCAAAAAGAGTACAGGCCTTCTTTTCCTAGAATGATTTCTTTCTGCAGCTGCTAGAAGCTTAAAGAAAAACTTCATCCCTCTTGGATTCTCTTATTTTACCATATGGGCACATATGTGACTTATATTTGTCTTCTTATACATTGGCATAAGTAATGATGTAATACAGAATTTTAGTCTCTGAGTGTGGAGCTGTGCTGTGCCAGAAGAGCAGTTGTGAAGGTGTCTCTGGGGAGCAATGCACTCCCTCCTCACGGGTGCAGCAGCCTGTGAGCACCCCAGTGGGGCTGTGCCCAAGGGCCAGCCAGCCATCCTGCTCATGGAGATGTGAGAAATGCTGCTGCTCCAAGGGAAAACTGAGGGTGGTTGCCACAAATGCCAGGGTAAGGCACACTGCTTGCAAAAGCCTCTGCCAGAGGAGCCAGGGAGAAGGGACCGTGTTGTGTCTGTAATTCAAAATTATTTTTGTTCATATATATGCAAGAAAAAACAGAAACTTGCTGTTATTTTATTGACTTTTAAGCTGTACAGAATGGGTACAGCACACGCAGCACAAACCCACAGGCCATATAACATGTAGGAAATTAAGGCTCTGGGACTGAGTTAGAGATGCAGAGAGGTGGTGCCACTGCAGATGGGGTGAGCAGTGACTCTTGGTGGGCTCAGAGCCAAAGCTGCCTAAGGAGCTGCACAGATTTCACACTGAGCATGGCTGTCCATCCAGCTCTGCCAAACAGTCTTCAGAGCAATCGGTCCAGGTGCACTCTGCAGAGCTTCTCTCGTTTTTCCTGCCCAGTAGACCCATTCTGTTTCTGTGCCAACCACAGACAGAAAATGGAGTTTCAGCACAAGCTCTTTGGTGAAATGAAGCCAATCACCTCGAGTTCATGGTATACAGTACACTCTCTCTGCCAAAATGGAATGCAGTTTGGAAGGGCAGAACCTTATCATAAACAAGCTATTGTTTTCTGTGTTTGAGTACAAGCAGATTAGTGATGAATCAGCTTTTCATGAATGCCCCTCTTCATCCCTTGTCTGTCTCTCACCTGTGTCTGCCTTTCAAGACAGATGGAGTAACTTCCTTTGCAACTTCAGTTCCCATTGCTCACTTCTTGTCTTGCCACTGGGGAACACTCCCAGGTAGGGCAGCTCATAAATAATTTTTTTCTAACAATTGCTCAGTGACATGTGCAGCCTATTAACAATCCCTCAATGTTGAATAAGGACCTAATTCAAGCTGGTGAGCCTTAAGCATGAACAGAACACACTGAATAAAGACAGCTGGGTTATAGGTTCTGCTACTTTTGTAAAACATGCTTTATATTAAAATAAATACATTAAATGTGAACTTAAATATGATCCAAACCAAAATCAATGCAAAATCCAAGTATGAATTGCCAGACACACAAAACTATCAGTCAGCTGCATAAATGGGTAAATAAATCAATATGCAATTGTCATTTCAGGTTTAAAATGTATAATGTAATGAAATTAGAGGCATTAAGAAGATTCTGCTTCAGCCTTACTCTGCTCCAAATTCATTATTCTGAAATAGTTCAAAGTTTCTTTATCTGAAAGTAAAGACTAGTGTAATCAGCAATATGTTTCTGCAAATGGCATATGCAGTTCCTCAGGACTTGCATCATTAGGGTTGTGTTAAAAAAGCCTGGATACTGCAGAGTAAGGACTTTTTTTTACAGAATGGAACCTTATTAAAAAACAAACATTTCTTCCCCCCTGAAGGTCATGGGAACTGTTTCCCATAGAGCTTTGCCCAGGAGTTTCTAGTTAAATGGCAGCCATTTTATTAAAATGTCTGTTTTCTGTCAAGGAAACTTAGCACATCTTTAACTGTCAGAAAAGGCTACACAAACATGTGCTGTAGCAAAACACAGAATCATTACATACATTTGCTATATACATTTGCTAATAACATGCTCTGACTCCACTGATAAAGACAAGTTTATCCAGCTCTGGAGTTACCACTGTCAGCATTAGGGAGCCTTGCACTTGACTGGAGCTGAAGACCAGGAATACTGCAGGAATAAAGTTATCTCCACCCTCACCTTAAGGTTAAGCTGTGGTAAATGACATTGTGTTTGTTATTAATGTCTTATTTTGAATATGCTTGTTATGGTAAGAAGATAGGGGATTTCTTTTCTTAATTGCAACAACCAGTCAAGAAAAGAGCCTGGAGTCAGACCTTGTGGGGTCCCTTCCCACATCAGTACAAAGTCACTTCTTCATCCTGGCAAGCCATTTAGCTACTCCATCCTTCCCACACTGAAACTGATACACTCCCTCACCACATCTCAGCTCCTTCCTGAGCTCCCCACTGGGATCAGCTTCTCACATGCTTGCTCTCCTTTACTCTCTCTTCCAGTATATACAATTATTTGAATTTTCTAACAACACACACATGTTATTATATATTTAAAAGAGGTAACATCAAAGAAACAGAGTTTATACTGAGGGCAGAAGGTGATGAGGTATTTCCTGGGTAAGTTCATGCTACAGTCTTAGAGATGTAAGATATTGTTGTTTTGGGGAGATAAATCTTTGGTAACCTTAGTGGTTTATGTAAGTTCATGTAATGTGTGATGTTTTTTAACCAGTGCTTAGTATGCAGTATGAGTTATTTGGCTGGGATTTGTATGGCAACACAGTGACAGGAGAGCAGAACACAGGCTGTAAACTTATGGTACACAAAAGTTTCTCAAGTTCCCACTTGAAAAGACAGAGTTCTTCAGCACAGCACAAACACCATTTGATACACCTGCCCTGAGGCACTGCTGAATCCACCTTCAGCAGCTTCTGCTGTCAGGCCAAAGATTGCTTCCCTTTGAGTTTTTGCAATAATTCAGTAATAACTGAGTACCAGTTAAAATGCTATCACAGTATAAATATTTATTGCTGTTACTGTGTTTTTGAGACAATTATTAAATTCACAGCTATGGACAGCTGGAATTGGAAGAAGATGTTCTGTGACTGCTGAGAGGCCCAAGAAGTGGCAAAAGAGAAAGCAGGAAAGATAGGAGAGATCCTGGACTTCAGCAAAGGTCTGGAGAGAAAGGAGTCACTTGGTTTGTACAAACTGCCAAGAGCCAGGACCTGACCAAGAGACATAGGATTAATAACCAGGCAGAGAAAGGGAGGTCAGGCTCAAAGCATGGAAAATTCTGTGGAGAAAAAGGAGAGAGGCAGGAGTAGGTAGAAGCAAAACTGATGCAATTCTGAAGCAAAGAGCATTCAAGCATTGTCCTACAAATGGATAGTTTCCAGGTATTTCCTTTATTACTGGATGAAGCCATTTGTGAGGAAGGGCATGCAGGGATGTACAGCCTGAGGTGGAGTGAGAGCATTCTAGCACCACAGCAGGCAGAGATTTGTAATCCTGCAGGAAACTTCATACAAAAGGGCCATATAACACTCCCTTTCTTATTATTGCAAACAATAAGAGAGCTGTCCTGCATGCTCCTGCCTGGCACACTGTGAGGGAAACACAAGGAAGCCATGAAACAGAATAAGCACTAGAAGGAGCCAGATGGAGCTGCCTTGTTAGAGAGCAAAAAGAAGGAGCCCTAAGAATCACATAGGGAAAAAGCAAAATGAAGCAGAAAGCCAGGAGGAGTTGGAGGTCACATCCAAACTGGGATGCAACAGCTTGGAGAGCAAGCCAGGCAGAGCTTGCCATGTAGCCTAATGACTCACCACCAGTGGGTCTGGGATATTTCCATGAAACTTATTTCTTCTGTGGGGGATCAAGGAACTGCTGGTCTGGATCACACTCCCAGCCAGAACCTCCTATGGAATGACAGCTAAGGCCACAGAGGAAGGAACATTAGGGAGGCTGACATTAGAGAAAAGATGTTGCAAGGAAAGGTTTCCCCAGGAGTGAGGTGACATTCTGCCCTATGGCCTCAAAGTTGAGATCCATTCCACTGTTTAACTCTAGAATGTAAGTGGTCATTACTTGTTTTCAAACCAATACTTATTAGCTGGAAAAATATCTTTGAAAATATCTTTAATAGAGCATTCCCTCTAATTCCAAAGTATAGAAACTAACAAGTTTCTACTTCTGTGTCAGGAATTCTCACTTTCCCCCTGGCTTCTCATCTCAAAGTTGCATTGTTTTAGCTGAAGAAAAAGTTATTTCAGGATTAGCTGTAAGAAACATCTGAGATGATCCCTGATTGAGCCATAACCCAGGCCTGTTTCCACAGAAGTTCCTGCTAACTTCACATGTCATGCTTTCCTTTTATTATTTTTTTTTTCTAGTAAGAAACATTCTTACATTTTATGCTGAAATTAAATTTTCTTGGAGATACTTTTCTAGTGCTGTGCATGGAGATTTTTGGTTCTTCTAAATCTAAGGAAGATTTTAATCTGTAGCTATTATTTTTGTTATTTAATCTGTAGTTATTATTTTTGTTTCATTTGGCATCTACATTTGGGAAAGAGCCAAGGGAGGAAGTGACAAATCCATCAACCTAAGACAGGAAACACTGATTTCAGGGCTGTGCCTATCTTGTTAGAAGTTCCTTTTCCCTTTGGCTATTTTATATTAACATCCTTTCATGGGATAGTTTCTCCATTCACATCATTAAAATGTACCATCACAATATTTATTCATCAAAAACTGACTGGAATAAGTCTAATCTTGCCTGTTATATTCCTCACCATGTTTACACATCACCCAAGACAGCAGACCTTCATGGGAGATGGGGGCATGACTCTGGGTTAAACATAACACAATAGTACAGCCTTACCAAAATAATGAATCATTTGTCTAATTGCTATCCTGCTTATAAACTATTTTGCCTGGAAGACACTAAGTCATTCACAAATACTACCTTGTCTGTGTATGTTTCTGATATATTTCTGTAGAATCTTTCCTCTTTTGCCTGAGGCACGGTGGAAACCAGCAGTAGTCACTCACTCCAGCACCTTCCCCATGAAAAAACCTGTGTATTTCAGCATTAGAGAAAGGGAAGTTTTCAGTTTGCTTCCCTTAGTAGCAACTTTCAGTGTCCTGAGATCCTTATTACAGAAGAAAATCAAGTGAGAATAACAGCATTAAGTTATTAAGTTGTGCCTAGCAAAACAGAGACTCTTGCCCTGAACAGAGACTCAGAATAGCAATAAAAACATTGCAAAACAATATAAATACCAGTGTGATTAAAAAGTCTCCCTCTAAAGCAAACAAGTCAGAGCACACAGAAGGGGTGTCACATCTAATAGCTGCCCTGAGTTGCACAATATCTAACTTCTATTACTAGGAGTTCTCACCATGCCCCAGAACAGCTTCCACCAAGCCAAAGGCACTTTAGTCCCCAGTTACTGCTCCCAAGAGGGTTTGGTACCTCTGTGTGTGTCCCCTGAGTCTTCCTGCTGCCTTGCAACACTGGCAGGGGACCCACAAGGCTGTGGGTGATTAGCAGCAGAGTCTGGAGCGAGGCTGTCAGAAAGAAAAGGAAGATTAGGGTGAGAGCTGCCTTGAACCAGAGCCAGCAGTCCAACCATGGCACTTACACAGTAAATAACCCTGATGATAACTTTGCTCACCTTTCAGCACTTGCCCCTTTTAAACAATTCTGTAATATCTTGTGCCCTCACTATTAACAACGTATCATTGTGGGTGTTGACATTAAACCTGTTTGTCAACAGATCCATTTACATCTCATTTTGCTGGCACCCCATGCAAGAGGCAGTAAGTGAAGAGCATTTTAGCACAAGTGATGAAAGATGTCATTGCTGGTGCCCTTTTGCGCTGCCTGCACTGCCATGAAGTATAGCAACCATTAGTAACAGGGATTTGAGTGTAATGTCTGCTTTCACCCAGCAAGGTCAAAAATTTATGGTTCTGACCTTTTCTCTCTCCTCTGATGGTGGAGTGGGCTTGGGTCATGTTCACAAGAAATGACATAAAATCAAATGGAGTTGATGCAGATTCAGTGTGAAGTGATGAGGAGAAAGGATTCCACCTCTCCCTGATAAAAATGACTTCAATACCTTTAATAATGAGGGCCATGAAGTTCCACAAGCTTTACAGAAAAGGTTGTAAGGGTGTTGAGTGTTTCAAAGGTGCACACAAGACAAGGTAATTATTCCAAGGAGATCTACATTTATTCTTATTCTCTAGTTTCTCAGATGTGTTGCTCAAGGTCTCAAATATTTGTTTCAAGAAAAGCAAATCTTGTTATGGCATAAAAATCTGTGTTAATTAAACCAGCCTAACTCCTAAGTGCTGTGCTCTTAGCAGGCTACAAACCACTTTGATTTTGTTTGGGTTGGTCATTGTGCATACACAGCTAGAGAGACTCACCAGCCCTCCTGCTGCATTCCCCTAACCTGTCAGACTGCTGTCCGTGCTGACAAGCCCCAGAGGTTCAATGTACTCCTCATACTTCCCCCTCATTCTTATTTTTAAGGCCAACCAGAGTTCAACCATTCAGTTGAGTCTCTTTTCAGCACTTTCAGGGTGCTGTGACGTGCACAGCTGCTGTCCAGTCTGCAGCACCCTCGTCTCAGCCTGTCACCAGCAGCTCAGCATGCAAGGAGCAGGAGTGCTGCTCACACCACTGATGGAGGGCAACTGCCCAGCCACGGGGAGGAAGGGTATTTTAGGGACTGTTGGCTCCTCTCTCACTAAGCATGACAGACAAGAGTCACAGAGTTCAGCCAAGATCAATCCTTCTAGTTCTTATGACTGGATTAGCTCGGCCCGTTGCAGACACAGCGGCTCAGTGAGAAACCAATTTCCAAATAACAAGTTGCCCTGAGGTCTCATTATCTGGAATGAGTTTTTAATTTTTTTTTCCTCCCTCTTTGGTGAGTCTTTTTGGTTGCTTTTGGGGGTATTTTTTTCTGCAAAGAAGTTCAATGCCTGTCCAGCACACACACATCACAGCTATGCAGAGATTCAAAAATATATTGTCTATGAGGCTGTAGTACAGCTGGCATTTAATTTTGGTACAGCTTGGTTTACTTGTAATTTATTTTCTAGCCGTTCTCCACAACAGTGAGACTCCACTTCGACAAGGAAAGATTTAGAGCAGTTCTGGACACTCATAAAACACATTTATATGAGAGAGCTGCAGCTTTCCTGAAAATTTTCTGTGCTGGTGCTTTTTTGGCTTTGTATCTGTAGATGCTCCCCCTGGCTGCAGTACCAAAAGCCAAAGCAAAAGTAGCCTTCCTTGAAGAGAATCTTTCCCAAACTTTCTACTAAGGATGCATAACTTCATCAATTCCCTAAGTTTTAGATCTGAGTTTGGGACTTCTACCAGAGAACAGAATATCTATTTGGGTACAACCTATCTATTTTAATGGGCATACAAACTGTCCTCACTGCCAGAGACTCCAGTAAGCCCTGCTGTTTAACAGTGTCTTTGGAAATACCAAGTCATACGTAAGCTATGAAATAGTTTGTTATTGTTATATAAATATTTCTAACACATCTGAGCACTAAGCAATTAATACAAACACATTTTGTCTCCTGTTAACTGAATCCCTTGGTATCCCTTGTTCCCTCTGTGGTTCTTGTAGTCTGACACAAGATACAATTTGTACCAGCCTGCCCAGGGCAAGGAAGCAAGAAATAAGTTAAACGTTGCATATATTTTCTTACTGCTTGTTACTTCTACAGAGAACTTTCTCTCTGCTGTGCAATTTCATGTCCAAATTTCCTCCCCAATACCACAGGATGCTGCAAGTGCTAACTAAAAGAAATTCAGGGTTAAACACAAAGAGAGGAGACAAATAGGGGTTAGGTTAGCAAGTATAACAAGACAAATAGGAATAGCTGTTACAACAAGGGTTCTAATCCCAGCAAGACCACTAGGAAACAATATTGTATCCAGTAATGTTCCTTGTCAAATCTAATGGATTATAGGTACCTCAGCTTCTCCTTATATAGATACTCCAAATTCACTTTGTTAATCCATGAGACAGATAAACTAAACACCTACCTCTGGCCATCTGACTGTCCTTGCTGCAGCTCGTGACCTGCCTTGCATTCCGCTGTGATCCTCTATGTCCATACTCAGCCCTTCCTCTCCAGCCAGGAATGCAGAGGCATGGAAACCCTCCTAGCTATGGGGCACATTCAGCATTGCAGGTACACCCCCAGGATTGGCTCAGCAGCTTGTTGTTTTTGTTACTACAGGCAGCCAACAGTATTCCATGCAGTCTAACTCCTCTGTGAAAACTGCATTTTTAGCACCACTCAGTTTTCAGAGTGTTGGCTTTATATGGAACAGGTGGACTCCTAGAAACCATAAGAAAACTGAATCTTTTAAGTTTTGCTATTCCTAGATGACCACTGGATTGAGTTCCATGCTTCTCCTTCTTGGGGTCTCCCCCAGCCTGCTGAGCCCCTCAGGCTTAGGGGACACTGACACCTGGGACACCATGTCAGGCTTATCTGGCATGAGAGCTACACCCTGGCAGTGGAATAAGTCTGTGAGCTGCTGCTGTGAAACACACTTACCCCAGTGCCTGGTTTTCAGTGAAAGCAAGAATCAATTTTGGTTAGTTTTTTGGTGAATTTCTTTCCCATGTAAAAAAAACCCTAGTTTTTACATCATTATATAGTTCTTTACCTGCTTGCTGGATATCAGCATTGTAAACATCACCACTGCAGGAGCAGCAGGGCATTACCACTCATTCCAGAATGTGACACAATGCTCAGAAATACAACATTTAAAGCATGGGTTACCCCACTGAATATTTTATGGTTTTTGTTTTGCTTTTTGCTTAGCAATTAGAAAGTGCCCTTTGTTTGTGTTTCGACAGAATTATTGCAGTAGGACACACTACCAAAAAAGGCAAGAAAAGAACTTTCATGCCAGTCAAGAGTTCTCTTTTTAATTTTCTAGCAAAGACAGAGTTACAAAATAGGACTGTTTCAGAAGCAGGCAGTCTGGAGTTTGGTTAATCAGGAATGAAAAAAAAACCTACAAGTGATAACTTGCTTTTGTAACAAAGATTACCTCAAAGCCAGGAAACATTACGTAGTAAACCTCTCCTTGTTTACATTTCAGAACAGTTGCTAAAATATTGCTTCTCTGTACTTGAAAATAACCAGAGCATGTCTTCCTCTCCTGCCATCTTCAGGATGATTTCAACAACAGATCAGCTTCCCTGGCTTAGACCTGAGCTGCCATGCATGTTTGTGTCCCTTTTGCTGTTGGTCTGGAAAGGAAAGGTGGAAGAGCTGGGGGAAACCAACTCCATCCCACTCTCCCATCCACCATCAACACAGCCCCCAGAGCAGATTATTTTCTTGTCACTGCATGACTAATACAACCACAGGCACTTGAAGTGCATGGGAATTTTTCCAGCCAGTGTTCAGAGAAACCTTTCATCTGGGGAGGGTCTTATGACATATGGACATATTTTTTGCACCATCGGTGCAGCATGATGGGCCCCAAATCTGGCATCAGTGGAAATTACTCTTCTTGAAACGTTCATATACCCTGTATTTCCCACCAAACAGACTACACTGATGACAGTGACAGTCCACGCATTTCTGCATTTTCTCAGGCATGTCTTCTGGTTAAGCTTTGCCAAAAATGGCAGAACTGATCATTTCAGGGCTGCTGCACAAGAACTCACAAGACAGACAGAAGCCTTGCTAGGCTGTGCAATACATGCCACAGCACAATACCAGCAGCATGTGGTGGCAGCTTTAGAGGTTGGAAAGAGCCATTTTAACCCTTGCACATGCTGACACTGCATTTTCAGCTTCTCCTCTGGTTAGCCAGGAGCCTGCAATTCCCTGAGCAGGGTTAACCAGCTCCCTGCTGGGACCCTCATTAGGAGCAGCTGAGGCATTGCTGTTTCTTCTGTACCTCTTTTCACATCTGTTTCTATGTTTCTGAGAAGTCTTGCCAAGAACCCCCCAATTTATTTAGCTCTCACATCTGATTTGATTTGAAGCTTCTCAGTCCCTCACTCTTGCGTCTGGTCCGATCACTGGAGCAGAAGTCACAAGATTTCTTAAAAAGAAAACTGCAATAAAAATGCTGATTAGACAAAACTACTGAAAATCTTCAAGAATTAATTTACAGACTATATGTGACAGCCTCCCAGAATGGCATCCTTCCAACTGCAGTGTTCCTATCACTCCAGTCGATGATGGGACAGATTAGGCACTGAATTCCTGACAGCTGATACATTGGAGCATTTATATTTATGAGAAATGTTGCAATTTGGTAGGCTTTGACCATTCCTTTGAACTTTGGAAGTTCATATTGCCTGGCAAGTTTGCACCTCGGTGAACAGCCGGGTGCTGTTCAAGATCTACCCGACCCCAGCAACAATACTTTTTATTTATAAATGTGACCTATGTGTGCTTCAACTACACAAGCTTGATAAAAATCCTCTCCCAACCACAAAAAAACTGAACAGCAAATTAATTACTAGCATAGTCTCAAATGAGTTCTAAATAAAGGACACTGTGGTTGTCTTCAAGGGTGATATTTTAGGTATGAAACTCAGTTTCATGTTGGAGATCCTCCACTCTGTGGGGCCAGACAGGCTGCTGGCACACAGCCTTGCCAGCCCAGTGGGAATTGAGTTCTGCAAAAGCCTCTGAATGATGCTACCAGCAGCAGCCCACAGCTGATGTCTGTGAGCAGGGAGCATCACTGGCTACTCAGTAAGATAAATATGTCAGTGAGCCTTACAGAAACACTGCAAAGTCTCCACAGGATGGAGTGGCAGTGTGTGGCTACAAACCCAGATACTGGCTGGCAAACACATGGGCCAAAATCAGTCTTTATGATTTGAAATAAGGGGAATTTGTATTTAAGCTTTAAGGCCTAATTCCTGCAGACTTACTTTCTAACTAGCTTCACAATGTCCAGTCCAAGTTAAGGAAATAAAAAAAAAAAGCATCCGATGAATGAGGAAAAAATTTCTGCTGTCTGACTCTTCAAGTTTTGAAGAATAACTTATGAAAATTACAGTCAGTGATTGTTCAGGTTGTAAACTGAACCTTTGGTTCAGTTTGTAAGTGGATCCCTGGTATTAAAATACAGATTTAGGACCAAACTTACAAGAGAGGAGATTGTCTTGTTTGACTTGTTTCCTACAGAGGTCAAAGACAGGCAGTTATTTTTTTACAAATCTAAATATGTATCAAGTGATGGTTAAAATAGGAAAACACCCCAGGAGCTCTGACCTCTCTGCATAGGTGCAAATCTGTAATTCAGCTGGATCATAGCGGAGCTGTATGAAGCTGAGCGCAGGTCAGCAGGTGGCAGGCGGGACCCAAGGGCAGAGCGGGGCAGGAGAGGAGGCTCCCTAGGCCCGGGCTTGGAACGGGATCTCTGCCCGCGGCTGTTCAGAGCCGGGACAGCCGGGCCAGGCCGGGCTCCGCGCTGGCACCGCCGCCGCTGAAACAGGGCCTCGTGCACTGATTTATTTTAGAAAGTCCAGGGCACAGTTACTGGGCAGCCTAAATATAGCTCCACTGAAATGGAAAAACATTCTGGGATCGGTCGGGCACAAGCAACAAGCGTCCCCGCACCTCGGAAGTCGGGACGTGCTGTGCAGCGCGCCAGGCCCGCTCCGGGCGGGGCGGCCGAGCCAGGGACGGCCGAGCGGGGACAGAGCCCGGGAACGAGCCGGGCGTCCCCTGAACACAGCCACAGGTACATGCAGGAGTCTGCAAAGCGAGCTGGCTTCGACCAGAGTAATGCCATAAAGACAGGAAAAAAAAAATCTCTAGAGAAAGCAAATGGTAATTACATGTTTCTAGAGCTCCCATTCTCCAAAAACTCTGAAGCAAGATGTGGAGGAAATATGGTTTTTACTTGTGTAAGCAGTTCTTAGCCAAATGTCTTCTCTTTCCTCCCCCTTCACTACTTCTCGACAAATCCCTTTCCTTACACACAAACAAGGCTGTTGCCATAGAAGTCTTCTTGACTCGGTTAAAAAGCGATTCAAGAGGATCACCCGGTGGCTGAAGGGGCTTATGCTGAGGGTAAGGAATCAGAAAGCAGGCTGCAGTAAGGCAGCAGAAAGCAGGCTGGGGTAAGGCAGCAGAAAGCAGGCTGCAGTAAGGCAGCAGAAAGCAGGCTGGGGTAAGGCAGCAGAAAGCAGGCTGGGGTAAGGCAGCAGAAAGCAGGCTGGGGTAAGGCAGCAGAAAGCAGGCTGGGGTAAGGCAGCAGAAAGCAGGCTGCAGTAAGGCAGCAGAAAGCAGGCTGGGGTAAGGCAGCAGAAAGCAGGCTGGGGTAAGGCAGCAGAAAGCAGGGTAGAGTAAGGCAGCAGAAAGCAGGCTGCAGTAAAGCAGCAGAAAGCAGGCTGGGGTAAGGCAGCAGAAAGGCTCTCCAGGCTCTCTGCTGGCTGGGGCTGGGGGAGAGCCCCAGCTCTCCTGTTACAGCTTGCCAATCTTGGTCTCTGCTTTTGCTCAGAAAGTGAAGCTGAACAGGAAATTATTGTGCTGCGTGACACAGAGAAGTACATTATGGAGTATTAGGAAGATTATGTTTATAAAATCTTATTTTACCACTTTAACAATTAAAACCTTTGGATTTGTTTTCTTAACATAATTTTCATTTTCTGCAGTTATTGATGTTTTAATGCTCTCCTGCTTTTGCACTAATGCATAACCTCCGTGTCTCCACAGCAGCCCTGGGGCTGAGGGAAGGGAAGGCAAGTCCTGACACAGGCCAAGCATGTGGGGGAACCATGCCCTTGTGCCTCTTCCCTCCTGAGCCCAGGGCAGAGCAGAGAGCTGGGGGCACATGAGAGGCTTTGTGTGCCACAAAGAGCAGGTGGGGAGGCTTGTAAAGCAAGGGGCTGAGTGGGCCCTTCCTCCAGTGGGAGCAAATGTGCTCTCACCTCCTTCATCTTTCAGAAATGGTCTGTAGCAAAGTGCTGGTATTATAAGAGGCCCTGTGACACTGGGAGTGCAATTTAAACCAGTTCATCCATTTCCAAGAGTAAGGCTAAAATAAAATACACGCTGCTCAGCCCACTGTAAACATTAACAGCCCCCTTTGTAGCCTCTCTGACGAGCCTCCTCCAGCTACCCCTGTGCTGCAGCAGCAGTTTGGCATTGCCATTACAGATGTATGTCCTTCCAAGAACGTTCCCCAAGTTAAAGGTTGTGGGATTCACATTCTCTGAACCTGAGAGAAGCAGTGAGAGAAGCAGAGAAAAGAATGATCAAAACAATTCTTATCTCATTTTCTGCTCCTGTGCTGTGCCAAAGTAGAATGCAATCTGGAGACTGTTTACCCAAAGTGATGGTGTTTTGTTTCTTTGGCCTATGAGGGCCAAGCCTGTGTCCAGCCTGTCGGTCAGGAGACAGTCACAAGATTTTGTTGAGTTGAGCCGTTGAGTGCTTGTGGAGTTTCAGTTTAGATGCAGTGTAATATAGTATAGAATAATATAGTATAATAAAGTAATTAATTAGCCTTCTTATATCAATGGAGTCAGATGCATCATTCTTCCCAGACGAGGACTCGCCTGCTTTTAGAATGAAGGGTAACTCTTGCCTCAGAGAATTTGCACTTCTCACATGCTTTATGGAGACAGAAGCTGCCCAGCTCTCGAGGTGCCCCAGCAGTGAGCTTGCCCCACTGCCCTTTGCTGCTGCATGGCACTGGCCCAGACATGTGCCACCAGAAGCCATGTTCCTGCTGCTGCAGGCACTGAGCAGCTGTGGGCTGCCCCATGGTCCCCCTGGGCCAGGCACATGTTCCCACACAGGGTCCCAAATGTCCCAACAGAGTGGAAAGGGACAGGATTCAACATCCTGCCTTTAGCTGGAATTAAAGGACAGAGGAACCAATGGGGTCTGCCCAAAGGGAGAAGGGGAGGATGATGAAGAGGAAGGAGTCATGTCTGTTGGGGTGGATGGGATATCTGGAGAAGGCAAAGGACAGCCACCTCCTCACCAGCTCTACTGGGTGCTGGCAACTGGCTGCTGAGCTCCAGCTGTGGGGTCTGGGGTCTGAGTTCTGACCCTGCCCTGGGCCACAGGACACAGCATCCTGGATTACCTTGTGAGGAACAGGATGAAACCCACCTCTTGATTAGCTGTTGGTTAGTTAGGCTGCTGTACCCTGGGTGGGACAGAGGTCCTGTAGAAGATGGAGCATCTGGCTGTGAAGGACGTGACACAAGGCAGCACAGCAGGGTTGCACTGGGGTGAGTACTGGCCTCTCCTAGCCCAGGGGCTTCATTTGGGAGCTTCAATATTTAGTTGACATATTTTTGTGCTATTTTAAAACACACCCTGAAGTTCAACACAAGCCACTGTCACAGGCCTGAAGCTGAAAGGCAAGACAGGGCTCATGGTGTATCCTGTGTGCATGTGGATCTAATTATCGGGGGGGCATTAACAAAATTATCTCTGCCAAGGCTTATAGAACTCCCAAGACATTGTCTGAGAGAACCATCTGACATTTTTAGAGTGTTAAGGCTATGGATTTTTCATATTTTTTTAGAACTAAACATGTAAAATGCATACAATATATTTCTCCATCCTAATTAGCATTTTCATTGGCTTAACTGTGCCTGGCCCTAATAGTTCTGAGGCCCACTGATTCCACACACCAGGAGGGCCCCACAGAAAACAGATACACAAAGACAATGCAATTATGCAGGATTTTAAGCAGCTTCCACTTAACCAGTGAGTGGTGTAATACTAGTCTAAAAGCTTCAATCAGCCTTTGAAGTAAAATTTAACTGCTGAAGGAGAGAGACAGAGAGAGGATAAGGGAGAAGAAAAAGCCCAGAACAGACTGTGCAGACTGGAGCTGCACAAAAACTGCTGATCAAACACTTTGATTAGTTGAGTGCCATGACTTGAACTGAAGGAGAGCTGAACCTCAGTTTGAAAGTTGTTTCCTTCCCAGATGCAAACTCAAAAGATCACCTATCTGCTTGGTATTTAATTTGTAATATTGATGTGCCAAGCTGCTCCCACACACAGTAAATCAAGGAGCAAGGAGTTGAAGATAACTGCCAGCCCATACGGACAGTGACCTGCTTCATTTATTACCCAATGAACTGTGTCCATTTGCAGATAGAAATGACATTTTCCTTGCTTGGTGGCACTAGGTATCTTATTACAGCAGGACTGTCAGGGTCAGAGACCTACTGACAGCTCAGGATAAAAGTACCCAGTGCTTCATGGCTCTAATTCAGTGAAAGCCAGACTGATGCAGACATGGACACTCGTATCTCTTTAAAGAACAGAATATACTGCAGTGATGCCAGAATATCTTAGATGCTATTTATCTGTGAAAAAATATGTCTGAAAAAAAAGAGTTTTGACATGCTGCCCATGCCAAATGTGAAGTTTTTTGCTCTCTTCTGGAAGCAAGCAGGGTAATCCTGGGGATGTGCACCTTCCCAGGCCTGCTGGGACACAGCAGGGTTGTCAAACCCAGCCTTTGCCTTTGTTAAGACAGGCCAGAAGCTCAAGAGATGAAAAGCAGGAGATACCTGTTCCATCACCCACAGCAACACTTCCCCACGAGCAGCTGTTGAACAGCTAATCAAAAAAAGCAAGCACAGACTGGTCTAACACTTGAAACATGGTGTTGCCTTTATGTGTCACTGTCATCCATCCTTGCATGCTCCAATGCATGCAATCTTATTTTCAGGTGAGGCATTGGAAAAACTATTGCCTGTGAAGCTGAGCAGGGCATCATGTGGTGACGCAGCCCTGTAGTGTAGCACTGCCTTTCTCAGGCCAGAAGCTTTGCGCTGGATTTCAAAATACTCAGGACTGAGATTTTTGGGCTCTGTCTGAACTCTTCTTGATCTGCTTGCAGTTTTGTTTTACTTTATTTTGCTTCATTTAGATGTGGCAGTTAAGTTTTCTAAGTGACCATGTGTGCAAAGTTAGTTGGCTTTACTTTTGCACATCTTTGCATGCTATGGCCATAATTTTACAGAGGCTGTAGTTATTCTATGCAGAGTAAGCTATTTTTGATCAATACATATATACAATAATGCAGTGTAGTGGTGGAAAAGTTGGCCACCACATCTATGGAGGAGTGGATCTCCATAGCACAGGATGCATAGGCATGGGATCGCAAGAGATGTGGCACAGGCAGGCACTGGTGATCCCACAGCTACAAATATCCCTCCCTTCAATAAAATTAAAATTGAGTTAGTTCAATGAAGTGTGGAACTGGACAAACCTGGTTTTAGAGTAAAATAAGAAAAATAAACAGTACTAAACATATGTAAAAGGCATTACATATAGTAAATTCCAGAGCACATGGAGCTCAGACCAGTGCACAAAGAGAAAGGTGTGAAAAAAGCAAGTTAGAAAACATGAAAACTACTCCAAGTGGATCCTAGATCAAGAAAGAGAACTCCAACCTGAACATCAGCCTGAACATCAGCCTGAACATCAGGATCCTCCTTGCAAAACACTCTGGATGTCCCTGACTCGCTGTTATGTCCCAGCCCTACCAGACTGAGACCACCCACCTCAGGGCATGGAGGAGCAGCCTGACACCAGGAACAGGGGTAGAAATCAGGTGTGTGTGAAAGAATTTTAACTGCACTGTTATTCTTTCTTTCTTTCTTTCTTTCTCTGTATCAATTAGATCTAGACTAGAAGTGATTTTCAATTTACTGTTCAGGTTCCCAATAGTATATGGTGAGCTTCTCCTTCACCTGCAAACAAGATTTTTAACATAAGAATTTCTGGAATTAATTAAATGTGGTAACATTAAAATGATAGAGAGTCCATGGATAGGAAAGGATCTACTGATCTCTGATCTTCTGTGGGTTTGCTCTGGCTGTCACAATTCCCATGACTGAGATGTGGTATGGGCTGGCTTCTGGAGGTCAGACCAGGCACGGCTGGGAGCTGCACAGCACAGCAGGTTCCTGGGTGAGGGAGAGCTATTTCAGCAGAGTGGGAAGTTTGCATCCACCATGAGGAAATCCCAGGAAAGGGAATATGAATTTCCTCAGATCCCACCGAGGAAACAAAAATCCTGGGATAGATGAACTGCAACACACATTATTAGTGTTAAAATACTGAAGATCAGGCCAGAAAATGCTATAGCCAAGTTGATTTGGAAGGGTTAAGCTGGATTTATGAGAGGGAGTCTAGGAGAGGATGGTATGTGTCTAATTTGTAACTTAACCCAGGCTGCAGTGATATGGAGACACTAGCTGTCAAACCCTTCATGGACGCATAGAAAACATTTAACATGACTTAACAGGACTTTTTGAATCAAGTGATCTTGAAGTTTGTTTTTCACAAGCTTTGCTGATAGTGTTTTCTTTATGGACATTCCCCTGTGAAATTGTTGCCAAAACTCAGCAGGATGAAATTTCTTCTTCATGTACCCTGAGAATGTTCTCACTGCACTTCTGTGGGGCTAATATAGCAGGTATGCAGTCTTTAACAGTCTTTAATCAAGTCCCTTTTTTTTTTTCTCCTATAAATGAGGAAAGAGGTATTTGCAGTTTCTGAGTTAAGGCACTTAGGAAACAGCAAGTGCAAAAACCCAGAGGCTTGGGAAATCTGGGACCAGTGTTCGATGCATTATCATGCAAACTGCATCACATAGAGCACTGACTCCAAGTTCTGTAATCACAGCTTTTATGAACTCCAGGAGCTGTAGTGTGCTTTGAAAACCTACCTGGATGCCAGATCCGAGTTAGCCTAACCAGCTCAGTGGAATTAAACATATGGATATCATCCAGCTTCAATAGAAGCACAAGTCTGTGGCAACTCTTCAAATGTGCAAACATTTTTGAAGGCCATTGCCAGTTTTCAATATCACAATTTTTAGTCTAAT
The DNA here is from genome assembly GCF_000277835.1 of Geospiza fortis. Lineage (NCBI taxonomy): Eukaryota > Metazoa > Chordata > Aves > Passeriformes > Thraupidae > Geospiza > Geospiza fortis. The sequence goes on along the minus strand of NW_005054360.1, from coordinate 2,579,630 downwards.
ATTCAGACCTATTCCACCTGCTTCACAGCTACACAGAAACTCTGGTCTTTGCTCCAAAGACATTATTTTCTGTACGTATGGATCTCATGCAGGCAAGCCTGATGCTAGAATTAATAGTCTACTAATCATGTTAGCTTTTACTTTTCAGCATATGCTGATGCCATGTTTCTGCAGCCAAGTTATCTATAGCATGATGGATAATTTTGTCTGCTTCTAGTTTTCAAGTAATACTGGGAACATTTTAGATTTAACCAAAAGAACCTGACATTATTCTATTATTCTATTTTGGTTTTGTTCTTGGCATTGCTTTTGTGGTTCAAAAACATTCTCAGTGCCCAGCTTTCAAACTCTTGATAGAGATTGGTTTGGGTATACCCAAAGTTTCCAGTCTCTATCATCATGTGTCAGCCTCCCTCAAAGGGATAGGCTGGTTTCCCATTACTTGCTGCAGAACCTGGAATTTCTGTGCTGCCAGCTCAGCACCAGGGTTGCTCTCACAGTGTCCAACCTGTTGCCTTGTACAGGGAATACTGGGGAGGACAGAGGAAGAGGGAATATCCCTCAGTGAATCTTTCTGGGAAGCAGACTAAGTGTAGGACCCACTGACTGCTGAACTGCCCTCCCAAAGCAGCTGTGTGGAGAAGAGCAGGCACAGTGGCTCACCTGTGCTGGCAGACACAGGAGCTGGCACATGCAGCATCTTGTGGCACTCTCGTGGTCCTTGCACAAGTTGGACTGTGTACTGTCAAAGGAAAGTGCTGTGAAATGTTTTGTGGTGGTATGTTCCCCCTCCCATCCTGGCAAGATAAATCACAGAGCAGGGGGAGTTCATTAAGTTCCATGTTTGTTGATTCAAGCAAGACAGAATGAACTAAGACTGATTTTATTTGGCTGGAAAGGGCTGAACAGCAGCTAATATTGAACACCACTCATGTGAAGCAGGGACATTGGTACTGAAAGAATTATAATTTAATGTGAACAGTAATAAAGCATTCATGAATAATACATTTTAAATTATTACCTAGATATTGGCTGGCTGGAGCTCCAACCTTAGCCCATATTTCTCTGGCAGTATTTAACCTTGTCACTAATTTAGGGAATTAGAGGCACTTGAAATCCTAGCTGGAGGGGAAATATGGGTAGACTTCAAATACAATCCTTGTCCCATTCACTCACTGTTTTCCTTTTGCTCATACAAAGGAGAGTAACAGATAAAATGAAGTCTGTGAATGAAGTCCATAAAATTAGGTCTACACTCAGTCTATGTCCTCTCTACACATTGAGATGGGCCTTCCACCAGCCCAGGCCATGCTGTGCCCTCAGGAGCTCGTCAGAAGTGCAGGAGCTGTTTTCCTGTGACGCTGCAAGTACCTACAGCAGCACTTCTGCACTTCATTGTGCCCAATGCAGCAGACAGCAAATTCAGCCCATCTCCTTTTAACTGTGAGAGTTTAGATTGGGATTCACATAGAAAACATCCCACTAGCCAGAATTTTCCAGGCAATGGATGGAGGAGGCAGATAACACTGTAACACATAGGCATGTAAAGGGACACACTTCCCTTTTCCCATTGAAAACACAAGTAGCTGTATCCCTTTCCAACACTCCTAGCACTTTGCAGGTACCTTCTGCACAGCTGATTCTTGCAGCACTGCACCTCTAACAAGTGCTTTAGTAACACAGGGTACAGCTACAGATATTTCTGAATGGAGGTGTGAATTTGCAGTGTCAGTGTAGCTGTTAGTGGCAACTTCTTCCTCTTGCCTTGGAGAAAATTTCCCTTTATGGTTAATAAAGGGAAACTTTTCACTTACCATAGGCTGTGAGTGGGATCTTGCTGTGGAAAACATTATGTGATATACATGCATGTCCCCACAGTCACTTGTTTGTATAGCTGTACCTTTAGAAATAAGAGCTGCAACCCAAGTAGTGTTTGAAAAGAGTCCTACTGCTGCCCAAACAATGCTTTCAAAGGACTTTCAAACAGTGTGTCATGAGGGATTTGTAATTTGTTTTGCCATACAAACCGCTGTGGCACCCATTTAAGCCTGGGTCTGAAGCAGAGTTTGTGGTTAAAAACACTGCGCAGCTGTAATACAACAACAAAGCAGTTCCTCTGACTAATGCTGGCCACAGTCCTAGGGTCTTTTCCCTTGCTTTCTCAGCCACACCCTTCCCTGAAATCTCCTTCTGGGTTATGCAGCTGACCACAAGTCCATGGGGTTAGTCTATAACGGCAAAATGATTTTCCAGACCAGAACATTTACAGTTTGATATCTAGATAAAGAGTGACTAATTTTTGACTCATGAGTAATGCCTGACCTTACTGATGTGCCCCCAGCTGGTTTTCAGAAATTGAACTATCAGGGGAAATACTCATCCTCAAATTCCCAAGCGCCATAGATGTCATGTGGCTGTCACCAGAATGACAAATGTGCACCCACACATCCCTCCCCTGCTGCACCCCAGAATGCTGTGGCCCTTCAGAAGCTGAAACATCTGCAGCCTTTCTCCTGAGCCTGGGTGCACACACAGGTGACAGCTGTTACCTTTCTTGCAGCAGCTGTACACACAGCTCCTGCACAGCCACCCCTCCCCTGCCAAGCCATGCTGGGCAGGACTGTGCATTAATTCAAGATGTGATAGGGTTAAGCAGAACAGACATTGTGTGCAGGGTGTATTCTGTTTTCATCACGCTATTTTGAAAGTAAGGGAATGCATGAGAATATGTATTTGCTGCAAAAATTGCAATAATTTGCCCAATAATTTCCCTCTTTTTTTTTTTGTTTTAATAAGAAAACCACAAAGTCTGCCACCAAATATTCCCCATTTTTTTTGAAATTTCCCCCAAACTGAAGCTCCTGTACAAGCCAGGCACTTTCACAGAAAAAAAGGCAATAAAAAAGTTGGATCATTAACATTGTGCAGAAGCCCAGTTTCATATGAATGTGTTGGAAATGTTCATACTTTCAATATCTTTTCCTCCTTACCAGTAGGAAACCATGTAACATAAGGAAAGAAGGTGGAACAACACATGGTACAACATGGAAAAACTGCAGTAGTTCTCCTCACTGCTCAGAGATCTCCCTTTAGCAAACTTGCAGTCCACCTTGCAGTCCACAAGAGTGCCTATGTGCTGCACTTGAAGTGGTGAAAATCCACAGGAACAGGTGTCTCTTGGCTAAGCATTCCAGTAAGTGAAATTTATTGTTTTTATATTCCCTTCTCCCATTTCTCAAGCGAGGAATCTTCCATCACTAAATCAACATGACCCAGACTGGTGCAGGAAGATAGAGAACAGGACAAGTGCAGACTTTCAAAAACTAAAATAGAGTCAAAGAGGTCCTCTGCAATACTGAGTTTTACTATGGTACCAAGATGACTCAAGAGAGCTACCCTGGGAGGCTAACAGAAGAAGGAGGCAGCAAGAAAAGCTTATCACTGGTATCAATATGACAAGAATGGGTGAAAATCATCCTAGACTTGAAACAATCTGATCCCTCCACCCCAGTGCATTCATCATCACATTGGTCACAGATAAGGGCAGGAGGGTTTGAGGGTGAACATTTGCTTTGTGCTTTGCTGCTTTCTCTGTTTCCAGGGCCAGAAAGAATAAGAGCATCACCTATCATATGTCAGTCCACTGGCAATTTCTCACTGCTAAGGAGAAAACTGGGTTTGGCAACACCCTGTGTCTTATGGATGGCCCAAATGTCCTTCCCAAGGGAGAGGACAGAAATAGCCCCTTCGTCCTTCCCACATCACCTGTCCATGCGGGAGTCACTAGATCTGCCCCTCCCTGTGAGTGGCCCATCCAACAGGGAGCATCCAAGCCTTTCCCAAGACTCTCCTAACACCCTTATGACAGTGATCTGCCTCAGTGTTGTTGTTGGCATGGCTCACTCAGCAGCCGTCACATCCCAGCTTCATAATTGAAGCTACAGGCCCAATTCATTAAAAGAAGATTTACTGGTGTTAGGAGGGTTTTGTCATAGATTTTGTTTTCATAAATGGGGCTGTCTAGTGCATGTGATTTACAGAGGAAAGAAAAATCTGAATTATGGGGAGAATTGCATGTGAGCAAGATTCTTGGAGCGAAAATAGTTTAGTATGGAAATGTGACACAGATCTGGAGAAGGAATTCAATCTTCTCTCTTACCTGCTGACATCCCAGGAGATGTCTCAGCAAGACAAAACCACACTGGGCTTGTTGTGCTGCTCTGTACAACACTCTGCTCCTTCTACTCTCCAGTGTGTTCCAGCAGCTCCAGGGGAGCTCCCAATGAACAAGGGAGTCCCAGCTCCCGCTGCTCGCTGCCTCCCCAGTGTAGCTCTGCTGTCTCTGAGAACCACTCAGCTAAATGCTGAGGCCCTGTAGATATCTTCTACACTTGGAGTGACTTTCCAGCCAGACTGGAAAGTACAGCCCAGCAAGATTAGCAAGGGAGCTGCAGCTCTAGTGTGAGTGGCTGTGAAAGCCACAGTGTAAGAAACGTGTGTGACGTCCGGGTATGGCATAATAAATGATAATAGCAATAATAAATAATGGCATAACAAATCATAATAGCAAGCAGGGACCTAGTCAGTGCAAGCAGCCAAGTCTTGAGTATGTCTCATCCTAAATGGGTGTCTAAAACCACAGGCTCTCCAATAACCCCCTTCTTTTCATTGCCTACCAAGGGAGCCAGGGTGGTGATTGGACCCAGTTGAGGTGAAGTCCCTCCATGGATCCTGATTCAAGCTTAATTGCAACCTTGCTGCTGCCCACGGGGCACAATACAAACAGCACAGCTATGTACAGTGCTGTCTGTGCTGGCAGAAGCAATGCAACGACTCAATCCAGGTGGGGAAATCCTGAGGACAGACCAAAACTTTTCTAGTCCCCTTCCCTCTTCCCTCTCCCCTAAAAACAGTTTATGCCTATTAGCCTTTATGTCTAGAGAGCAAAACAATTGAGTAAAAATTCCTGTTCTTTCACTCAACTCTTTATATTTGTTATTAAAAGACAAGTAAATTATTATACAAAAAAATGTGTAAGTTTCTAATTTTTTATGAGTTTTTTCTCTCAGAATTCATAAAAGGCTATAATGTGATTAACAAAGCCAATGAGTAATGTACAACTTAGTATCGTGGTCAAAATCCACGACAGTCAGGAGTTAACAGACCTATAGAAGTGAACAAATAAAAGTGAATGGCTGTTATTTGTTTTGATTATGATGTGATAAGTATTTTGCTCTTGCAGATCTGATATGCTGCAGTGACCTACGTGTGACACATAGCTCCTCCAGAGAGTGTCCTGTATACAACCAAGCAATTTCCCTGGACAGACCTTGTATGTACAAATGATTTTCTGGAAACATTCTTTCACATCTTTACTTAGTGATATCATATAGGCCAGAAAAGCTTGTTGACTTTTTAATAAAAAGGAAGTGTGAAGTGAAGCATTTATTGCCTTTAAGTTGTTCATACTTGTTCAGGAATCAGGAGCTGTTTTCCAGGAGGCCCTGCAGGTGTCCGAGTGCACATTGAATTTGACATCTATTGTTTATGCCAAGCAGTAGATTTTTGAGGAACAATTGGAAACATTGAGAGAAAAGGGAAATTTTGGACTTGTGCAGTGGGAGTGATCTTGCACAAAACCTGAAGCTAAATTTTACTTGCCCAGTGGGAGAACAAGGTGCAAAACCACTCTTATGAATCATTCCTCATTCCTCATTCAGTGCCTAAATAGTGCATATTAGATATAGGTTGCTCTTAAATTGCTTTTGACCAGGGAGTTATCCACTGAGTAATTTTGATTAAGCAAAAATATTGTAAATAGTCATAACTTGCTTGTGGTCAATTCACAGAGAAAAAAAAGAAAAAAAAAGTTAAACCATCCAAATATTATCTTTATTCCAAAAAGTTTATTATATTCTAATCACATGGTAACATTCAGGTATATCTAGTTAAACCCCACTGGCAAGCCATCAGCAATAGAAACCAGGAAAATCAGCCTTGATGCTTCAAATCCATGTTTTTCATTTGCACACCAAGAACCATGTAGTAAAGAGGAAGAACCTGAATTTCAAATGCAAGCTGACTGGCAACAAGCAGTTACCTTGGACAAATTTCACAGCAGTTGTTCCAGGGATCTGATGACTGAAAACTGTAGTTTTAGGTCAATCATATTTCATAATCCAGTTTCAAGGCTGGGCTTTTTCTGTGTGGAACAGTAAAACTAGGAAGAGATTAGGAAACCTGCCTAATAATTAGCATTCCAGCCTGTCAGAGTCATATTATGGCACATAAAACTTTGATTAGATGAACAATCCAAAGGTTGCCAAGATAAGGATTCAAAAGCCAGGCAATACCAAAAATAAGGTCATTATACTCAGTTTCAGAACTTTGAATGACACAGCCATGGTATCCTTCTGGGGGAGTCATCACTCTCCTCCACAGAAAACACATGGTCTGTGTAATTAGCATGTCCATGAATGAAGATCCCATCTGTACTCACCAATATAAATTATGACAGCCAGAGCTTGCCAGAAAATTGATTTTTCTGTTTGACGTGTGTCTTTCCTGGTTTTTCAGGATTTTTAAGCCTGGCACCTCATCTTGCCCAAAGTACAGCTACCACTGGCTCTCAGTGGTACCACCCACCTCTTCAAAGACTGCTTGAATGAAGTGCCCTGCATCACCTGGGACAGAGGGACAAGGACAGTCCATCTTTTTGGAGCACTACTGTCCTTTCTATCCTTGTCCTTCCTGGCTACAATATATGCTTCCCTTCTTTTGTGCTCAGAGAAGATGGACTTTGTAAGGTTCTAAAATCACAGTCTAAATGTACCTTGAAAATTGCTCTGGTCTTTCAAAGGTTGTTCTTTTTCTCCATGTTCTGCACTATAGTCAGTTCTTTTGGCATATTGCAAGACTTTTCCAAAGAATGGAAGAACTGTCAGTCATCCCATCACACATACAAGAAAGACCATCCAAGAATTTCAGGGCATGAAAAATCCAGCATTTTTTGATTCTTAACTTGGATCTTGAAAGTAACTTAAGCTGGATATCATGGAAA
>NW_005054360.1:2568537-2572560 GCF_000277835.1 Geospiza fortis | reverse complement strand
CCTGCTGAAACTTTTTTAAAAGATTGTCAAAATCACAAACTTCAAGACTGGGGATTTATAAAAGAGAAAACTCTTCAACCCAAATAATGAGTAGACTTGCTAGATCTCTCCAAAATAGCACTTTCTGTAAGACCTAAAAGCATTTCTCCACGAAGGGTTCAAAGCTAATAAGCTAAGGACTGGTGTATTTTACAGACATAGGACTGTGGAGAATGCTCTACATCTTCCTCTAGACATTCACTGAGATTAGACTGACACCAAGAGTTGTACTGAACTAAATCCACAGCCAAAAAAGTGATAGAGTCTCTTGCTTAATGTGAGTAGCAAGTCTCTTCAGACTGAATTGCTGGATTTCTGTTCTACACTAACAATCTGTAGGACTAATTCACAGACCATAACTGATCACTTATTAGATTAAGGTGAAAACAAATACTCATACAAATCACCTTCTTTCTTCCTACAGATAGCTTCTTCAAAATGTTACTGTTCATTTGTAGAAAGCCCTGTTTGGAAGAGAAAGGAAAAGCATTACTTTGATACTATCTGTATGAGCATTGCCTCTCTTTACCTATTTTTCTGAGGGCTAAAATGTGGGAACTGAAACAGGAACTCCAAAAAGGTTCTGATTTAGATATGCTTGAATATTTATCATCCCAAATTATGTTTCAGGTTTTTTTCTTTATGCTCATGTCTGTTCTTTTGAATTTAGTTTTCACTGACACATGTTTCCCCCTAAAGACTCTTGCACTGCAGGAAAAAGAGCCCCTCAAAGCTGGTTTGTGTAGATTTTTAAAACTGGCTTTCAAAACATGCTAAGCAACACACACAGCTGCAGTAAAGGGCGCTAGGCTTTTGATCTTAAAAAGGAATCTAAGTTTGAAAAACACTCATTTTATGCAAATAAATCTGTGAAGAAAAACAGTGTAAGAAAAATCCATGCCCTTTAGAGACCCAAGAAAGCAGCTGGCTCTGCAGGAAGCAGCCTGCAGGTGCTGGGAACTAGCCAGAGGGTCAGGCTTGCAGCTGCTGTACTCAGACCTGGCCTTTAGTACAGTGGGAGCAGGAAGATGTGCCTGAGGAAGCAGTAGTTGTCCCTGAAGAGGGTTCACCCCTTCCTGGCTCCAAGTAGAAGGGGCTGCTTGGCTCTTTCCATCACATGCAAATTTCTATCAGACTGGATTTTGTGTTTCTCTAGTAAAAAAATACTTAATTTGAGAAATATTTATTTGACGTTTGTGTCTGGCAGGCATTTCCCTCTAGGGCAGCCTGTGCTCTGATTTTGGTCAGTCCAGTAAAAAAGAGTCAGATAAATGCTTCTGGAGACCTGCAAAGGAGAGACTGATACATTACTCATTTGAAACAATAGTAGCTTCTTTTTGCAGAACTTGTACTTTTTCTTTTTTTTCTTTTCCTGCTATCATGACTATGGATTTTTTTCCCTCTTCAATACCTTTCATATGAATATCCTACCTTATCAAAGGAAGTATTAGAAGCTGAGGAGAGAAGGGGAGACAAAAGAAATGCAGTTGCCGTGTTTCTTCCCACCCAGGTAGATCTGGATTACTTGTCCTTCATCTCCTTAGTCTGTAACTCCAAAGGGAACAGCATAGGTATAAAAGTTTATGCCATGCTGTGTGACTTGCTGTGTGAAATCCAAGGGCTGTGTAACAAGCCAAGGCTGACACAGTGCAGACAATGTGATTGCACTGCCTGCCTTTTGTGTCACTACAGAGAAGGAGGTGGAGCAAGGCACTTGCACATCTCCCAGGAAAGAGAGGATGGGTAGACAGCTGGAAAAACAAACATTTTAAGAAAAACAGATGACAAACAACAGACAACCCAGTCATGAATATGTAGTGCTAGTGCAACATTTTCCTACCTTCAGGTCTCAAAACAGATCCACCACTTTATAAGATGGGAAGCACACAAAACCCATTGCCATGTTTACCAAATGTGTTTACATCAGTATCAAGGGTGAAAAATTACCTCCATGCTACCGCACTCTTGAAACATTCCTTTTTCTTTCTCCCAGCTCATGTTGTGACATGTTTCAATATAAATGTCCCATAACCAACGTTTACTGAATTCAAAGGTTGGAGAAAATCTAAGTCAGACTTGGAATTGAGATGGATTTCAGGAAAAAATTGTGTTGATTTGGCAACTGCTCTTTCAAACTTCAACCAAAAATGTGTAAGTGATGTGTGAGGTTAATGAGCAGTTGAACAATAATTATTCTATTCAGTGGGTGATCCCAGTCATCCTGGAACACAGCTCCCCATGAAAGAAATGCCAAGACAGCTTTCCTCATCCAGCATGAAGCTAACATGCCTAATCCCTTCCCAGTTATTCTTCAGCCATCTCCACCCAATCAACAATGAAGAACAAAGCCAACCTCCACAGACTTTTTAGCCCTCAAGCTATTTTCCATACAAGTGTGAAGTGTCAAATTTGCTGGGTCTGAAACCACAGGATTGGGATGGGCCAAGTCAGTTGTAGAACAAAGTTAAATGGGATTATGAGTTACATGTTTGTGACTGGAATATAGGATGGTTGGCATGAAAAGAACTGTGGAGCTCTGGCTGCTAGCATTTGGCAAGTGGGAAGAAACTGTTCTTGAAGCAATTTTGAAAACAGTATCTTATTGCTCTGCTTCCATGAAAACCATCATTGGAATAAACCCCATGTCTTTTGAAATATTCATTAAAAATAAAAGATTCTCCCTTGCCAGAAGAGTCCAGTAGCCTGAAGTATCTAAGTCCAACCTCATAATTTGGGTTTGTACCAGACAGAGAAGATTGTGGCTGCCATGCATTGACTTTTATTCCTTTTTATTAAAGTTTCAGGGAATGTCTCTGTCTTTCCTTCTAAAAAAATCCTATTTTGTATTTAAAAAATTGATATTCAGTAGGTGTAGGAGAAAGTGTCTGTAGAGGCTATTAGCTGGTGTAGACTGAAGACTGATTACTGGCATTCCAGTTCAAAAAGAGGAAAGAATTAAAAACACAGGGTTTTGGCCAGAGTGCAAGGTGTAAATGAGATCAAGCCAGGTATGACACCAAGGGCAGGGAGGGATGGCTGTGGGAGGGATGGCAAGTAGGATGCTCTAAAGAGGTTTACTGAAGAGTCAAATGTTGGTGATGTTGTTTTGGCCGAAGTGAGAGTAGAAGTGTTTTGTTCAGAACCAAGGGCACGTGTCAGTGAAGCAGACACAGAAGTTTTCAAAGGTCAGTGGTAGCTGGTGAATGTGGTGACACTGCTGAGTAATTTTGTTCATGTAGTGATCCCTTCCTAATCCTGGGAAATCCTCTTACAGTGAAGTTGCGGTGCCCCTGCCTTTGGGGAATCTGCTGAAGCAGCACTTACGTGTCTCAGGGATGCTGAAAGGATAATCTGGTTGGTGGCAGTAGATGGACTGGCCACCTAGAAGCAGAACAGCAGGTGCTGTCATGGGTGCCTCTGCAGGTCTGACTGGAGCTGCTGCAGTCAGGTACATCATCCCAGGTAGGCCTATCCTAAGGAGACTTAAAATGGAAGTGGTTTAGCACAGGCATAATTGGTGCCTGATGTAACTCTTGGGGGGCTTGTGCAAGGCCAGGAGACTTCAGTGATACTTGTGGGTCCCTTACATCTCAGGGTATTCTATGATTCTATGACACATGCTCACAGGTAAATCCCAGGAAGTGTGAGCTCTGTTGAAAGGTTTCTAAATTTCTTGTCCCTATCCAGGTCTGCCAAATGATGCTTCTAACAGTATGTCACAGCCAGACCAAAAGGCTGGCACACCTTATATACCTGGCCTCCCTACCTTCACCTCCCACCAGCTTTCTCTGTCCCTGGTCCAGGCTCCAGTTCAACAGGACTTGGACCCATCAAGTCTCACCTATCCCACCTGCCTGCCACCCTCCCCACCCTATCTCTGAGTGCTCCCGCTACACTTTCCTGCCTCAGCCTGTTTCCATGCCGGCCGCCCGCAGCCCGTGTCCCTCGGTGAGGGTGTCGGGCCGGGCACGGCCTCTCTCCGCC
>NW_005054360.1:2563656-2568329 GCF_000277835.1 Geospiza fortis | reverse complement strand
CACGCCTGAGCTGGGGTCGGGGTGGCGCATAACATAGATGACACGAAATTGAGACAGACGCACATCAGAGCCGTGACTTCTGTCTCTGCTAACGTGAGGAGAATGAAAGGTCCCTGAGGAGGACGTGGAGAGGGAATCTGCTGCTGCCTTCCCAGCAATTTCTGCTGAGGAGCCCCGGCTGTCAGAGGGCGAAGTGGACATGCAAGCCAAGAGCCACACTCGGGTGGGTTTGTGGCTGCTGGGAGACCCGAGCTCAGCTGCAGCCATTCCAAACAAGGCACTCTCCTGAAAGCAGCCTGTTTCTTTACTGCCCTGCCTGCACATAATTGAGGTACTTTTACCCCATCTCATCTCTGTCTCTTTGCATCACCACCCCACAGCTATTATGAACTTCTTCAGTTATTTATATCGTTCAAATTTACTGACACTGCCTAAAAAAAATTCCTCAGGGCAGAGTTTTAGGAAATTGGTCAGAAATCTCAGAAACTGAGTCATTTGGGATGGGTTGAACTTTGCTTTTTTTCCTCCAGCTGCCTGCTGTGTGTTTGTCAGATAGGGATTGAAGTGAGGAAGGGTCTTGTAGTTCAAACGCCTTCCCTGCTGCAGCGATGTGGAGCGTGGCACAGGATGCAGCTTATCACAGATAGCAGCTGTGTGTATCAGGGGTCTCCACTTCCCTCTCCCATGCTGTTTGCTCAGCTCCCTGCCTCTCCCGTGCACGCTGTGTGAGAAGCTGGGGTAGGGGATGGATTTCAGACCCATTAGCAGCTTTCCAGACAGCTAAAGTCAGTGTCACGGGGCACATCCTGCTGATTCAGCAGTGGAGGGCAGTTCCTATCTCAGGGGGAAGGCGAATAAAAAAGAAATAAATCTACTTTACCTCAGGAGCCATGAGTTGCACCTTTCAACCCTGTCTAGGTGAAATGTGGACTTAGATTACAAAACTGTACTGCTTCACTTGCATGGCTGGAGCAGTGTAATTTCTAAGCCATTAACAGGACTGTACAGATATAAATGCAGTCCCAAGCATTTACCAACCACTGCACTTCAGCCAGAATGGACACTCCATAGAGCTGTGTCCACACCAGGATTTGGTGGTTTGAAAGGTTGATGGTGGGGGGAATATTCAGATACTCAGATCAAAACCATGAAAAACTGCTTTTGGGCTGGGGGGAAAAGGGGGTGTGCAAAGACCATTTCTGAAGATTTGAAATCAATCCGCCATTGTTTTGTTATTTTCATTTCTCCCAAATACTCTTTCCAAATCTTAGCAAAAACATTTTCCCAGGATTATTAAAACACCAATGACATACCAAATAATATTTTGATAATAAAACTGCAGTAAAAGGCACAACGTTCTCAATGAACATCCTCTTATTGCAGGAGTTGACAAAATTCCTGAATTTTGTTTTTAACTTCTCCAGGAGAATAATGGATGATTTTTACATAAGGAATGTTTCTGTTTGAAATCTGTCCCAGGAACCTGGTAGCCTCTGTTTGCCTGTCATGAATCACCTCCCTGTTGTGCCTGTGACCCTTGGGGGCAGGGAAAAGGGCTCTGTATTTTTGGCACGGTGCTGATATCCGTCAGGGGACTGTTGGCTGAAGTGTCAGAATTGTATGAGAGCCGCGTAGGTTAAGGAGGATGTTGCAGGAACACGGAGGTGTGTCTGCACTGAGAGGGAAAAGGAGCTGGAAAATAATGCAGAAGGCAAAAAATGGTTTGTGGATACTTGTCAACCCCAGGCACTCAGGAGAAGGCTGAGAAGGGAAGGAAATGAGAAAAGCAGCATATCGTGAACTGAAGAGAGCAGTGACAATTTACAGCAGCCGAAGATCCCCTCCACAGTGTTTGTACTCCTTTCATGTGGTGTTATCAGAGCTCTTTGGAAGAGTTTATTATCGTGTTCCCTCAGACAGCAAGCAGACAGCCATCCTGTGACCCACATCCTGAGTTTTACAGCCCTCCTTGTCCTGTGCCATCTGGGGTATTTATAGTGTGACCCACCACTGGGAGAGCAGAGGACTTCCTTTATACTCTCAACATTACGCTACAATAATAACGAGAAAATGGGACAAATGACAAGCTTTCCTGCCCAAAAAATGTCATAACCCCCTGCCACTTCAAATGATGTGAGCTGGCCAGGTCACCACGCTCATGGCTCTGTGGGTTTCAGGGTACTGTTGTTGTTGTGACTATGCTGAAAGGCCGAAGGCTGTACCTGGGGAAGTACATGGAAGGAAAGTCTAAATACACTGCAGACTAAATCACACAGGGAAGGGGTAAGAGAAGCTGAAGCTCCCTGGTTAGGGCAGCATCTGCAAAGTGAGCTACAGCTGGCCTGTAAATACACTGCTACAGAGCATGGTATAGCACCTCAAAGAGATTTTAGAGTTTTTCCTTTTTTTTTTTTCCCCAGGAATTTGCCTTGATCTTAATTATTGTTACAATAAGTGATATTCTTTTAAGGGATAAAAGGAAGGAGTTGGCTTCCTTCCTTTCTGCATCATCTCCTGAGGTATCACACTTCTGCAGGCTGGTGCTAGCACCTCACTGCATAAATAGTGCAAAGGGATTCCCCAGGGGGCTGTTTTTCTTTCCCCCAAGAAAGGGACGATTTTGAGAGATAAAATAGCTTTAACTGAACGTGGTAACATACCATTGTTGCCCAGAAAGGTCAAACAAAGGGGCTGTGAGAGGTCAGTGGGAGAGATAAAGAAGATGAGGTGTGTGGAGAGTAAGATAAGAGCTGAGGGTCTTATGTGATTATCAAGGGTCAGGCATGTGTGGGCTAGAGTGGCAAAGGATGAGTGAGCTTGTGGCTCTCCCAACTAGAGCTGGAGAGGGGGTGAAGGGAAGCCATGCATCGAGGAGGTTTTCTGATTGACTTGGCAAGGAAACTTCTGAGCGAGAGCTGAGCAACCTCTGCTCACCCTTAGCCATCACTACGCTTTCCCACTGATGTGCTTTGCAGGCCAGGGTGGGCCTGAGCACCATCAGATTTGCTTGGCAGGAGCACTGGGACTGTGTTGGCCAGCCCCAGTCCCTGTCTGGTAGCAGGAGCAGAACATGTGCCCCCTGAAGCATGCTATGAGAGTGCTGGCCAGGTGACATCCAGGGGCAAAGGTGAGAGGTGCCTCCCTGCTGGAGGGGCTGGCATCAGCCTTGATACAGCAGAGAAGGGGGGTGGTAGCAAGTGCAGAAATGTCTCTGCTCTTATGCTTTCACTTTTCCTGTGGGGCTGTGTGTGGGTTCCCCAACATATGGCCGGCCCCTTTCTTCAAAATGTTGGGTCTCAATGGAACAGGAGAGTTTGGACCCAGGGCTTCTGCAAATGGGCCCATTCTGTTAGGTACATGTGCAAGAAGTAATGAACAACATGCTTGGATTGATTCAGGGATCAAAACCAAGGTAAAGAGTAGAAACAAAATCCCCCATATATCAGCAATGGAAAAGAACTGCACGCATTCTCCTACCAGCAGAAGAAATATAGGAAAATTGGTTTCTAGACTCAGATTGGGTAGAAGGTGGGATTATGCTGGACTAAAGATTTTTATACTTCAAGCAGGTGGGGAAGGAGGGAGTATAGTGAGATCACATTGACTGAATGGTGAAGGGGAGAGCAAAACTGCCACAATGATTTCTATCTTCAGCCTCCCCAGATCTGTTGGGTCTTTTGTTCCACATGTTTGTTGGTGACATGTGAGAGGTACTGGGATGAATCCACTGCTTCTACACAGCAATACATGTGAGTGTGACTGTAAGGTCCAACCTGCCTGTGAGCCAGTGACAAAAGACGGAGCTGCACGTTCTAGCCATGAGCAACCTACAGTTTTGCCTGGGGGAAAAAAAATTGTATTAACTTGATAACTTAGCTCTCTTGAAGTCCTATCAGCACAGATACAGAACATGCCATTCTTTACTGCAACACAGCCAAAGTAAACTATCCCAGTGCCATATCAGCTTTTGCAAAGGGAGAGGAAAACACTGACATGGAGTGGAAAATGCTCTGGTGGCGTAAGTTTGGCCGGTGCACATGGCTGGGTGCCAGGCAGTAAAGCGGGAATCTGGCCTCGCACAGAGGCAGAACACACCCTACAGGTAGCAAACAAACAGAACACAACCTGGAAATGAATGTCTGTGTTGGTCTGAGACAGTGTGGATGTGGAAAGAAATTCTTTAAAATAAAAAAAAATTCTATAGACACCAGGTTTGGAAGTAGCAGACCCCTGGAGAATACTGCAGCCTTTTAACACTTCACCAATACATTTATCTTTCTTGAAGGCAGTGCAAACATCAGAGCACATGCTCATTTTACCTCATGATAACAACTTCAACAACATCACTGAGTATTTGGAAAATGTCTTGTCTTGAATAAAAGCACTCCTCTGGTTTACTTTTAAGCCCAGAAACAGCATTTGCATTGTGCAGGAAAAAAATACAAAGAAAATTCTTAAAACACATTCATCTTCTGATATCATATAAATAGTATTATAATTGCTTACGTCTATTTCCTCTATTTTTATCCCACTAAATCTGCCTGTGGACTAGTGAGAGAAGAAAACCAAGGCAATGACATAGTATTAGTTTTGGAGAAAGGCCACAGTATCTTAAAGACAATGCAGAGAATTATCTGTATTGTATAAGGACAAAGACACATGGATACTGATTC
>NW_005054360.1:2542893-2563611 GCF_000277835.1 Geospiza fortis | reverse complement strand
TTCAAAATGCTTCTGATTATTTTCTCTGCTGATCCAGAGCTCTAAAGAAAGCTGAGATTGTGGCTGTTAAGGGTAGAAAGTTCTTCCTTCATTTTATAATATGTATGTTATTGTGGTTTCTCTTGGCTGGGAAATTTCATTTCTATTTCTAATCTCAGCCATGTGTCGGTCAATTCTGATTTAAGTTCCCTTCATCCTCTCCCTGCTGTGCAGCTCTGCATGCCATATTGCAAACATATTTTTCAGCATGGGTGGGAGGTAGCACTGGTTTGGGCTTTGCTATTGATATCAGGATTTCCCTTTTTCTTTGTTTGAATTTTTTTTTCTTTGAAAATAGAATTGATGGTAAACAGGTTTCATTTAGTCCACAGGGAAGGAAAGTGAACATTTTCGTGCAAATTTGAATAAGAAATCACAATTTTCCAATTTTTATAATTAATTCAGGGATATATTC
This sequence comes from Geospiza fortis, assembly GCF_000277835.1. NCBI lineage: Eukaryota > Metazoa > Chordata > Aves > Passeriformes > Thraupidae > Geospiza > Geospiza fortis. Next base: position 2,563,157 of record NW_005054360.1, on the reverse strand, counting down.
ATCATGTCATGAAATCTTCAGCTTGAACCTTCATTTGGTTTATGTAGAAGAATAGAAGTCTAAATTTTGTAGACTCCACATGTAATTAAAACCCACTCCAGTAAATTAGGGCTCCAGCACTGTGGCTTATTGCCAGTGGAGGGAAATTAGGGGATTGTTTGATCCTCAACCAAGAAAATACCAATGTCTTCCAAAACGACAGCTTCACACAAAACATTCAAAAGTCTAACAAGCTGTCAGTTCTCTCTATTCCTTTTAGCACTGTTTTGTCTGTCTTCTTTGAGCTGAAGGCTCCTGCCAAGTAAAGATTCATTTCTCACATATACTTGCCTATCAAATTTTGAAGTTGGACAAAAGGACCCACTTAGCAATTGCAAGAACTGTTATCATTTAAAATGGAAGAACACTGGATTTCTGCATTTCTCCCAATCACTCCACTGTTTTTGTTTTTTTTTTTCCTTTGAAAAAAGGCAGTGAAGAACATATCAACATTTTAAACCAAAGAGAAGGTCGAGCACTATAAAACTAATCTTCAGCAGGCTGTCCATGTGGAAAAGGCAATAGAATGTTGACTCTAGATATTTATACTGATTTTTGGTACTAAACAGAAATATTTTGCAAAATTCCAATATTTATCCTTAAATAAGCTTTGATAAGAATGATTATATTTAAGGGTGAGAGGTTAATTCTTTACCTCTGACTTTACAAATTTAAGCATTGCTGTCCTTCCTGTTCTGCCCAAATCATTGGATGTTTCAGTACAAAGACTTGCTCCCCACATCAGGAGCGGAGTCAAGGAAACTTGATGGTTTTGATACATGATGCTGATATTTTCAATAAAGACAAACCTGTTGTATGAAATACAACAGCCCTTCTTATGCCTGGGGAAGGCTTCTTGAGTAAATATCTGATGAGTGATGCTTGGTCAGGTATCACAAGGCGTGCACTGTATCACAGGGCATTTCTGTCGCTGGAGGTCTCAGGTCATTCAGAGGCATTTCCCTCCTTTGCCTTCCCATCCCCTCCTTTAGCTGCGGTGGTGGTGGCACTTCAAACACTGAAGAGCTCTGCTCAGACCTCACTTTGTCTAGTTCCAGAGGACTCTATCAAGGAGGATGGCGTGAGGCCCGCCAACAGCGGTTCTTCAGGGAAACCAGATTCCCGCTGGCGCTCGGGAACCGCAGGAGGGAGCGCGCTGCCCTCCCCAGATACGCCGCCCGCGGGCAGAGCCCGCCCGGCCCCCGCTCCCCATCCCAGACCGGATCCCAGTCCCCCTCCCCATCCCAGCCCCGATCCCCTTGCCTCTGCCGCACCGGGAGTGGCCGTCCTGCCCCGGCAGCCCCGGAGTTCACGGGTGGCTTCTCTTCCTCATATAAGAGATAGGAGCCTGGAATGTCGTGTTCGATTTTATCTCCCTGCCACCAGCCGCTGTTACTGGTACCAGCCCCTCAGGATGTGACTGTCCCTTCTGGATTTCAACAGGGTAAAGGGAAGGAGATGGCAGGCCCTCTTTAGCCATCCAGGTTCTGAGTGTCCCCATTAAACATTTTTCTAAATGTATGGATCAGTCAGCTTTGGGGGTTTTTTGCATGAATTTCTGAGAATGCTCATGAAACCAGCATCTTCCCCCGACCTCAGCTTCCTCAGCTATAACAGCATAGCAGCAGCATGAGCTGGATACACAGCACGTTGTAAAAACATAATTTTTGAGATCTAGCTCTGCTCTTTGCCCTACAATTAAGGCAGAGTTCCTCATTTTTCACTGTACTTGCATTGCACGAGGCACTGGAAGCAGCCTGCTGCATCCTCCACCTCTGCACCCCCTCAGCCCTGAGCTCCTGCTGCTGCCATTACCAGTGACAGCTGTTGCCAAGACAGTTTTATGGACCTGCTGAGACAGGCACTGGCAATCCCCATTTACTGGTTTTTAACCATGTCTGGCATAAAAGGAGCTCTCTGTTGACTGCAGACTGACAAAAGGCTTCTGGAAAGGTGGTTCAGCTATGGTACAATACAGTCTATTCCAATAGCTGACCCATGGCATCGACACTGTAGAAACACTGAGGCAGAATTGTTGAGAAAACTGTACCCTCTGGATTTCTAAGTTGTCTGTATCATAGTATCAAATGAAACTACCAATCTTGTTAGAGGAATACAGCATTTCTGCTCCTTCATCCACTGGTCAGTCACAGACTATTGCAAAACAAAGCTTACCCACTTTTTAGGTTCTCATTTTTTGGTTTTGGTCAATAAAACTTTCTCTGCAATATTGTTGCCTCTTCTTCTTCTTCTTCTTCTTTTTTTTTTTTTTTTTTAAGATCTTGGATGTTTGTGTGCTTTGGAAAAGTAATTACTTGACATAACTGATGAAACAGACACATTGCAGAATCAATAAACCTATTCCTATCAGAAGAAAATAAAATGCACAGAAAACTTCTGTTCCATGTAGACATAAACAGAAGGTAATAGGAATGCTTATATGGGACAATATACAGTTCTTCTGCAATCAAGGTTAAACTAAAACTTTCAATTAATTGCTATGCATCTCAGCTTCACTGGTTAGTAGGAAGATGAGAGTGGATGAAGTTCTTTCAGAACTGTTTTTTATGGGCAGGATTCAGGTGGGGAGGCACTAGAGGGAGAAACATGTTTTGTAGCTATTTACAAGTCCCTGGATGTACTAGATGGTGATGAAGAGAGGTGAATACAGTAAGAGTGGTAGGAACAGTTTGTCAACAAGTATTGCTACACAGCATGTGCAAGAGTTAATAAAATAAATTATACACCACATTTTCTTTTCAAGCAAGCTTTAAATAGTCCATATGTAACAGAATCATGTGTTACAGACAAGAAACTCTTGCTGCCAAAACACAGGATGAGTGTTTTTCCCGATCGTTCTTTCCAAATTACAGACTTAGGAAAAAATATTTCAAGAAATTACAAGATTTTAAAAAATAAAATTATGCTAAAACCCAGAAAAGGCCAAGAGAATAGACTGGTGAAGTACATGAACAAGTCATCAGAAAAATGTTAGTACACAGGTACTTACAAAAAACTTACAGGAATGGACATAAAGGCTTTTAAGACACAGATAATTAGCAGGCTAATTCAGGATCAAAGGACAGAATGCATAGGCTTTATTATAAATTCTGTAATCCATGCATTTGTGTGTGCAGATAAAATATATTTAAAGCCATGTATTTAAATGCCATCAAAAAGACACCTGAACTTCTCCCCAGCAACACCTGGTGACTTCAGGGAAGAAGAACCCAGTTTTACTTACTTTTGTGCACTGGCCTAATCCAAACTCATAATCTGTAAAAGGGAACAAAGTATAAGAAAGCAAGCAGGCATTTTATCTGAGCCACTCGGCAACACTGGGACAAAGATCCAAACCCACTTTTTGGTAATCAGCGTCCCTGGAATGGAATGGCAGCAGCACCAGCCTGGAGAGTTCTCAGTGTGTTTCAGAAAGTGGCTCCAAGAAGAACGATCCAAGGGTTGAGTGGGAAAAATTAGAAATTAACCCTGTGGTAAATAGATAGATGGATAGATAGATAGATAGATAGATAGATAGATAGATAGATAGATGGCTTTTTTTCAGAGCAAAATAAGGTAGCACTACCAAGTAAGTGGCAATATGGTGTGTGCATTAAGATATATAAGTGAAATCTGCTTGGGGCACCTTCACTCAGAGGAATAAGTCTTCTTAAAATATAATTATAATAATAATTATAATAATAATAATACTTCTTTATACTTGCCACTTGTTAGCAATTGTTTACATCGTAGAAAAATAGATAGTATTCTGTAACAAGAAATATAGTTACTTTGTTAAAATGGGCTATTTTAAACCAGCTACTATTCTTTCATATAAAGAATTTCTAAACAGCAAAACAAAAACAGGTAATACTGAGTGCAAAACAGCCAGTGGTATACTTTGCATTGGTTTGAAACATAGTTGCCAGCTACTATAATTACATGTTCTGTACACTGTACTACAAAAGTCTTCCATCTTTCAGAAGCTTTTGGGTTTTGTTTTTCTTCTTTATAGGTGGTAAGTATTTAATCCAAGTGAATTCAAACTCTGGAAGTCAGAGAGAATTTCACAATCAGTCTTTGCTACCATTCTTTCACATTCCTTCCCCCACACAGTGCAGCAGCACTTTCTACTTATGGCCAAAAATCCCTTAAGTTAAACAAAGTTTAGAATGTAGATTCTTAGAAGTGTAGCTTATAGATTCACATTCTTTAAAAAATAATTTCACAAATTTCCCACGTTTACATTTACACCAATGTAACACCTCAGTTGATGCATTTCACTATCCTTGTTAAAGACTGAAATAAAGTTCAGATGAAAACTCTTTGCCAATGGTAGGTATTGTCTTAAACACTACAAAGCCAGATGGTTCCAATGTAGAAGTCATTTTTCTGTGGTCTCCGCAACAGCTTCAGACATGAATAGCTAATTCCTAGTGGCAGTGGTAAAGGCATTATCAGTACACCATGAACATCACAAATGGAGACAATTTCCAAATGTTAAAGAACAAAAACCAAACAAAAAGCACCCAGAAAAAAATCAGTGAAACATTCTTAGTAGAGCAGAAATTTCTCTATTCTCCTCTTCATTAATCTCACACCTTTTCAACTTTGGTGGGGTCATATGTATCTGGAAAAAAAACAAGAAAACACTATTAATAATGTATTGTGAAATCTATTCAATATTTCTAGCTGTGGAAGTGACACATTTTTTCCCTAGCTTTTGTTTAAAAAAAGAGAAGCTGATAAAGCTTGACGCATTAAAGATACATATCACATTCCTGACCCAAATTCTGTGTTTTTACCAGTATAATTCAGGAACAACTCTGACCAAATGCATGAAGATAGAATTTGGGAAGGCCTTGGGTAGGTAGGAACAAGCACACTCAATGCTAAGTGATTACTTCCAGTTTTCAGGTGCTTTGACAGGAAGAAAAAGACATAAGATTTGCTCGCCCTCGTACTGAACACTAAGGACCAGCAAATGCTTTAAGCATCCTAGCAGGGTGTGTAAGGCTGGGTGAAGGAGTGATTATGCCATGCAGTCATCAGGGTCTTTTCATTTGATTGAAAATCCTTCATTTCAGATTAATTCAACAGAAAACAGGAAAGCACAGCTGCATTGCATCACTATGGTTAGTCTGTCTTGCTTCAGTCTGCAAAACTGCAGCTCATGTTTCAGCCTTCTTCACTAAAGCACTGGAATGGCTTGCTAACACTCTTCTTCACTTCCAGCCTCCCTCCTGCCAGTTCACAGGACATACCACAGGTTGGTTTTTCCTTTTCCCAAATCCCTGAGGACACTCTTCTATCAGATTTCTTGATTGGATTTATCCCACTGCTGGCCATGTAGTGAGCAGACATGACCCTTGTCAGTCTGGGACAGGATTGCAACAAAAAGGCTTTGCCCTGTGAGCTCTGCCTGCCCAGTGCCATCATGCAGACACCTGGCTTGCCCTTGATGTGCATGGTCATGGCATGTAGGAGCCAGAGAGGAGTCTGCAGGCACAGAGGGCCCAGACAAACCGGCACTGCAGCCGTGCTGCCGCGTGCTGCTTCTGCTCTTACACAACCTGGGAATCTGTGCTAACCTTAAACGTCCCTCCCGTAGGCTGTACTCCCACTGCACTCACATTTAAACAGCTGAGCATGAAAATAATTCCACACACAAATATCACACTTTGGAGTAAAACATTCATCCTCGGGACTTTCATGTTGATGTGAGTGAATGTCTTCATTCAAACATAAAAAGCATCAAAATCCTCCAGGGAAATTTGTGCTCCTATGTGCAAGTGTCCATCTGCTACATCCACACTCCCGTCAAGGGGGAACTGGCTAAGAAAGGACTTCTGGATTTGACCCCAGTGGGTGGATTTGTGTTGCAGAATCTTTTATCACTTCTCTTGCCCACCCTCCTGGAGCTGCTAGTCCAGCCAAGAAAGGAATCTGTGCCAGCAACACCTATGATTTCTGCTAAGCCTTTTCTGGTATTTCCAAACAGACACCACATGAATGCAAAAAATCAACAGGAATCAAGTTTTTGAGGGCTAGTGTTCTCTAGGATAATGCTGTATCTTTTTAAGCTTAATGCACTGATGGTGTATGAAGGTGCCTGATAGATAGATAGATAGATAGATAGATAGATAGATAGATAGATAGATAGATAGATAGATAGATAGATAGATAGATAGATAGATAGATAGATAGATAGATAGATGGCTTTTTTTCAGAGCAAAATAAGGTAGCACTACCAAGTAAGTGGCAATATGGTGTGTGCATTAAGATATATAAGTGAAATCTGCTTGGGGCACCTTCACTCAGAGGAATAAGTCTTCTTAAAATATAATTATAATAATAATTATAATAATAATAATACTTCTTTATACTTGCCACTTGTTAGCAATTGTTTACATCGTAGAAAAATAGATAGTATTCTGTAACAAGAAATATAGTTACTTTGTTAAAATGGGCTATTTTAAACCAGCTACTATTCTTTCATATAAAGAATTTCTAAACAGCAAAACAAAAACAGGTAATACTGAGTGCAAAACAGCCAGTGGTATACTTTGCATTGGTTTGAAACATAGTTGCCAGCTACTATAATTACATGTTCTGTACACTGTACTACAAAAGTCTTCCATCTTTCAGAAGCTTTTGGGTTTTGTTTTTCTTCTTTATAGGTGGTAAGTATTTAATCCAAGTGAATTCAAACTCTGGAAGTCAGAGAGAATTTCACAATCAGTCTTTGCTACCATTCTTTCACATTCCTTCCCCCACACAGTGCAGCAGCACTTTCTACTTATGGCCAAAAATCCCTTAAGTTAAACAAAGTTTAGAATGTAGATTCTTAGAAGTGTAGCTTATAGATTCACATTCTTTAAAAAATAATTTCACAAATTTCCCACGTTTACATTTACACCAATGTAACACCTCAGTTGATGCATTTCACTATCCTTGTTAAAGACTGAAATAAAGTTCAGATGAAAACTCTTTGCCAATGGTAGGTATTGTCTTAAACACTACAAAGCCAGATGGTTCCAATGTAGAAGTCATTTTTCTGTGGTCTCCGCAACAGCTTCAGACATGAATAGCTAATTCCTAGTGGCAGTGGTAAAGGCATTATCAGTACACCATGAACATCACAAATGGAGACAATTTCCAAATGTTAAAGAACAAAAACCAAACAAAAAGCACCCAGAAAAAAATCAGTGAAACATTCTTAGTAGAGCAGAAATTTCTCTATTCTCCTCTTCATTAATCTCACACCTTTTCAACTTTGGTGGGGTCATATGTATCTGGAAAAAAAACAAGAAAACACTATTAATAATGTATTGTGAAATCTATTCAATATTTCTAGCTGTGGAAGTGACACATTTTTTCCCTAGCTTTTGTTTAAAAAAAGAGAAGCTGATAAAGCTTGACGCATTAAAGATACATATCACATTCCTGACCCAAATTCTGTGTTTTTACCAGTATAATTCAGGAACAACTCTGACCAAATGCATGAAGATAGAATTTGGGAAGGCCTTGGGTAGGTAGGAACAAGCACACTCAATGCTAAGTGATTACTTCCAGTTTTCAGGTGCTTTGACAGGAAGAAAAAGACATAAGATTTGCTCGCCCTCGTACTGAACACTAAGGACCAGCAAATGCTTTAAGCATCCTAGCAGGGTGTGTAAGGCTGGGTGAAGGAGTGATTATGCCATGCAGTCATCAGGGTCTTTTCATTTGATTGAAAATCCTTCATTTCAGATTAATTCAACAGAAAACAGGAAAGCACAGCTGCATTGCATCACTATGGTTAGTCTGTCTTGCTTCAGTCTGCAAAACTGCAGCTCATGTTTCAGCCTTCTTCACTAAAGCACTGGAATGGCTTGCTAACACTCTTCTTCACTTCCAGCCTCCCTCCTGCCAGTTCACAGGACATACCACAGGTTGGTTTTTCCTTTTCCCAAATCCCTGAGGACACTCTTCTATCAGATTTCTTGATTGGATTTATCCCACTGCTGGCCATGTAGTGAGCAGACATGACCCTTGTCAGTCTGGGACAGGATTGCAACAAAAAGGCTTTGCCCTGTGAGCTCTGCCTGCCCAGTGCCATCATGCAGACACCTGGCTTGCCCTTGATGTGCATGGTCATGGCATGTAGGAGCCAGAGAGGAGTCTGCAGGCACAGAGGGCCCAGACAAACCGGCACTGCAGCCGTGCTGCCGCGTGCTGCTTCTGCTCTTACACAACCTGGGAATCTGTGCTAACCTTAAACGTCCCTCCCGTAGGCTGTACTCCCACTGCACTCACATTTAAACAGCTGAGCATGAAAATAATTCCACACACAAATATCACACTTTGGAGTAAAACATTCATCCTCGGGACTTTCATGTTGATGTGAGTGAATGTCTTCATTCAAACATAAAAAGCATCAAAATCCTCCAGGGAAATTTGTGCTCCTATGTGCAAGTGTCCATCTGCTACATCCACACTCCCGTCAAGGGGGAACTGGCTAAGAAAGGACTTCTGGATTTGACCCCAGTGGGTGGATTTGTGTTGCAGAATCTTTTATCACTTCTCTTGCCCACCCTCCTGGAGCTGCTAGTCCAGCCAAGAAAGGAATCTGTGCCAGCAACACCTATGATTTCTGCTAAGCCTTTTCTGGTATTTCCAAACAGACACCACATGAATGCAAAAAATCAACAGGAATCAAGTTTTTGAGGGCTAGTGTTCTCTAGGATAATGCTGTATCTTTTTAAGCTTAATGCACTGATGGTGTATGAAGGTGCCTCTACAGCAGTAACTTTTTTTGGTCGTAAGAATTTTGCCATCTAAACTGTTAGAACATAAAATTCTGAAGTGTTCTGTGACAGGCTGACCTAAGGAAAAAAATGGATTTGCATTTCAGAAACCTGATTTTCCTAAGGCCAGACACATTCACATTAACAGAATTCCCCACAAAATTTCAGGTGCTCACTGTTTCAGGGAGTGGCAAGACAGGGGTGGGGAGGAAAGGAGAAAACCAGGCCACAAGACATGGAGCCTCTGCATGGCTCAGTGTATTTCCTGAAAGCTTACCCATGCCCTCAGCACCTAAACCAAGGACACAAAAGTGCCAGACCGACAGGCCAGGTCACCCTTTTGAGGGGGACAGACATTGGAGTTCTAGCACTGATACAGAAATGCTTATTCAACATTTGGTTAAGCTCATTTGAAATGCTCTCTACAGAAACAAAGCCAGATTAGCAGACTCATGTCTTCAAACAGCAAAGGAGAAAAGACATCCAATGCATTTGGGAACACTTAGAGATGTTCTCCTAATGGCAGTATTTGCATAGTAAGATGAGCTTGCACTCAGTTTTGGCAGGGCTCTTACTCTGAGATGACTGTTCCTCTGCCAAGCTACATTATACATGTGAAAGCCTGTTTCTGCTAAGGGCTGCAGCCTCTGTGACAGGCCCAGTCTGCAATTATAAGTCTAACATCACCCTACCTTGCTCCAAATAAAGTGACCTTTTAGAATGGAATAATGGTTTTCCAGGATTAATTCTCATTTGGGCTTTCAATGGTACCAATGAGTTATTGTGAAAACTGGAGTGAGATTTAAAAGAGGAAGACACAACATCAGGCCTTTTTACAAACATAAATCTCCAGTCCCTCTGTAAGGTGAAGCGTTTGGGGGCAGCAACAAATCAGGGTCTCTTTGGATGGGAAGAGGCCAGAAGCCACATACCCACCCCATGTGTGTCACCCTGGACATGCACAGCAGGAAGGGACATTTGTGCCATCCAAACATGGGGAGGGCTGTTATGGCTGTGAGGGAGCTGCTGCAGTGGGAACACACTGCAGAACACAAGCCTGGCATTGTCAGCAAGAGGGATAAATTTAGACCTAATTTACTGCAGAATAACTCTCCAATAAAACGCACACAATCTGTTTTGATACATCCCTGAAGTCATGTCACCACAACAGTTATTTTCTTCACTCCAGCAGAAAGCCCAAGGGAGGAAAGCATATGAAATGCATGTGGGGCAGACTAGACCTGATGGGTACAAGAAAGCTGAATCAGTCTGTTTGAAAAATCTGGTCTGGAGAAATACAGTTCAGAGCAGAGACAGACCAAGATGTAGGATACAGAAAAAAACATGGAGAAAAAGGCTTCAAGGCTGCAGGAGTCAATACTTAAAACTCATACAAGCATTTCTTTTCAGTTGGAATTGCATAAATCCAGGTTAAAGTAGACCTTATGTAATTTCAGTCCCTATGTACTGGAAAACTGTGACTAGATTTTTATCAATGAGGTTAAATGAATAACCTGTGCAGATTTCAAGGCAAAGTGTAAACTGTAACAGAAAGGATGAAAAAGGAAGGAGGAGATTAATACTAATTTAACAGCTTTCACACCCTATGTTTGCTCACTCCAATTTATTTAATGGACTAGGCAGGTGGCCTGGGAGATTTATCTCTTTACACAGGTCTATAGCAACAACTGATTTTCAGTTGGTAAAAAAAATGTTAAATGAAAACTGTTCCCGAGAGGGAACTGCTCAGGTTACTTTGGGGATGCAAATGGACTACAAAAGTTTATATGTTTTAGAGAGAGATCAGAAACACCAAAAAATAGTAAAAAAAAAAAAAAAAAAAAAAAAAAAAAAAAAAAAAAAAAAAAGAAAAAATGTGTTCACTGAAAAAGTCAACTTTCCATTTGTCCTGGGGTTAATAGTTATTCTCAACATCTGATCTGGAAAATATTCATGAGAGAGAGAATTTCCAGGCCCCTATATGCAGCCATTTCCCAGAGGCTTCATAGAAGAACATCGGATTTTTATTTTTAGTTTCTTCTGAACTATGATATAGTATGTGTCTACTTAAGTATTAGAGAAGGAAAAAAATTTGCATTCAAGGAACAGCTATGATTAAATGACCATATGTTCCCAAACACTGGCATTAGAGTGACTGTCTTTGAACTCCAGTGTTTTAGCCTGGCCATTCCCTGAAACAATTAGACAGAGATAAGACCTTAGGGAGCACTCCAGTCTCTGTGAATGAATTTCTGTATCACAAGTGAGTTTTACAGTAACAATTCCTAAAATGGGACCAGAGAACACTCATCTTTTCCACAAGGAGAGCAAAGTGGGTGGCTCCCAGATGAGGATAGTACCACCTACAGCCTGTTACTATTTGAGCAGCATTACGTGGGCATAAGCAAACTGATCATGCCCATTACATAAGAAACGAGTACCCATCTGGATCTCCCATAACAGAGTCTTACCTAATGAAAAATCTCTGTCAATCTTCTTCTTGTCCATTCCACCTAAACATCCATTTTCACTAAGAGAGATAACACGCTTGGAAACAGTCCCTGAGCTTGCCAGTTTGCTTCCTCTCTCCTCTGGTACCTTCGACAGCTTCTCCTCATCCACCTCCTCTCCCGAGTCTGCGCTCTTAATGCTCAGGCGTCTCATGCGCGACACAGAGTCAACTTCTTTCATCCGCACCAAGCGATCCATGGCAGTCCGGCTGGGTGGAGAAGCGAGCTTGCCTTGGAGTGTCTCTATCACTTTTGAGGTGCTCCTCACTCTCTTTTCTGAATGCTGATAAGCAGCTGACTTGCAAACCAAGTTTTGGTCCTCGCCTTGGCTGGGACTCACAGGTTGTTCAAGAACTTGTTCAGTTACCAGTGGTTTAGTGCTGGCTTCCTGGAGAGTGGCCTGGCTTTCAACAGGGTATAAAGATCGCCCTCCCGCTCTGACAAAGAGAGCACTCTCTGTCCAGCCACACTTTCGCCTGCCTTCATAAGAATCTTCTTTTTTTCCTTCTTTGTTACTTACTGTGTTCCCTGTCGTTGATGACTCAAAGTCCTGAGCACCGTTTGAAGGGCCAGTGCCTGGGTGGGACCCAACATGGTCATCTGGAAGGAGAGACTCCACTGCTATATCTATACCTAAAATTCTTGCAGCTCTTGCCTGCAATGACTCATTCACAGGGATTTCCACTGCATTTGCATCCGGAGAGTGATCAGAGCTGTCAGCACCAGGTTCTGGGGCCACATCAAGTCCCACTGACCTCAAATCTGGCTCAGAGCACCTTTGGTTCCTCTTTGTTAGTGACAAGCATACTCCTGACCCTCTCTCTAACACCCTATCATTTGTGGGAGTTGCACATTTGGTCAGTTTAATAAAGTCTAGGTAATTTTGGTCTTCACTCATCTCCTGCAAGACAGGGTTATTGAAAGGATTACTGTGACATGAACTACTTGAGCTACTGGACAAAACTCTTTTGACAGGGCTCTCATGAACTGGCTGTTTGCTTGTTCTACTCTTGGCTTCCCCCATCCTCATTTCTGTTATCAGTCTTCCATCTGTTGGCCTGACTCCTTCACTGCTCCCTCCTGGCTTTGAAAAGCCTTGAAAGCCACCATATCTTGGCTCGCTACCATGCTCTGTCCCCATGCTCCAACTTTCAGACTTACTTTTAACCCTTCCTGACCTAATTACAGGCACCTCTGGCACAACCATTTCTGATTTCGCACCATGTTTTGGCTCCTGGCTTGATTTCTCATTTCTGGACTCCCTCCTCTGCATAAAGGCACCTGCCTGCAGAGGAGCTGCAGCACTTTCCAAATCTTCTTCACTGCTTGTGCTCTCCTCCTGCCCTTGCAGCTCCTTGTTAAAACTTTCTAGCTCACTTATTGCATCCCAGGGACGGCGACTTACAGGTTTCAACAGGAACTGCCCAAATGGCTCTGTACTGTTGCAGGGAGCACCTGGTTCTCCCTTAACTACATCTCCCTTGGAAAGAAGGCCATTTTCCCTCTCTTGGACAGGCACAGGCTGGCTCTGGTGGGCTTTTGGGGAGGGAGACTTAAGGACTGAGGTGGCAGTCCTAGAAAATGCACTGTTGCTAGACTGGCTGAGGTGAGTCTGGCCCTTCATACTGTAACTGCTCTGCCTGCAGCCTCTCTCATCAGAAGGTGACCCTGTCTGTTTTGCCCCCACTGTGGATGTTGTACATCCTGGGAGTTTTGGAGATAGCTGTTTACTACTATCAGGCTTCCCAGGCTTTGTACCATGGAAAAATTCTGGGCTCTCGGATTCTTCAGAGAAACTTGTCTGCGTCTGCTGGTCTTTGTACTGATCACCTGGCCAGGAGCCAGAATATTTGAGCTCTCTGTGTTTTGTAGGCTGAATAAATCTGAGGTCATTCATTTGTTTGAACTCTTCTGGTCTCCACAGCTCTTGTTTTTGTAACTCATTTTTATTGGTCATGCTTCCTGTAAGCGCTTGTAACTCCAAGTCTGTTGAAGACATACTTAAGAGACTTTGTTCTTGCAAAGCTCCATTGTTATCAAACCTATTCTTATCAGGGCTCTGAGTTATGTTGTTGTTCCTATCTGTATCTGGCAGATTGGATTCTGATTTAACTGGGATGGAGACCAAACAAAATATAGTTTCATTCATTTTTTTCTTTGAACTCTTTTTGCTCTGCATCCCAGTTCCAGGTTCAAACTTTTTCACTTTTGTAACAGTCTCACAGGTGTTGTCCATATGTGAATTTCTTACAGAAAGTTTGCCTTTCGTGTACTCTGTGCTGGCTTCGTTACGGGGGCTGTGATTAGTTGCTCTACAATTGTCTCTTTGGTCCGGCAAGGCACAGTTTTCCTGATCTCGGATGGATGGTGCCAACCATCTGTTGCTATGGGTGGAACTGTTGGAAGTTCTTTCTCCTTTCGCAGAACTGGACAAGTTTGATGCATCCACAAAGGCACTGTTGTACTGTACTTCAAGATTTCTCTCTTGCAAAGCACCAGAACTGGGACTACATGCATTTTCCATGTGGTTAGAGTTGCCCTGCAGACCTTCCAGTGGTGCAATTTTAATGTGTCGTATCCGAGGATCATCAAAGGGAATGTACTGAACGGATCGCAGGTGGTCAGCAGGGCGCCTTGCATGGCTTTGCTTCCCATGAGGAAAATGGTTGTCTTTGCAAGGGTCACCCCCAACTTCAAAAGTATTCATTGCTGGTCGTTGGCAGGGGACAACCCGCTCTGCAGGACCCTGTGGATCACTGCTGGCGCACGGGTTGGTGTTAGGCACTTCACTGGGGGAATGGGGGGTCACATGTTGGTGAGATGGGGATTTGTAAGAAGGAGGAGGTACATACACTGGGGGCTCCAAACCAGAGTCTGGAATGCCAGCATCTTGCCTTGGCTCATTGACTTTGGCTAAGTAGGAGATAGGCTCTTCTTTCTGGTAGTGGTCCTGGAAACCCACGGTTTCTGCAGGTGCCCTAGTCTGCCGCTGCAGTTCATAGGATGGAGGCTTGAGAGGTCTCCCATACTTGGGCTTCACCAGGGGAAGGAAATTGCCTCCTGTTCCATGGTGCTTGGCTGGTTCCACATTCAGTCTGTTTGGGGGATAGGAGGGGGTTTTAGTGACGCTGAGCGAGTTGTTACTGTTGGTCAGGGAGGGCATTTCCACGCACCTCATGCTCTCAGGTGAAAGGACCCTTGGCAAGGACTGCGATTTCCCCCTGCTCTGGGTGCTGAGTACGTTGTCTCCCAGCGTCAGTGAATACAGCTCTTGAAGCAGCTTCTCCCTGTCACCCTCAGACATTTGCCTCCCTACCTTTTTTGGCTGGTTCCAGCTCTCTATTTCCAGACTTTGCCATTTGCAGTCACTGGGCACTTCACAGCTTTCCTGCAAGCCACTTCTTTTGCCATACCCTGCACCTGTGCCCACCTTCAGCTGATTCTCCTTGGGGTGCCGGGGTGCCCCTGGGGCTGCAGCCAGGCCTTTCATCTCCACACTGGCCTTCTGGGAATAGCCCAGTAGCACACTGAAGTCCTGTCCTCGTCTTCTCCAGTAGGCCAGATCTTTATCACTCTTGGACTGGGAAGACCGTGCTAAATGAGGCCTGTCATAAGCCCTGGAAAAAAAAGCAGTGTCAGAGGCAGTGTGCACAGGTGCCAGTTCTTTCTACCATGGGTTAAGGTCATTAGGAGGTCAAATGATGAGTTATGCCATGGGGATTTGTGTAATCTATTTGCAACCAGATGACAATTTTAATGAGAGGATTTAAAAGTCAGCCAATTAACATGGGTAAAGGAAGGGAAAGAAGCTCTTCTGACAGGTTGTTAGCTATGCAAAGATGTTAGAAAGAGAGACAAATGCACACAGTTACCTGCTGTGCAAACACGCACAGCCCTCCTTGATGGACATTAGAAAATTCTCTGCCCACAGCAGGGGATTTGGAACTAGATGATCTTGAAGGTCCCTTCCAACACAGACCAGCCTCTGATTCTAAGATGCCATTCTAAAACCAGAAGTGACTGCCTTAAATTACTTCTGTATCCTGCTAAATCAAAATCTATAGATGTTAAGGAGACTACTGTGGTATTCAAGTTTAATAGGGTTCCAAGAAGCAGAGGTAGGGAGAACAGGTAGGTGTCTATATCGTAAAATTTCATAAGATAGAGTCTGTAAGAAACATGATTTGCATCCTGGTAAAAGTGCTGAAATTAAACATGTCAGTTCCTGAATTGATTCTTGCTCATCTTTCTGAGGGAACAAATTTCTTCAGGGTGCTTTGGATTAAATGACACATGTCACAACAATGGTGATGTATCAACACAGTTCTGAATAAAACGGAAACAATATTTTAAATGTAAAATACTTCAAAAGAAGTATAAAATTCTTAAATAAAAGAATCCATCAGTGAAATATGAAAGACATTAGACATTGCAGATTAGAAATTCAGAACACAGATTTACACGAACATAATAGGTTCATTGTCTGCTCTGAACAGAGTGTAAACTGTTTTATACATTTCTGCAGAACAAAATTGGTACCCTTCTATATAAATAATTAATTTTCTACTTGAATAGCATTCTGCTATTCTTGTACCTAAGGTGTCCAACAATATAACTGCCTTTACACTACGCGGCTGCCACCAGCATAAGACTGGAAAGAAAAATCAAAATTGACAGAAATAGGACAAGTATGTAGATAGAACCCAAGAATTTCTTCCTCCTCCCTGCACCCCAAGGTATATAAACAGCGTCATCTGGCTCTTTTTTACTAAAAAAATGATCTATTTAAATGATCTATTTAAATAGGACTTTGTGAAGACATAATACAAGTCAAAATTCAGAATGAAAATTAATCCATGAAGATCCACAGCAATTTTCTTCTATGTAAATTACTTTCATCCTATGAGTCTAAAAGTTTAAAAACCAGACTGGGATAAGGAGCATCTTGTTCACATTAATTCAATTGGATTGAGATTGAGCTTCTGAACAAAATGTTCCGCCTCTGAAGCATGAAACACAGTTTGATTGCTGAACCCCAAGAAGGAACAGACATCTCCATTAATCAATGAAATATAACAGGACACCTCCTATATCAGAAGCTGACTGTAGTAACAACCAACACTTCCATGGGGAAATATACAGCTGAACAAATGCTGTTTTCAACCTTTTATCTCATCCCCATACTGCTGTGGCACCATCTGTATCTGTGTTTACAAAATGAGGTGAGAAACAGGGTCCAGTAAGAGTGAGGAGAAAATGAACAGGTTGCTCTTTCTGATTGACTTTGTCCATCATTGTAAAAGGGTCTACAGAATTTGCAGGAAGTACAGTCATAGATTCCAAGATCAGAAGAGACTATTAGAATTATTTAGTTTGACATCTTGCTCAGCACAGGCCATCAGACTTCTTTGAGATGATTCCTGCTTTAGGTGCTTAGAAAAGCACCTAAAAATTCTGATTTTTAAATATCCTGTGATGCTGCAAAGCTTAATTCACCATTAAAAAAACCCCATGAAGTAACCCAAAATCCTTTTCAACAGAAAGAAAGTCCCCCCATTTATTAAAAGCTGTTTAAAAGATTAAATTTATTTTTAAAGGTTAATATCTAGACTCCAGTAATGAACTTCAGGACATTATACAAACCACAGTGTAATTTGTACTATGTCATCATTGCAACAAGAGTGTAAAAAAGACATTTAAAAGGAGGCATTTAGAGCATTTTAAACTTGATCCTTTCTAAGATCTACTCATAGGACAGACAGTATCTGTCTCTCTAAATCCTGGCTAAGGCATTAGAAGTGCTTACACAGCCAGCCTCTGTCAGGGACTCTGTAAACTTGTGAAGATGACACTGCACTGTGCAGAGGGAAGAGGATGCTCCAAGAACCCTCCAGTGCAGCTCCAACCTGAAGTCTCCTCTGCTCCCAGTGATGGAGAGCAGCTCCTGCACACCTGCATGCAGGCATGGTAGGCAGGCACAGCACAACCACGCTGCTTGTGGCCACAGCTGCAGCAGAGAGTGCCTCCCACCTGGACATGTGGCACTTCTGGCTCTTGCAGTCCATGAAGTGCTGCAAGGGGAAACTTCCAAGAGCTACCCCAAGTTTAAAATCCTTCACTGCAGCCTCACCAAAGGTGAGGTGGTGCATATCACCAGGGAGAAGGCTTCACAGCCCCTGTGTGCAGCAGCTCATCTCTGACTCTGCCACTACCCAATTCTGTGTCTCTCCAGGATGTGCCAGTGCCGACGCACAATGAAATGCACACCCAGACACAGCAGCTTCCACGTGCGTGAGAGCTGGGAGGAGGATGGAGCCAAGGATGGAGCAGTCCCATGGGACCAACTGTGGAGATTTAAGTTCCAGGGACAGAGTGGTCCCAAGGGATCAAGGCGATGGGTTTTAAGATTATGAACTCTCTTCTAACAGGCCTGCTTCTAATGAGTATCACATTTGCTCTCATAAAATGCTTTGAATTGATTCTATATAAAGTTAGTTTAATTAAAATGGTTTAAAACCCCCAAAACTATTTCTAGCTTTCTGTGAATTTTAGGTCTTTACAAGAAATGAGGCCATAAGTCTAAGCTGCACTGGCTGTATGACCACATTTCACCAAGCTGTCTTGCTCAGAGCCATGGGCTGGAGCTGCCCTTTTCCCCTAGGGTGATGCTGGACCAGCAGGACCTCACATGATGCAATAATGGGGCCAAAAGTGAAGCAGCATGGCACAGGCATCCAAGTCCAAACCCTGCAGAATGAGGCCACTGCAGGGCTATGTAGGCAATGTCTGTCCCTATTGCTGGCTGCCAGCGTGCAAGTGGAAAGTGTTGGGCACTCAGTAGCTCATCCTGCATGAGCTGCAGGCACTGGCACAGACTTTGTGCCCCACAAAGGGCACTGTTAAAAAAGTCAGCAAGGTGGAAAAATTTTCAGAGGGCTGTTCTGGACACTGGCAGCTACTGTTCTATTTTGAGATCCTATCCTCACATACACTCTTCTGAGACCCAGCATTGGAAAACACCAATATACTTTTCTAATTGTTCCAGCAGGTGATCTCATTAGTGATATCTATTTATCACTAAATTTGCTAGCTACTAACAGTTCCTCCCACACAAACAATAAGCAAAGTGCCTCTTCTCCCTACTTAGAACAGAATCAGAAGGGAGTTCTGTGAAGAGAACTCTCATCTACACCCATAGGATCAGCTTTCCATTTTTTTTTACTTGTCTCCTCTTCCAAATCTTTACTGTGTGGCCTAAAAATGCTCAGTTAAGCAAGGACAGCCAGGAGAGCCCTCCTACCATCTGCTCCCTCCGTTGCCTGAAGAATAGGATGGAGCCAAACACCCCTTCCCCATTCCACCAGGGCATCGCTCTCCCCTCACATGCACCAGGAGCAGTGGCTAGGAAGCCTCTACCCTCCTCAACAAGGTTTGATTAGCAGAACAACTTCAATAAGCAGAGACAACAGCATCATCCCCTGCCATCACAAAAGACCACAAGCCCTGCAAACCTGCCTGCAAAGGCAGCCATGATGCTGGCAACCTCACCCACTTCTGTGGTGTATGGAGATGATTAGTTCTACATCAGTGGTGTAAACAAGAGTATGGTATGGATAATTCCCTGGACAAGGAGCCTAAGCCATGCTCAGAGTTGCTGTGGAACTGTCACTATCCCTGAAGGACACACACAGCCTGCTCAGGGCCTCTCCTGCCCTGTGCTAACTGGGAAAGCAGTACCAAGAAATGGTGGCAGGAAGCCTGCGATGTCCAGAGAGTAACTCGCTGGGTGGTCATGTTCTCTTTGGGCCCAGATTGTCCCCAGGTCTCTGCAGTGTGCAGCACTTCCCCAGCTGGGAACCAGAAGCTGATTTCCCAGAGCAGTCCAGAAACCAAGCAGTGATATCAAAACATCTGCAGGAGTTCACCCCAGCCCGCCTGTCACTGGCCTGAGCACACCCAGCTGGGCCACCACAGGTATCTTCTCTCCAGCTTTGGAGCATGACGTGGCAGCCTTGTGACTTGGGAGGGGACCTGGAGGGGCTCAGGAGCTGACACGAGACACTGTAGTGCTGTGGCTTCCCTGGATCCAGCCTGGAGAGCTCCCTCCTCCCTTCCCAGCCCAGCCCAGCCATGCTCCACACCAGAGGCACCAGCTGCTAGTCCCTTGTGAGAGCTCCCAGTAGGCTCACCTGGAATCAGAGTTTGCTGTAACAGCAGTAGCAAGAAAATATTTCTATTTTTATGAAAGTGTGACAAAGCCATTTTCAGGTTTGTGTTCCCTATGTTATGTGCAAAAGCCACTTTTAAAAACCTGGATTAATATTTAACTGTAGACTGGCAGGTCCCACCCCTTGCATTTAGAAAGAGGTGTTTAAACTGTTTGAGAGCATTATTTGATATTTAGCCAAGGCCAGAAATTACAGATACCTCTGCCATATCCAAGATGTGGGGCAGATGTGTGAGCCCCTGCAGATGCACCCAGAGGAATGGGAAGCAGGGAGGCAGCAGCCCTCCCAAACCCCTGTGCACCCACACAGGCTCTGACAAACAGGCTGCAGGAGCAGCAGTGCTGTGGTAGCTTCCAGCCTCACACAGTGAGATCTTCTTCACAACAGTATTTCTCCACACTAAACTGAGCATCCGCTTCAGCACCACTGCACACTCTCTTCCCTTGCTTCAAAACCTTCTTCCCTTTCATTCTTTTCAGTATCTTTCCTCACTTTTTTTGTTGTCCAGTTCACTTCATCCAAAACACAGCAGAAAGGACCCTCCCAATTACCCTTACATCTGTGTTCTGTCCTTCCTTCTCTAGAATGGATGGTTCCACCTGGAGACCTTCACCAGTACTTGCTGTCCTATGACTGCTTTAGAGGGCTCACATCTCTTCCTGCCCATTATCCTAACAGGCAACCAGCAGCCATTCCTG
>NW_005054360.1:2533957-2542648 GCF_000277835.1 Geospiza fortis | reverse complement strand
GGAAAGAGCAGACGAGCCCAGGAGTAAGGAGACACATGGCTTTGCCACATGTTACTGAAGGTCTTTGTAAGAGGACAAGCTCCCAAGGTGACAGTGTTTGTCCTGCTTTCAGTTTCAAGCCCACTCGGCAGGAGGAAGGGGCTTTTCCTTGCAAACCATCGTCATGCTTGGGCTGGCTTCCAGTCCTGCTCGAGCCCCTTTCCTTTGTCCATGTGCAGCCCTCAAATAGCTGCAGAACAATGGCTGAGTGTCGCTGTGTACACTCAGCTCTTCCTGCCCAGCCAGCCCCAGCCCCGTGCGCACGTACTCGGTGCTGAGCAAGCCATGGCTGCACAAGCACATTCTCTGGAGTGACAACAACAGCTTCCACTGGCTTGGAGTTGTTTGTAAAAGAAGTGCACAGGCACCTTCTCATGTTTACTCCATAAGAGCAGCCTTAGGAGAACAAGCAAGTCTTCAATGAATGTAGAATCACCCACAGAGCTGCATGTTGCTGAATCCACAGTAAAACCTGGGTGTGTAAGTGGCAGAAGAAGCTGGGTAGTTTTAAAACTGAAGAAAATGATGACCTTTTTCCCTTTTCTTTCCCCCTGTGCCAGAACTAAGTTTTCCTAAGTCCATCAGAAAGGCCTTTCTCGTTATTAAAACATATTTTCTCACACTCAGCCACTTCCCATTATCCCAGTATTCCCAAAGGCCTTTCTCTAGCAGAAGGTGAATGGATGTGTCACTGGATGTGGCCATCCAGTGAACGGAAATGGTCACTAGGATGGGAGCAGGAAAGGATCACAGGAAGATGGTGTTAAGGGTTAGAGTCATGATTAGTTATCTGCGAAGACCAAAAGAAAGAGAAAGCAAAGCCATGGCATGATGCTGAAACTTACCCCCCTTCTGAAGTATGAAAAGTGGACAAACCCTGAAGGTCATGGTGGTAACCAGGACCTGCTTGCCTCCCTTGGCTCCCATGGCTGCTTTCAGTGCTGCTTGAGCTGGTTTTCACCAGAGGTTTCTTGCCATAGGCCCCAGCTCTGGATTCTGCTTCAATCCCATTCAGTGCTGGTCTCTGAGCAGATCTGCTCCCTGTGATTTCATGCCGGTATCCATCGTATCTGCTCTCGCATGAAACAGGGGGATTTTTCGACAATTTGTATCCATGAGAAATCAGAAGGTCTTCGACACTGAACATGTTGTGCTGGGTTCACTCACAGCTGTGCCATCAGAAAGCTCTTTCCAGCTGGACCCATCACTACAAAACAAAACCAAAAACAATCAGAAGGCCACTTTAGACAAGAAAAGGTACCCTTGATCAGCTGGTAGGCTCAGGAAGCTCGAAGTCTCATCTCCTCTACTCAGTTTTTCACCCTCTTAATAAAATAGAAGAAGCAAAGTGCATGCAGATGCTGATGAATCCATGTGCTGT
Organism: Geospiza fortis; assembly: GCF_000277835.1. Taxonomy (NCBI): domain Eukaryota; kingdom Metazoa; phylum Chordata; class Aves; order Passeriformes; family Thraupidae; genus Geospiza; species Geospiza fortis. The sequence goes on along the minus strand of NW_005054360.1, from coordinate 2,541,228 downwards.
CCTTCCCTAGACAATACACCTCCCTGCACTCAGCCAAGCAGCAGATGCTGTGCTGCTGCTGCTGACTCAGTCCCTTTCACTCAAGAATTCACTGGTGATTGCAGCTTTCAGGTTTCACTAATGCGACCTCAAAATAAAAACTTTGCACTGGAGGTAAGCCCACAACTTGAGCAGGCATTTCCTTAGACAACTGTTTTTCTCCAGTCATGGAGAGGTGTGCTCTGTATTATGTTTTAAGTTGCTGCAGGAGGAGGGGGTGGATTACAGAGCAATAAGCCTCTCCCTACAGTTCTGCATATTCGAATTAAAAAAAAAATGTTCACATGAACAAGAACAAAATATGCATAAGAACAAAAACGAATTATGCAACCACATGAGAAACCCAGGTAATATCATGCAATGCCCCAGCTAAACAGTCCTTTTTACAGATTACTTTCTTTTCTCCCTGCATTGGTCTGCTGCAATCCAGCTAGAATAACACAAAACCTAAGATTTCAAGTATGTTGTTTTTACAGCACACTTCCATTGTGCAACATGACTATAAACAACACGTGATGCCCATGTGCATTGTGTCTCAAGGAGCTGCAAGACACAGCATGGTCAAGATTTTTCTTCCCCAGTGACAGCCCTCAATTCTGCACTGACTAGAGCACAGATCCAGCAAACTGAATTAGTTGGCTGAAAACAGTCTCTATTGTCTGTACCATTCTCACAGCTTGTAATGGCAATTATAGAATACCCATTCTTTCAGAGTCTTAAAATGTGTGGAAGGTAATGTTCTGTTCTGAAGGCTGGACAAAACAATGGACCCATCCTGATACATTCCTCCCCGTTTGAACTGTGTTAACAAAAGAAAGAAATTTTTAAAAGGTGGATAAAAAGGTAAAACACACAAAACACACAGAAATAGATTTATGTAAAATATAACCACAACATTCTTTTCCCTGTATGAAGAGTTCATTTAACACATCTAGTGTGTCCTTAGTAGCAGCAGGTCCACCTGAGGATCATGAGCCCTGGACTAGCAGCTGCTTAAAAGGAGACTGTCTCTGTGAAGATCATAACAAAAGTGCATTTTATACACTGTCTCTAATGCTCTTTCTGGGCATGAAGAAAGGGATAAGTCTGTTCACTGTTGTTCACAAGGATTTACCTGAAATGGAGCAACTCCTGAGATGGCTGTCGTGTGTTTATTAGTACTAAATCTCTCAGGCTACATAAACACAGAAGTGGATGGGTTGGCACTCTATATAAACCATTTTCTGTGCTGCAGCACTCCATGTGTTATGGCCACTCTTTGCCTATCCAGTGCCCATTCCATTTTCTGTCCCACCTTGACTCCTGGATGCTGTGCCAGCTGTGGAGCCAGCCTGGTGTGCAGCTCCAGGCACCCAGGAACCTTCCAGCTACTGCTGCACTGCCCACAGTGGCCATAGCACTTGCCCAAGGAGAGCACAGAGTTTAGAAAAACAGGCACAGTTGTTATGCAGAGCCACAATTTAACTTGGCCTGCAAAAGTGGCTTTCCACCCCGAGAGCCTCCTGAACACCCAAACCGGTTTGTCCCTAGAGCTTAATGAATCTCCTCCCTTTTCACACATTCAACACTACACACCCTTTCAAAACAGAGAAATAGAGCTCTGTGCTGAAGATATTAGCCCCTGCTAGAACAGAACTCCAAATTCCCAGTAAGAGCTCTGAGTAGGTGAGCCAGCAGTAAGTACAAGCAGGCAGAAAGAAGGGAGGAGTGGGACCCTTCCCTCACGGAAGGAAGGGAAGGCTTTGTGGGTTATTTTTGAATGCTGACCTAAAAAGCTGATTTTCCATCCACCCCCTGCCCGGATTGTGCAAGGAGCCAGGTACGAGCAGAGCAGAGGGAACAGCTGGCTGCTAGAGCTGTTCAGCTTCTAACAGGAGAAAGATCCAATGTGACTTCCATAAACAGCAGAAAGCCCATCGAAGCGCTCACAGGTGCAAGGAAGAAATGTGCTTTTCCTGCTGTTAGAGGGCTGCTTTGGAGAAGAGTTTAACCCCCTCTCTGCCACGCACTGCAGCCATCAGAGAGGCAAAGCTGCGTGGGCGAGAAACCTCCAGCCCATGGGGTTTACTCTGATCCTTCTTTTGGCACCAGTGGTGAGGAGTAACAAGTGGAAGTGTGCCATGAGGAACTGGTATGACTGTCTCTTCCTGCTCTGCAAACTCACCATGTGTGGAAGGGGAAACCCCATGGTGTTATGTGTGCTGGGGAGGCCCATCTGGGAGAAGGATGCTATCACTATGCCCATCACAGCACCACAATGGGAACAACTAAGGAGGAGAATCCTGCTCTGTGCTCATGGCACAAGCTCCAAGGAGCCAGTAGCAGTGGTGGCAGGTGGCCACTAGCTGGGACATTGTCAGGACACAGCCTCAAAGGGCAGTGCAGAAGTCATGGGGAAGTAGCATCTCCTGCACTGGACCTGATCAGGGACAGGGAAGCCAGAAGTCCTGCCTGATCAAAGCATGCAGGACATCAATCATGTCAGCACTCATCATGTGCAAGGATGCTGGCCGGCTTTCTGAATCTGGCTAGAGTTCTGGGACACTCACCCCACCCTCCCTTAGATAAATAAACCTAAAAAATAAAATCAAAGGAATTGGATTGGCAGGAGTAACAAAACCATTGCTGCAGTATTCCATGTAAATAATCTGTCAATCTGGACCGCAGAGTAAAGGCTGTGCAGAGCTTCTAATTTGAGGGAAGATCAACAACGCTGCAAAACAGTTTGTTTTTCCAGCCCTCATTTGTTTTGTTTGCCAATGACATCACTGCTTTCTGATAGGGTTTGCTTCCTGAGGATGCCTGCTATCTTGCCAGTGTTTCCGACTTGTCCCCGGCAGCCGGTACAACTCTGCAGTACATTGGAAACAGGGGCCAAGCTTTTCTCTGGAAACTTCTCAGCAGCACTCTCAGATGCAAAGAAACAAGTGTGAACGGCGGAAATCAGCATCAGCCCCCATGTAGGCAGACACAATGGAGACCCACAGCCTGGGCAAGCGGGACACAATGGGATCAGCAGATGGAAACGTCATCAGAGCACCTCACCTTGGGGTGCTCATTCCAGGAGCATGGATCTCACCTCTGGCCTGAGAAAAGCCCAACGCACTCCTGAAAAACACCCTGAAGAAATTTGGTGCTAGTTTCCTCTGAGCTGCTTCTGGAACTCATTCTCAGTGGGGGAAACACATTGTTTTCTATTTATGATCTGCCTTTGTCTGCAGTTGTTTTCAGTGGCAGGGGTTCCCAAGCCTTGTTATTTCGGGGGATACCACCACCATCTGTATGATGACCAGTACCAGTGATGGTGAATGCCAACACCTGCAGCAATGGCAGAAGCAGGTCTTACCTCTGTGCTCTGAAATGACTTGCATGGCCTTGAATGCTCTCTTCATGGTGCTCTGAGCAGCCCCTTGGCAGGCTCCTTCCTTTAGCCCAAGTTCCGCAGAGTGCCCTGGCACAGCAGACAGGGTGGGAGACCAGAAGTGACAGAGGATTTGGTCCTGGCTGCCCTCTTTAACATCTCTCCTGCCCTCCACTACTTGAAATGTAGGGGAAGGTGGTAACCCTTTGCGTGGCTGAATTCAACCCCTGAAATCCTTCTTGAGCATGATTTGCCCTCCCACCTCTGCAGAACTATTTATAACAATAATATAAATGATTTTGTACAACTTTCAAGAAAATAAAACATTGAAGGAACATGATTCATACTGCAAAATGAAGCATACAACATCAAGAATTACCCAAATCAAGGACACACAATTTGCCGCAGTCTCTAATTACATGACTTGAGGCTACTGAATTCTGCAGGACTCTGGCCTTGATTGGTGTGCAGGCTAGGTGATGGCAGTTCTTCCTGAGCTCTACAGCAGCTCTATGTCTCTACAGCAGCTATTCAAACACTGCTTTGAAGATGTAGTTACTAACAGGCATCTGAATTACAAAGAGTATTATCTAGATGGGTCACATTAAACTAGCTTATCTTCACTCACGTCTGGGTGACATTATTCTCATTTCATATCAGACATGTGCCAGACAGAACATTTATGCAGACAGACTAAAGTGAAACAATCCTCTCCACTCTAGGCACCCAGTCTGAAGTGCTTACAACCTGATTTTTTGAAGGACTCAGCTCTAAAAGTGAATTAGGTACAAAACAACTGCTGCAAGAACCTAGTGCACATGAACCTAAGTATGGCAAATAGCTGCCCACACATTGAAGACCTGGGATGAGCTAAAAAAACTGGTTGCAGTAATTTGTGTACTGTGCTGTCCTCCATCCCTCTGTCCATCTAATCCAACTCCAACACTTTTGTCCAGGAAGCCCCATATCTCCCCACCCCTGTTAACTCACCACCACATAACCCAGTGCCTTCATTTCCCCCTTCCCACACTCACCAATCCTTCTTGCTGTCCTCCCCCTCTCCTCCAGGATCCCTTCTCTGCCCTTCTGTCTCCTGGTCCCACCAGCTGAGCCACTCTTCCCACACAGCCCACCATGGATGGCAGTCAGCCCATCCTTCCTCCTGCACCCCTCACAGCTTCTGCTGGCCAGTCCTCAGTTTGCATCCATCACCCCAGTTTCTTCCTTCCCCATCTGATGGACACCTACTGTCCTGTCTACACTTCCAGCAGAAGAACCTCTGTGCCTGCTCCCAGATTTGAGACCCCATCTCACCTATACTGGAAGAAGCAGGAGCTGTCATTAAGGGATGATCCCACTCCAGCAGCACAGCCCTACACAGGCACGCTGTGCTGGCACATCCCTTGGAGCAGTGAGGGCACGAGCACAGGGCTGGGTCACCGGTGGGCTGCTCAGCACCAGAGGCTGGGCTGTGATGATGGATGGGGAGAAAAGTCTTCAGAAAATGGAGTAACTCAAAGCAGAGACGAGTCTGCCAAGAACACGCACAGACGTCTCCCAGCCTTGTCACCAGAGATCCCGTTCTTGAACATGATGGCACTGCAGCTCTTAATCAAAAAGCTGAAAGATTTATTTTCTTTCCCCTTTCTAATGTGGGCAAAACAACATTCCTTCTCTCCTCCCCTCTAGTTTTTCTTGGAAATGGTTGAATTGGTTTAGCTGACAATATTAAAATAAACCTAGCCTAAGAAAGAGACACAACCTGAAAGTCTCAGATCAAGTGATAAAAGCCTGACAGACTAGAGCAATGGAAAACAGGTTCTTATGGTTGTTTCAATACTAGATGGTGCTACTTGCTCTGTCTAAATATAACCCTGAGCTATATCCCAGGAGAATATCTAAGGCTTTGGACATTTTAATTGCTCCTGTTTTCTCACTCTGGCTTTGCATGTGCGCATATAAAACAGCCTATCAAAAGCACATTAAACAAGGTTTTTACCTTGCTAATTTCATCTTTTGCAGGACAATAAAGTCAGATGGGACTGTAACCAGCAGGTTGCAGTGGTGCTGTGCATGCAGCCACCCCAGAATGCCATGCCCCTGCCCTCTGACACAGAAACAGCCAGCACCACATCCACTGACTTGCAGACACACGCTCCATTGGGAAAGATTAATTTAATGTGTTTGAAGAGCCTTCAACAATAATGTTCACTATGATCAAACGTTAGCTATTTACTGCAAAGATACTCTAGAACACAGGACAAAGACTGGAGAACATTAATGCAAGTTGGATGTATCCAACTTGGTGGGGCTTAATTAAGCACGGGCTAGGAGTAAGGAAGGAGTGGGGAAATAGCCACGGCTGCCTCCTAGCCATGAGTAAGTGCCTTCTAGAAATCCTCAAAGGATGAGTGAAGGGCAAACATATTATCTAACTTCAAACAAAAGGGGGAAGGAGACAGATCTGGGGTATCATAGACCAAACAGCCTTGCTTTGATATCAAATCAGACAAATTATTATTCAATTCTCCTGTAAATACTTATAACAAATGTTGATTATCGTGGAGCAGGAGGGAGCAAGTGTGCAATCCAAGAAGAATTTCCATCTCCCTGCTTGCCGCCTTGCACTGCAGCTGCATCCACTCCCACATGATAAAGCCATGAGAAAACAGAAAATACAGACTTGTCAAGAACAAATTAAGCCTAATCTATTTAATTTTCTTCTTTAACTGAGCTGGGAGCATAGTGAGTAGGGAGAAAAAACCAGCACAAGTCACACGTTGGAATGAGGAAAGCTTTGATGAATGCATGTGATAGTCTTATATGCAAACCAGGTGAATACAATTGAGGTATAATTTACTGTGGGCAGGCATACAGGGCAGGCTTCAAATATGTACTCAAGGAACAGTAGCAAGTCCAATGGTAACCTGAAAAGACACATAAGGGCTGTGCCTGGGGTCTTGCTCTACTCAGTATTTCCATTAATGACTTGTAAATTAGGAGGAAGATTACAATTACAAATCTCTAGGGAATGCTGTGAGCATTTTCAGGGATTAAAATTAAAATAAAATCTTAATAAATCAAAGGCCCAGTCTGAAATGAATTATTGAGATTCAATACAGGCAGGTGTAAAAAAACATGTTGAAGAAGAAGGATGTCATGCAAAACAAAAAGGAGCAGTACAGCAAAAGGGTCTCTGGGGCTATAGTCATAAAGAGGGATGACATGATTTGACTCAATGATCTTAAAGACCTTTTCCAAGTTTAACAATTCTATGGTTTCATGATAAGAGCAGTGCAGGGCTTGGTAGACACAGGGGAATATGCTTGCAGATATATCAAGAGGAGCATCACACATCACGCTCTTTACTCCTCTCAGCCCTATATCCACTTTGTGTCCTACCTCAAGCAAGATGCCCACAGGGAATGATAAAAAATTTAGCCAAGTGTGACCCCTAGAGAAGAGGGTACAAAAAATGGGCTTGTTTAATTGGGAGGAAAGTGTGGAGGAATGAGGGTGAGAGAATGAGAGATGATAACAAGTTTTAAATATGTCAGGCTGCTAAAAGGCTGTAATAATCTTGTTGTACTCCCTGCAGAAGTGGACAACCAAAGGGACTGGCTTAGGAAGCAGCAAGGGTGATCTAGATTAGGTATTAAAAGGAACTGTCTAGCCATAATGATAGTTATTGACTGTTTATGCTGGCAGGCTGTGAATCAATACAGGTTTTCAAGAACAGACTGAATGAACATCTATCAGAAGCGGTGCACATGAAGCAATCCTGCCTCAGAAACAAGGGATTTGGGATGGAAACTAAACTTTTTAATATTCTTCCCCTAACTTTCCCCCAGAAAATGTCTTGTTGGCATGC
>NW_005054360.1:2529110-2533927 GCF_000277835.1 Geospiza fortis | reverse complement strand
AAATCTCTCAGTGCTACAAATAGCCATGTCACCTCAAATACAATGTGACTTTCCCCTCTATCCCCAGCCCCCTGCTACAACTCTCCCTGCACCCTCCTTTCCTGACATCTCTGCACTGCAGGGAAGAGCGAAGGCGTTGATAAGGGGGTGCAGGTCTGGCACAGGGGTAGAAAAATAAACTCTGCTTCTCCTCCAGGGATGGGAGGGACAGGGAGGCTGGGACACAAAACACACACCACGGGTTGAAAGCTCCTGAGCAGAAAAGAGGCAGCAGATGAGAGGAGGCACCAGAATGGGTTCCTGACCAAAGGACACTGATCACATCATGGATACACACCAGGCAAAGCTTCAAGAAAATTCCCATTGCAGCCAATGCTGTAGTGAAGGCTTCAAAGCTGCTAGCGCTACATGCATAATCATCTCTGCAGACTACATGGGAGGAAGACGTGCCAAAGTCTTTGCTGGAAGATAAGCCAACTTTATGTTAGTTCTGCATGTCTTCCCAGGCCAGTCCCTCCCATCCACCGCAAAGAAATTAAAAAGAAATATGTGAATTTTTGTGTTCAACTCTCATTACCTGCGGGCAGGAGAGTTCACATTTTTTCTCTAACACAGAGATTCACAGACAGTGAAAATTACAGCTCGCATCCTCTTTGCATTCTTTGAGCAAAAAGACCTCACTGAAATTCTGGGGGAACTGTGCCAGAGAACAAATTAATGATACAATGTGTCTCCAATAAAATTAGGAAGTGGGAAGGATGAGAGGAACAAGTCTTAAAGAGTTTATTTAACTCTCAGAAGGTAGTTATTCCTGTCTTGTATCTCACCAGTGCAGATGCATCTGCAAACCCACCATGGGATGAGAGAGAGCGCACAGCATCTCCTGGGGCAGACCTCCACGAGTGACAGCTGCTCTTCAGGGGCTGCTGTTTGTTAGGAGCTTTCAGACTCTGCTTTCTCACATTCACCAAGGAAAAATGGTAGAGAGAGAGATTATTTTTTTAAGTAATGTGGGTGTTTGAGTATTGGTGTCACACAATGCTGAAAAACGTGTCCGACTATGAACGGATGGGAGTTGGTATCCGAAATAAGTTTGATTTTTAAATTTGCCATGGACCAATCCAGGCCTGACTGAGCACTGATAGGCTGAGCCTCTTAAGCATCCAAATAGATGTAAATGCCTAACAGGGAGAGAGGATATCCAAGCATGCACAGATACCACTGTTTGTATTAGCTGGTTTTCAAAATGTCAACAGCTGGCTTTCACTGATGACAGACCAGCACATCAGTCCACTGAAATTGGCCCAGATTTTTTTCAGAGAAGGAGCAATTGTTAAAGAGCACTCACTGATACTCTGTGCTCCAGATATAACCAGTCCTTACACCAATTGGCAGCATATGGTGTATTTCCTCAAATGACAGCTTTTGTCTGTCACAACAGGAGAGCAAAATAGTACATTTATTACACAAAGAGTAATTAGTCAACTCCTTGCCTCCCAAAAAGGAACTGCAGAAGAGGATGCCTTTTAGGACTCAGATGAATGTTTCCATGCTGTTTACAGTTTTGTATGGAGCAGTTCACACTGGTAGAACAAAGCACAGGGAATCACATTTGTTGCTCACATCTTAAAATCAAGATATTACGGGGCTGATCATCCTACCTAAAATACCTATGGGCAAAGACCTAATAAGCTACTCCCACATTAGAACTTCATGAATAAACATTATTTTTTGTATTTTTTAATAGAAAAGCTCTCCATCTGCACAAGAAAAAAGAAAAAAAGGATCTCAATAATAACTGTATTAAATCTGTCAAAGCAAAAATTTTTAATAAGGGATCTATCACATGGCTGAACTTCTTTGAGGTGACAGTGACATGACTTATAGAGCCTGGGCTCTGTGATCAAAAGGATTACATACATTAACATCCTACTAATCACAGCAGGACAGGCCGGCCCATCAGGCCAGGACTCATGGAGGAGGGATCCATAAACAATCACTTTCTCCTGGTCACAAATGTGGCTGGGAGCAGAAGTGTTCTGAGGTTGGTGTGGTCTTCTCTTCTTTCAAAGAGATAAGGATTGTGTCTTCTGGAGTAAATAAATTCTCAGCAGAGTCTTCCACATCTGTTTGTTTACTCATTTTTGGACACTACCATCCTCTCCTGTGTGTTATCCCCTTTATATTACCCCTGTACTATAATCAAATGCCCTCTCTTCCGGACTGACCCTCTGCTTCTTCCTGTATTACAGACGCCTTTGATCTTTCTTTCTTGGATCTGTGTGTCCTGACTGGTAGTCTCAGCAGGATTTCCCCCTGACCCCTCGCTCTACCAGAAAACAAATGCCAAAGTAGCATTTTCATGCACTAGCACAGAAAAAACTAGACAGATGCTTGAGAAGGCTACACACGATCAGTGTTGTGCTGCTGAAGAGCTGTGTGCACTGGGCAGGGCTGCCCACCAGTAAGGTAAGCCCAGGCTGGTAAAGGGTGACCCACTTCCTGAGCACAGATAAGCCCCCTGGACCAACAAGGTGAGCAGTCATCATCACAAGGGGGAAAATGGACCATCCTGAAATTTCAGAAGCAGCTGTTCATTTTCCCCCCTTCAACATACTCTTAGTGACTTGCAGGGTGCTATGAGCATTTTCAAAAAGCAGAACGCAGTCTTTAACCTTTTTTTTTCCTTTTTTCAACTATCTCAGATTTTTTCCCTTGCCTCACCATTTGAGACAGTCCAAGTTATGGCTGACGAATTCCATTAATATCCTAACTATAATACTCCTGGGCAAAGAGGCTCCTGCAGCTTTTCGTTCCCTGCAGGCACTGCCAGTACCAGAGGAACTGAGGGTTATTTCTAGGTAGATGTGAAAAGATGCCATCAGTTCACACAGAGACCTTAACAATTGCATCAGGACTGCTGAAAGGCTGACCAACCCCTTCCTTCACAGCTGGAACTGGTGAGTAAGTTTCCCCAGCAAGCCCAAGCCCACTTGCCCTTGCAACAAAGCACAATAACAAGATTGCAGAAAGCAAGATAACCCTTCCACTCAAGGATTAGAAAACAACATCTGTTAAAAAACAAATAAACCGGTGTAATGGCTTCAGCAAGGGACCCAGAGGATTTTAGAGATGTAGCTCGTAGCTTGGTCAACACATTGTGAACGGCAAATTACAAGAGAACAATTGTTTCATACCGAGCTCTCCCACCCCTCAACTCCCTCGAGGTTAATTAGGATGGCCTCTGGCCAAATTAATTAGAGGAGAAGATTTGGGCAGGACTTTGCTATACACTCATAACTAGTTCCAAGGTGACCAAGAAGTTCAGAAATGCCTCACCTTCCAAGTAGAGCTTGCTTGGCAAAAAACAAGCTCACATGTGCCATGTCATTTTTCTGACAATCAGGAGAAACACTTAGAAGTCGTATTTCCCTAACTAACAGCTAACGTGGAAGAACTTTCTGCATCCTTCCCACTGAACAATATGCCCTTGTTTATTTTCTGTGTGCTTTTTAGGTCATAAGAGGCCAGTGAAGTTATGCATCTAAAGAACAATATAGTACTGTAATATGCCAGTTGATACACACAGCCTGGCAGACCCTGAAAGATCCGTCTTTTCCAAGAGCTGGCAAATGCATGTTGCAGTGTGGAGAAATACTTAACATCACCATAGGAAGGGAGGATGCAGAAGGGCCCAGCCTTTGAAATGACAGACTAAATTGGTGTTTTAGTTGGTATTGTAATGTGCCCTGATGGCACAGCTTAGAGATGATCCTGCCTTGAGGGGCACAGCCATGCCCAGCTTCTCTATCCCATGGCAGCAGTCTGCCTCAACTTCCTCCTACTCCTCCTGCCCAAAGCGTCCTTGGAAAAGGGAATAGCTGGCAGGACCACACTTTTTCCTCCAAGTGGTACCATCATGAGTTGTAGAACTGCACAGCATAGTAGGGCAGAGCAGATCTAGCCTCTGTGATTACAAGCCAAGTGCTGGCACAAATTAGGGCTCTGTAAGTGACTGCATCTCTGATGTGTAGAGCCCTTCTCTGTCATTAATCTGATATTGTTTAGTTTGAAGCCGGAAGGTTGCTATTTTCCATGTGTCTGTTACACACAAAAAGCAACAGCCATTCTGGGCAGAATCGGAACTTCTGAAGTAACAATGAGAAACTGCTTCAGCTCACGCAAAGAAGTGCAGCGGAATACTTTCCAGCAGGACACAATTCTCATTGTCACTAGCCAAGATTTAATGTCTTGACTCTGTGAATCAGACTGACTACTTAGTACAGTTATATCGTGTGTTCACTTAAAGACAGGGGCTGGAGTAATTTAACGTGTAGAGTCCATGCCAATAAAAAGCCATTATTCTCAACTCTTGACCAAAAAAAAAAAGAAAAAAAAGAAAAAAAAAAGGGGAAAAAAAAGGGAAAAGAACCCAAACAACCACCCATCCTTAATAGATGCAAGAGTCTTTTGGCACAGATCCAGTGGCAGACTAAGGCCATGATTTGCAATTCTGAGGCAATTATGAAATGACATAACAGCACAGATCTCCTTCTGACAGAACAGCTGAGGTTTTGTCTCCTTTGCAATAGGACATGGCTTTAAAAACCACCAGAAAGTAAAATAAGCCAAAGAGCCATTTAACTCCTGTGTAAATACCGGAGTACAGACAAACACCAACAGGGACGGCACTCGGTGTTTCAGACCCTGGTGCCACATCCTCTCGGGTCGGTGAGAGCCGGCACCGAGCCGCAGCCCGAGCCCCGGTCCCGGGCGCAGGGGACCACAGCGACCGACAGTGAATGAAGGGAGCGGCG
>NW_005054360.1:2518087-2528809 GCF_000277835.1 Geospiza fortis | reverse complement strand
CCCGGCCCGGCCCGCCCCGGGCGGCTCCGCGGGCCCGGCGCCCCGGGCGCTGCGGGAGGCGGCGTGATTGCTCCGGAAAGTTGAACGGGCAGGTCCTGCCCTCCCTCCCTTCCTCTCCACAGATGAGCACAACTCATGGCTCAGCTTTCATCAACTTTCTTAGCACAGGGAAAATCTGCAGAAGGCAAGACGGGTCTATCAAGGATGGAGAGGGACACGAGCAGATCTTTTCAAAACTTGCTGTTCCTGCTGGCACCTGGCCATGCACCCAAAGGGCCTGTCCTCAACATGGTTTTCAAACGTTTTTGAAGCACTGCTTCCCCACCTTTCCCCTCCCCATGATCTATTCAGCCTCTAGAAACAGGTGAATAATTTGCAAATCTCTTTTGGTTTAATGACACTCTCAAAAAAAAAAGTATGTTTGTGAATCATTTACTTTAGTAATTAGCTGGGCCCATCAACTGCTTGCCCTGTCTTAATTGACTTTTACCCCAGGCTATCAAAGCGTTTTTACACATGTTCATAAATTGAGTCCTATTCAATATGTGCTCTAGTTAATAGTGAGAAAACAAGGGCAGTAAAGTTACATGATGAGTCCAAGGTCACGACACAAGTCTGCAGGAGAGCCCAGAACTGAAGACAGGTTTCCTGGTGCCCTGGTTTCCCAGGGCTCTGGGAGTAATTGTCATTGACCTGCTTTTCTATGGACATCTCCTTTTGTCTTCCAGCAGTGGCGGTGTGAGCCTGCAGCTGCTGACACATGGTGCAGCCACCAAAGACAATGCCACCGGCAGCAGGGGGACCTTGAGCAAGACCCCCTGCACCCTGTCCCTGCAGGGAACCTGTGAAGTTCTTTGTGGCTTTGCTGGTTGGGAAACCCCTGTATTTTCCTGTGGTGAAGTCTTGTAGCTGACACAGTAGTCAGTCAGTAGAAGGTTTAAGTTTTGTCACAAAGCAGCTTCATGTGGATGTGACAACAGCAAGGGTTTCCATCAAGGAAGCTGTGCTGCCACAACCTCCAGTTTATTATTTAAATATCTTGACTCTGACAGGCAAATTGGGAGTTCTGGGTTTATAAAATACTTGTCTCCTCTGTGTTGTTAGAAAAAATTTCCAGAATGATTTTCTCGTCTGCATGGCTGCAACTCTGAGCTGTTTGTTCTCCTTGGTTGTAGAAGACAATCCTGTTTAAATCCCTGCTTCCCAAGACAAAAGCTTTTGCTCTGGTTGGGTAGTCATGGTGTGCCACATGGAGCAGGTCCTTGTTCCTGGAGCTCACAGCTCTCTGTTGGGAAAGCTGCTTTGGCCCTGGATTTAAGGGATGGGTAGAGGTGGCGGAGGGGGGGAACAGGCTGGACCATTCCATTGGACCATTTGAAATGGGACCACTTACTGAACATTGTCAGAGTGAAGGGACATCTTATTGTCTTCATGATGTCACAGCCTGTAGACATCATGATAAAAGCACAGAGGGCAGCACATCTCAGACCTGCCTCTAGGCATCTGGGGCTAATTTTTGCTACATCTCTTCTGAGAACACTTTGTGGTCTGCAAAGGGAGGTACAGTCCTTGGAAAAAGGCACTCTTGCAGGTTTGTCTGGAGTCCTGCAGTCCCTGAAGATTTCCCCCAAGTGAAGTCAAAGGACCTTGAAGTCAGAAAAAACAGAGGAAAAGATCCTAAAAAAAGAAATCAGTGCCCATGCTTCTAGGTCTTCTGTTACAGAGAAAAAACTAAAAACATGACCTGAACATAGCTCCAGAGTCAGACACCAGAAAGCAAACATGATTCTGGGGACAATGGGAGGGATGCCTTGGGCTGGATTCACAATTAACAACAAATGATGGCTGGCAGCCGCAATTAATGTCCAAGGGGGATTGTCCAGAGGGTCGGTGTAACACGTTACTCTGTGATTTGGGAGGTCTGTGGGCTGAGCTTCTCAGCATCAGTGCAGCTGCCAGGGACTCCCTTTGCTCCTGCACCCCCTTGCCCTCTGCCTGTTAGAGAGCAAGTTCTTTGGGCAGATGTTGCTTCTTGCTGTGCCTTTGCCCGGTGCTCAGATCAGTGGGGTCGTGGTCTCAGGTTGCTACTGCAGTGCAGACTGTGACTGCACTGATGAAGGAAAGCAGAGGAGGCAGGAGAGAATTCTGCCTTTTGATGGTCAATGCGCACAACTGATGGAGCATCACTCCCCTGCAAAGGCCACAGTCCTGCAGCTGCCTGAGGAGATCTCCCTCTCCTGGCTCCTTCCAGAGAAGCAGACCATAGTCAGACATTCTCGAGTTTAGAGCTTCATCCTTAAAAGGCTAAAAGAACTAAATGTGGCTGAGAGAGAAGCATACAAATGGAGTTTGCAGAAGAGAAAAGAGCAGTAAAGCCACTCACTGTCCTGCCATGTTGGACTCCTGAGGTGGGTAAAACTCAGTGTGATGGGGCAGGGTGACTCAATGGGGCAACAGAGGAAAGAACCATTATTGTCCCCCTGCATGAAGAAGGGCAAAGAAGCCACGGATCAAAAGCTGCTGATGGCTGTGTGTGCAAAGCTGGGTATCTGGACAGGAGCACAGTGGGGCTGCATGAACCCAGCAGGCAGTAGAGCATCCCTGTGTCACAGCAGGCAGGCTCAGATCAGGATCCTGTGGGACATGGCAGAGCAGGTCTGCATGCCTGGGCAAGCAGGGAACACCAGGACCTGGCTCCTCAGGAGATGAAGAGCAGCGCCTGCAAGTCTGGCCTGCAAGTGGCCATTATGGACAGAAATCGTGGAAAACAGAAACACACAAACATGAGCAAGACAGGCCAGATGGGGGAAACACAGATGAATTAATTTAGAGGGAAGGGAAAAGAAAAAACACAAGACATGCTGCACACCAGCCAACTCTTCAGCAACAGCACTGCAGCGTGTCATCACTGTGCCAAGTGAATGGGAAGTTGTGCTCTGCTCGATGCAAGTTATTGCTGTTTTATGCCTTTATAATTCTCCTTGGCCTCAAAAACTCCTTGACTGGGAGCCCTGTGTTTATATTTTATGTCCCATCAGCAGTGTCACTGCTCAGGATCGGAACTTTCCTGCCATTCCTACAGAACTTGTCGTGGGCTTGGAGCCTCATTTCTGGAGGTGATCATTCATCAGTGCTTTTTACAGTGAAATCAAGCATACTTTTTCATAATTTGGTGGGGTTGGAAGTGATTAGGTGCATTAATTACTCCCCAAAAGACTGTAACAGGTTTTGTGTTAGATCCAGTTGCTGGGAAAATATTTGGGAACATATGCTGAAATCACCACATACCTGAAGTTTACCATAACTAACTAGCCACAGATGTGCTATTAAACCCCTGGTTATTTTTTCCTCTTGTCCATCCTATATGGCATGTTACAACCATAAGATATTAAACTTAGAGCAGCTGCTAGTCAAAACCAAAATAGCTATTACCTTTTTGCAAGAAAAAATTCACATTGCCCATCCCGACAGTAATCACTTGTTTATACAATTGGCGCCTCTTTTTAGTTTGGAACAGAGAAACTTCAGATATTTTATTGCTACATCAAGGGAAACACTAAGCATTGCTGTGGAAAAGGGAGGTTTCCATTTGCCAGTTCTCTGGTGCTTCTTTAGCTGTATTTTGACTTGGTATTCAGGGATCCTTTTCTTGAACTGCTTTATTGCTTCCTAGGCATCCCAAAAGAGCAGGAGGAGTGGGTGTGTATTGAATAGAGGGAAATAGTTCATGATGTCAGGTGGTGACCATTCTGCAAAGATGATTTAATTTACAACAATTGCTGTCTGTGCAAGGTGTTGGGCCACTGGCTGTAGAGGAGCAGAAATAGTGCACTCATGGAGAGTATTTTCCTTTAAGTGTAAGGACTAAGTTATCAGGTCTGTCAAATATACCTTGAAGTCCTAAAGTATGACACATGAAAGTGTGCTGGAGGGAGGAAAAAATGGGGGGAAAAAGCTAAAAATAAAAGAGTAGTTAACACAGAGGAAGCGTGCACCCATATCGTGTGAGTTCCTGAACATTGTGAAGACTGACGAAAAGGCTGAGGGGTGTGGCACACAAATTACCCTGCAGAATTTAGCTGGTTTACATTTGGGAAAATTAGGTAGTGCCTCCAAAACTTTTGAAGTGCTAAATATTGTTAAAACAATCCTTACAGCTCTTTCATTCAAGGACTTGGCTCAGGGTACTCAGAAAATAACTAATGAGTTTCTCATCATAACACCCAAGAGAAATGGGAAGTTATCACAGTAATTACCCCTGTCACCCAGCTGGGGAACAGAACAGCTAAGCCTTGTTTTTCAGGGGTGTTTCTTGACTGAAATATTTGTACAGTCATTCAGCTGAAAAGCTCTTGAGAAGGATTAGAAGCTCCAGCTGGCCTCTCAGCAAGGTGATGAGGGGAGGAAGAGTCATCCCCCAGAGGTAGGGGAAGATAAAAGGAGAAAAGTTATGCAGTAGCAAGGCATGTTGGTGTTGGATCTATCCTACTTTTCTTAGCTTAAAATTTGAATGCTTTCTACTTCAGAGAAGACTAATTCCTGCATTTCCTTAATAATGTACTGTAGATTTGATAGTATATGCATTATATACCAGGGTACAGAGTGGTACAATGCAGATGTTATGGCAGCTCCATCCATCTCCATGAAGCTACACATGGAGGCTCAGCTGTGACTGCCCTGAGCTTCACTTGGGGAGAGAAGGCTCACAGACACTGGGAAGCGAGACATGTGCAGCTGGGAAAAGGTCTTTTTCCAGGTACAGGTTTTAGCTTGATTTCTGTAATAACAATAAATTAGTAGGAGCTGTGGATCTCATTAACATCCTTGTGCAGACTAGAGCATGAGGAAAACAGACTTCAAATAAGCTGAAAGAAGAGCAGCCTTTGGTCAGAACTCATGAGTTACCACAACATGTTTATGATGTCTGTGGAAATGCCCACCTCACATTTAGTTGTGAGTGCTCAGCAGCCACCAGGTCATGCCTGATGTCCAGTGTAAGTCTAGTCAAGCAGTGTCCACCCTGTCCTTCCATCAGACATCTGGCTACAGCTCAGCACCATCCTGCTGTGACTCCAGGTTTACTGTGTCAAGCTCAGATACTGACTTGTTGGAGTTACAGTGAAGATTGAAAATACCCACAGGCTTTAGCTAAAAATTCTTTGCCTTTTTCATGAAATAAATTTCAAATTTACTTGGGAAAAAAAGAGTCAACTTCATCTTCAAAACAGCTGCAATCATATTGTTACTAGTACAGATAATTTAACTTGCAAATGCATAATGGGTGCTGACCAGGTCTTTCTTTGGGAGAGTAGACTCTGAAACAGTGGAGAACCCAGGGGAAGAGAAGCACAAGGGCCAGAGTGATAAAGGTATGTGAAGTAATGTAGAAACCAGAGAGGCCTTTTGGGAATGTCTCCTCCCTTTCCTGAACATATATGTATAAACAATAAGCTGGAAGATGGCAAACACAGTACAGATAAAATCGTTCTTATTTATTTACACTGATACATCTAGGCTGTGAAATCACTGCTGTTAAGAGGTAACTGAAGCCTTGGGTTTATTAGAAACAAAAGAAATTATATACTGATGACAGAAGGACCTATAGCTACAGCGGCAAATATCAAAAAATAGAGTCTGGAAAGGTTTTAGTCTTCAAAACTTTGGTCAGACTGTAATTATTGGGAAGATAAAGGAAAGCTGCCCTGGAGCAGGTTACTCCCTTCTCCCAAGCCCACTCACTGCCAAACAGAGAGGCTCAGGGGTGCTGAGGCACCTGTGTGCAGCTGGCAATGGCATGCAGCAGGATGGGCAGCTGGATCAGTGGCCATGGGCTGTGGGCCTGCCATTGCCATGGAAGTCCTCCTGCTTGCCCTCAGGAGGCTGGAAATAAATACTGTGAGTCACTTCCTTCCCCCTGCATTGCCATACTTTGGGCACCAGTCTTGGTGGAGCCTCTGCAGAGAGCCCTTCCCTGGGGAATGCAGATTCCCCCAGGGAGAGGAGAGCATCCTTGAAACTGTGTTTTAATATACAATAAAAACTCTCTTTTTATCAATGCTTTGTGTCATAGTTTCTATTAGTCCATAAGGACTGAATTAATAGCTATTTGACCAATTCCAGCTTTTAGCTGTGGTAATATAAGTTTTCAAATCTTAAGTTTCAAAAGGCAGCACTGCCCTTTCTGAAATACTGCCTCCCTCCAGTGGATCTACATGAGCTGCTTTTATGAGATCAAGGGGAGAAAGCTATCTCCAGTAGGTAGTTTGAGTTTTTTAAATAAGAGAATCTGAGCACAGTAGCAAGGGCAGAGAGTGAAGAAAGGCTTGTTTGTAATGGGAGCACTCAAAAAGTTCAACAGGAGTTTGCAAGACCCCTTCATGTCAGCGCATTCCCACAGAGAGCCTCACCCAAAAAGCTGAAATTACAGTCTTCCTCAGTTACAGAGAAAAATGGGAGAATGGCTTGTAATTTTTGAACCAGGAAAGCTATGTTTATCTTCCAAGACACAGCCCCTTGAAGACGTGACTGTCATGCAGGGTTAAAGAGCAGGCAGGGGAGCCCCAGAGGGACGGGCTGTGGCCGCTGAGCGCCCAGCACCAGGCATCTGTCTCCTGGAGTGAGGGGCTGCTCCTGTTATCTATCTGATACAGAGCAGTGTCACGGCTTCCCGTATCCAAACACATCTTGACACTGGAGATTGCACAGATCCCAGGCTCTGGAGGGAGGCCAGGGACGTGCCCCCACCCCAGCAGCAGCTCACAGGAGCAGAGAGGTGGCGCAGGAATCATTATCGGGGAGCAGCAACATGTCACGGACATCTCGGATGGGCCATGGGGTCAAAGGATTATGACTCAAATCCATTCTTCATAGAAAAGCTTTTCCAAATGCCTGGCTATGCTATGAAATCACACAGGGAGTGTCCTGTTATCTGTGGGGGTGGTACAGACCCACCTCTGCTTCATGCGGAAAACCAGAAAAAGAAAAATACAGCTGTGCAGAGCATCCCTGCTGTACAGAGTCAGCTCTCCAATCTGCTTCCCTTCCTTTCTACCTGCTTGGAGACAGGTTTAGCACAGTGAGTGGGGATATGTTTCAGCCCCACAGTAATAAACTTGCCCTGTGCATGTGTATTTTAGTCTGGAATTATACTATTATTTGCTCTCTTATTCTTTTACACACATTTCTGCAGATACTGATGTCATCCCCATTTCTTATCTGCTCTCCAGTGGAATTGCTTTTTGAAGAGATAGGAAAGGAGATACTTTTTTGGAAAAGTACTAGTACCAAGAACTTATCTGAGCAGCATTAAGGAAACACAGTTTTGCTTGACAACCTTTTAAGTTACAGCAACTGTGCAAAGGATTGCAGCACCAGAATGTCAGCATGCACTGGACTTCATTTGGATTTGAAAGTCATTGAAATCTGTTAGTTATGTTGTTGAAATTTATACTGATATTACAAGGAAACCTTTCTTGGAAGGCAGAGAAATACAGACTCTTACCAGAAGACTTTCCTGATTAAGCTGTGAATTGTTCTATTTCCTTCCTTCCTTCCTTCCTTCCTTCCTTCCTTCCTTCCTTCCTTCCTTCCTTCCTTCCTTCCTTCCCTTCCCCAGAGAGATAAGGAATGTGCCTGCCTTCCTTCCTTCCTTCCTTCCTTCCTTCCTTCCTTCCTTCCTTCCTTCCTTCCTTCCTTCCTTCCTTCCTTCCTTCCTTCCTTCCTTCCTTCCTTCCTTCCCTTCCCCAGAGAGAAAATGGAACTAAGTACCAAAATAATAAAAATAATAGAAGATTATTTTTAGCAACCCCTCATTCAGATTAATCAAAAGGCATCCATGTGCATTTTACAAGGTGGGTTTGTTCTAAGGTCACCTGATGCACAATTTATGCAGCCCCCAATTCACTAAAGGACTTCCAGACTCATCTGTGGACATTACACCTCTACCTCACCATATTTTCTCTACTTCAGATGCGAAACAGACACCACTGAAGCCTTATTTATCACATCCTTTCCTTCCCTGGATCAAGTTTCACCCCTGCCATTTGGGCATATTGCAGCACTGTGATACACAAGCATCATGCAGGCATCCCTCAGAGGAGACAGGCTGTTTAAAGACCAGGGTGCTGTGGGACATTTACACCACACACACTCTTTAATTGCATTGTCACTGTGCCCAAACCCAGTCACCCCCTCAGGCAAGTCCCTGCTCTGGGGGTCCCACATTCCCTTGTCTAATGTGAGACCTCATAAGTTCTGCCTTCACCTGACAGAGATCTGAACCTGGAAGGAGATCCTTTGTTCAGGCTCTGGAGCGCTCTGGGAGAAAAGCAGCCAGCCAGCCTCTGAATGAAGGGCTGTTTGAAAGGAGATTAAACCTTCTCCTGCATGTGCAACTTCCAGCCAGGCAGCCTACATCAGAGAAGTCAAGCTGCATCCACTCCAAGGGGAAAGTTAAAATAGAACTGAATCTTCTTACTTCAGCTCCATCTTTTGTTGTGCCCTGCAGGCAGTGTTCACCTGAACATCTACCCTCCAAAGTCAGAGTATGCTTGCCTAAAGTGAAAAATGGCACACACAGCCCTCCCTTTTTTATTCCCATCAGCCTCTGTTGTCCTTCTATTGAGCATGAACTCAGTGGTCATGAGCAGCACCACTAATCATGTAGTAACCAGGTTACTTACATATTTCAGAAGGGAAGCTGAAAAGTGAGTTGCAAAACTTGTGGGGTCCTTACCCCACATATTTGAAAATAGAGGCAAACAAATCCCTACAGAGCTAACAATACTGCTTTAAGATACTGTTCTCTACCTGCCAGGATCCACCTTACCCTCTAACAGAGACAGATATATGGATAGTGGGACCTGCATGCCCATTTCCACACTGAGCCAGTGGTTCCAGTCTGGATGGATTTCTGGACTGCACTGGGCTGAAGGTTTTGCAGTGAAGGAAATTCTGCTGAGGGGAGTTTCCTTGTGCAAGTGAAGGAAGCAGCCTGGGGCAATGACACCATAACCCAGGGCAGCTGTTTCTGCAGCATCATTTGTTCACATTCTAGGATGCATTGAAATAGCAGCTTGGAGCATTTTTTCTGCTGCTTAGCCTCTGACTGGGCTGTTGTTAATGCAACACTCACTCAATGAAGTGTTTGGGATGAAGTCCAAAAAAGCACTTAGGTGCCTAAATCCAAGACAGTGATTCACAGCTGCCTAAGGACTTAGGTTCCCCCCTTTGTATGCCCCTTCCCTGAACCTCTTTAAAAACCTGGACTTCTGCAGCAGGTTGACTCTAGGTGCTGTCATCTTGACTGGGCTTGGCCACCAGAGCCTGCTTGCTGTGTCTGTGCTGTCCAGCCCTGCAGATGAGGTGGCTGTGTTTGGGATACCCAGACACTCTGTGGATGTGCCAGAGCTCTGAATTCAGCAGCCACAGCTGCTCTTGCTCAAACTGTGGCTAATGTTGGTTTTTCCAGCTGATATAACCACTGTGGGGCTCTTTGCAGCCAGAGGGTCATGAAGAGAACAGCACAAAGGTGATTTTATGCTGATGAGGGAGGAGGCAGTCACTAGCTTGGCTTGAGTACATTTTCCCCATGTAACACTCTCCTCCTCCCACTCTCTAATGCCACAGTAGAGGTGATAAAGATGCCTTTCACAGAAAATGGGGTTTTTCTCCTCCACTGTTCTTGCTACTGGTGGCCTGGTGGGGAATGGTGGAGTCAGGTCTGGCATCTGCTCCTTGTGTGGAAACTGGGTGGGTCATGGATTGCCAGGTTCAAATCCACTCATACTGCCACCTATCAATAGAATATCAATAGAAATCTATTCAAGAATATCTTAAAGACATTCCTAACAAGGTACAAAATTCCTCCAATAACCAACTCCTCTATTACATTGCAGAGTATGTATGTCCATGTGCCTCTTTTCTCAAAATAGAGCTCAGAATAGTTGGAGAACTCTGGTTATCAAATTGCAGTGACTTACAGGGAGGGAGAAAGAGCATAGCTGCTCTTCTACTACAGTTTATTCACCTTGCTCTTGAAAAAGCTACTTACTTCCAAGAAAGCTCTGAGTAGATGACAAACTGAGGCACACAGTTCCCAGTGCTGGGAGCTGGTTATTTGGGATGGCAGCATGCCTTGCTGCACTATGTTTGGGTGCCCTGACATCCTGACTACATTCACGTCTTGCCACGAGACCATTGCGCTTTGCCAAGTTTCTCCTCTTGTCTGATAAAGCAGTTAGGGCTCTGTGTGACAGAAACTTGCACTTTTCAAATATAAATCTCAGGTAGAGCTCTACATGCACAGGCTGTTTTCCTCATTAAGCCCTTCAGTTACTGCTCTTCACCTAAATCCAAGCTGGGCCGTAAAAGGCTTAATCGATGCAACACATTCACTCCTGGTGATGTCAGGGAGCCACTATACCCATCTAACAGATGAGCTGATCTGCTAGCCAGTAAATTTGGGATGACAAGAAAAGTTTATCACGTTAAACCAGATGCCATCAGCACCCTTCAGTTCTGCAAAAGTGCTCTAGTTCTTCAAAAAGCTATTACTGAGATGTGTAAGGAAAACATGAGATCTGAGCCACTTCCTGCTCCAGCCTTCTGCAGTTGGCACCTCTTCCCACCATCAGGAGAAGAGCCCAATGTGGAAGCATGTTTCTGAAAAGATTTCAAGGATGAGATTTGGTGTCTTCTCTGCCTACATGTGTCCTCAGCAGG
>NW_005054360.1:2516832-2517994 GCF_000277835.1 Geospiza fortis | reverse complement strand
CAGCAGGAAAACTGCAGAGCAGCTGAACAGGGAAGATGAGAGCTACTGTGGGACAGAAAATGAATCTCCTGTAGACCTGTCCATCCATGTGTGTCTGTCTGGGCCCCATCCTCTGGCCCTGCTGTGATCCATATTTCAAAGGAGCCATGATTCCTTCTCAAGTTACTGCTGCTGGCAGAACAGCAGAGCTGGCAAGCGAACTTTCAGGAATGTCTTCATCCTTCACGATCCATATGAAACAGGTCCAAGTAGTAATATTTTTGGAGAGCCAGATACACAGATTTTGCAGAGGTTGGGAGCAGCAAAGCACACTATTAATAAAACAGTCACACTGCTCTTGGTTTTGGTCTTATTGTGATAATTATAAGCAGAAGTTTTCTTTTGTCTAGTCAAAGATTGTGCTCCTTCAAATTTAGAGCTGTCAGAGAGACTGAGCAAGAGGGCTTCATTCAATGGATGGCATTATCTGCTTCAGCAAGTGCCATCATTCTGCTTTGGTAAGATCAGTGGAAGAATAAAGAGGAGCTTGTCTGATGACTCTCTCATCCACTATTAACACTACTGTAGCTCAGAGTAGCCTACCAATGGTGTCTTGGCTTAGAGAAAAAATAGATTTAAAAATATATAAGTATATCCATCACTGTATACAATGATGAAAGCTAGAACTACTTTAATTGTCATATTTTTTTAATTAATGCTGACTTATTTTAATGTGCTACCTTCAACAGGGAGAAAAAAAGGACATACTCTCAAAATACTGGGAATTAAATACAAAGAAGAAACTGCTCATAGTTGTCTTTTTTTATGCTCAGTCAAACAGGAAAAAAGTGCCTTCCAGCAGCATGAACCTGCCTAGGAGTGGGGATTCTGTTCTGATAGTCAATAACTTTCTCTTCACATTTTCAGCTGGTAAGTCTCAACAGCTACCATTACGAATCAAAGTCTTGATGCTCCAGAGGCCAAAGCACCCACCATTTCACCTCATTTGTAATTTAACAGGTTTATCATTTACACTATGATGTCTCTTTTAAAGGAGATCCCAGTGGAATTAACCAGTACTCAATTTCAGGTGCAGGAGGAAAATGTGCAGTGGAGCATATTCATGCTAGAGACAGATTTTTGTGCCTGGGTACGCTGCAGTGGATATTGCTGGAAAGGGCAG
>NW_005054360.1:2481906-2516792 GCF_000277835.1 Geospiza fortis | reverse complement strand
TAATACCAATTTCCCGCAGAATTTTGCAAATCCATCCCTACAGGGATTTCACCTTTCTTTGTTTCCCCTGCACAGCACAGAAAGTCTGACTGCAGTGATACAAAATCAGATCTGACTCATTTTTATTTTCAGCCTCTGGCAACTGAAGGGGATAATCTCATTTTTGACTAGAAGGAGATGAGCAAATAGGGTAAGGGCTGGTGATGTGAATCCCCAGAGGACCTCCAGCAGTGCCTTCCCACTGTGTCCATTTTGTGATGAGATGCTCAAAATGAGGGGTGGAGGATGCAGTGGGGTGGCCCCTGCTCTAGGGGCACCCATGCCTTGGAAGGAGAAAGGGTCCAAACCCAGGCATGCCAGGGCCCCAAAACATCTGTAGCAAGGGGCACTGTCATAACCAGTGTGTGCCTGGAGATGCCCCTTGCAACACCTGCTGTCACCCCAAATGTTGTCTGAGGACCATGAAATCCCCATGGCAGAGCCTGTGGCTGCCTTGAACCACTTTTCTTTCAGCTGCAGCATAGAGGTGTTGTGAGGAAGATTACAGCCATGGTAACCAGGAGTCACACTTTCAGCAGTTTTCTGCATTTTTTTTTTTGTCTTTGTCCCCTCTTCCAAAGCAAGATATCTCCCTGCACAGCTTCCTGACAGTGTGGGCACAGCCCTGCCTGTGCCTGCAGTCCTAGAACCAGCCCACGGCACATGGGAGGAGTCTACCTTTTTCTTCCACCCTGGAAAGGAGCTCTGAGCTCAGTGTGGGGGTGCTCAGATTCCAGACTGGGCAGGACGTGCCCAGGGAAAGGGGATGTGTGAGGTTCACAGGGAAGGTGGCCATACAGAGCAGAAATGCTCTCCTCAAGCAGTTCAGCATGTTTAGAGCTACTGTATAGAAATAATCCTCACATAATCCACTTTGTTCCACCTCTATGGACATTTTTAGAGGGCCTTAGCTGTATGGTCAGGGATGCAGGCATGGTGAGCCTGGAACAGTCCATTTTCCTGTCCCCAGAGTCTGGAATCCCAGCAGCAGTGGGGCGCAGCCCACTCACTGACAGGGACAAGTACCAAGTTGGATTATTTAGCTCCATTTCCCACCAAGAGGAGGCTTGTGGCGTTGTGCTGTCAGTCCATCTGCACCAGGCAGCGTGTGGCTCTGCTAGAGCAGAGGTGTCCCAAGGCCATGAAGTCCCCGTGGGTTTGGGACACGCGAGGAGCTGGCTCTGAGCAGCACCAGCTGCCCCTGGCCAGGCGAGCGCTGGCTGCTGCCAGGGCAGGGGGGCTCAAGGCAGCAGCTGAGGAGCACCAAAGGCCAGATCCTGCAGGAAACCACTCTGACAGGCTCCCAGGAGCCACTCCATCACTGTTTGTCCCTCTTCATCCCCTGTTTATTAACTCAGGCTCAGCTGACCTGACATTCAGGTAAGCCAAATCTGATTTTCCGGCTGAGGGAGCCCTCAGATCTTCACTGTTTCCAAACAGATTTCATCAAGGAAAGCAGCATGCCCAGCTGCCAGCTGGAGGAAACTCAGACCT
The DNA here is from genome assembly GCF_000277835.1 of Geospiza fortis. Taxonomy (NCBI): domain Eukaryota; kingdom Metazoa; phylum Chordata; class Aves; order Passeriformes; family Thraupidae; genus Geospiza; species Geospiza fortis. The sequence goes on along the minus strand of NW_005054360.1, from coordinate 2,515,259 downwards.
TTGCAAAGCTCTGGCTGAGAAACAGGGAGGAGAAGGAGCACAGGAGCAGCCCTGGATAGAGCACATGGCTGAGGGTCTGACCTGGGATGTCCCATCAGGTCCCGTGGGTGGCCCAGGGTGCAGCTTCTCCCTGGATGGCGGACATGGGGGGATGCTCACCCCTCTCCAAAATGCAGAGTGCACCGGTGATGGTGGTGTTGGGGTCCTGGGGCCACTCTGGTGAACTGGTTTGGTAAGGAAGGGAAGGCAGGAGAGGCCCAGCCTTTGGGGGTACAAGAGAGATGGACAAACAAGGTGAGGAGACCCCTAAAATATAAAGAATACCCTTTGATATTTTTTTAATTGTTATGCACCTGGTACTAAAGATGGACAAATGACATTCAAATTTCTTAAGGTATTTTGTTTAACAAAAACTGTAGACCCAAATAACAGCTGTCTTTTTAAAATATACTGCAAAATAGTTCTTCAAAAGCAACCCTTTTGTGCAACAAGTGACTTAAAGAAAAACAGTGACAAAATTCTAGTTCTGGGAAGAAAATTTTTCAGTCACAAAAGTCTGAGTAGCCCTGTTCTCCGCTGCCAGTGCTTTCAGACCTGCTCAAAGAATGTGCATGTGCATATGGAGCTGTGATTTGCCATTGTTTGGGATATCTTTGTTGTTGGCCTTGAAGCTGCAGGAGAGCTGCCTTGTTTCCACAGTAGAAGTGAGTACAGAGTAGGCTGCCATTGTCCAAGAAGTGTGAGTACTTCTGTGGAGACACACAAACCCACAGCACAGAAATTTAAAGCTATGGAGCAATTCTGCAGGGCTATTAATATAATCTGATATTAATCCCTCATCATCCATTTTTATTCATGGTCTTTTTACTTGTTAGACCTCTCTAGCAATCTTTAGTTTAAAAAATTCCTTTCCCTCCTGAGATCTCATATGAATGGGTAAAAATGTCATTTGCACAATAGTCAAGGTCTCCTTCAAGGAAAGGGTAGGATCTGGATAAATTAGCTACAACTTGGCAAGAGTGGGAATATCTATCAAAAGCTTGTATTCTTAATTCCAGAGTCCAGGTGATCACAGCTTTTTGTAGAAGCCAGGAGAGCAGCAGCCAAGTGAAAATGCCCCAGCTCGCTCTTCTTGGCTTCACTTTGCAAAAGGGGTTGGTGGCACCAGATCTTGGCATCTTTGTGAAGGATTTATATTTTTCAGTCTCAGGGTTTAGCTGTTATTAGAATTGGCGCATTTTTCATTCAGTTGTAGCACAGTTGCAATGTCCCGTGCCACGCCATGACATTTACAAACATCAACAACAGTCCAAGTCCTTTGTTGACTCGGAACACTCCTGGCTATTTCCGAGTGCCATGGGAGAAGCAGGGCTCACAGCCTTCCTCCACAGCCCATCCTTGAGGAGGATGGCATTTCTGAATTGGGTTTTCTGCTGGGTGTGCTCTGACGGACAGCCGGAGCCCACCCAGCCTATGACAGCTTCGTAATAGGGGAAGCTTATCTGCCAGCAGTGCCAATAAAAATAAATCACCTACTTGCCTTATGCTCTGAGGAGATGAAAACAGAGTCATCAATGGTCTTGTGTACTTCTATACTAACTCAACGCCCACAGCATTCCTTTTTTAAAATCAAATTGCAGGATTTGAGAAGGCTACTATGTACTGGAGTACAGAGCTGAGGTTCAGTGGGTATGAATTATGAGGTTACAATACATTCATTGTTTGTTTAAATACTGTTTTTTCAAATTAGGTTTGCATGTATGAGTGCAATGTTCTCATTGACCAGAGCAATGCACAATAGACCACCCACAATTTGGGAGGGTGCCACGAGTTTTCCCTCTGTGGGCAGACATCACTTAGTTTTTCATCCCCATTCTGTCTATATATCTTCAGCCTGGCCTTACTTGTTCCTTCTAGATGAGCTGAAAGCATATGTGGATCACAGAATTTTCTGTGGTGACCTCATATACAGCAAAAAGGTGTTTTTAACTTGAAAGTCCTCAAAGCCTGTAGAGATGAGACCTGTACCACTGATCCAAAATTCAGCTTTAGCATTTCCCACTCATTCAGTGTGGGAGTAAATCAAAATTTATTCCTCTGAAGTCAGAGATTTACATAACTTTAAGGCAGGGATGAGTGAGCATACCTCATCTGTCAAGGAGGAGCCACATAGCAAGTTAATTTTTATCATATACTGGGGTCTCAGCTGCTTTGCTGTAGTTTTGTCATCATCCCTATTACCAGTCCTCCTACATTCATAAAAAGTAAGTAAGTGAGCAAGCAGCCAAATATGATGCACTGTGTGGAGGAATCGCTTCCTCTCATGTTGCATTGAGATAAAATTACATAACTCAAAGCCACCAAGGGCACAGCCCCTGGTTGTATTTCCATCTGGAACACATGTCCTTGCCCCTTCCCCCAGTAGTTGCAGGGGAGATGCTTGGACAGGTTGTTATTTATGTCGGCACAAACTGGTGGTACCAGGCACGTCTCTGTGGCGGTGCAGGAGAGCATTAGCTCCAGCACCATTGTGGAGCATATGTATGTGATAACAGACATCTGGCAGTGCGTAGCTACTGGAGCTCTGTAAATCCCTTGGCTTGTAGTTTTGTGCAAAAAACCTACCTCCAGCACAGTATATGACTGTATAGGCTTGAGTACCAAATTAAAGATTGTGTTGGTCCTCACAAGCATGGAGCTGTGTGGCGCTGCTTTTGGATCCCCAGCTTGGCCCTTGTGTCCAATTCCCCCAAGGACACTGTTGCCTGAAGAGAGAGACAGGGAACCCTCAGGTGTCTCAGGACTTGCTTGTAATTCTCTAGGGTTTGCTTTGCTGCTTCACATGCCAGGATTTTAGCTGGGCCCAGCAGCTCAGCATCTGCCCTTGGGCTGTGTGTCCCAGCTGAGACCCTGCACATGATGTGTGCTGCCTGCACGAGCCTTGCCCAGGAGAGCCCACAAACACAGCCCAGACTGCCCACACCACAGCCCCATCACACACCACTGTCCTGGATGTGCCCACCATGTTTTGGGCCTGAACAGGTGGGAATGCCACATTTCCCACTTCTGGGACATGTGAAATGAGTTCTCAGGTCCCTGCTCCAGGTGCAGGCTGAGCATTGCATCCAACTGCTGTTTAGGACATGCAGCCTAAGCCCCTGTGTTATTAACTCAAGGTTAACATATTCTTATTCCAAATCATGAGATTACAAACACCATTAATATTCACCACCAGTGAGAAGCCTGGGAGAGGGAAACCTGCTGTGGAACATACAGCACATTCAAATCTGTGATGGGTCACTGCCAGCACAAGATCCCTTGGGATGGGTGGCGGACGAAATTCAACTCTCTCTTGCACTGCCCTACAGCTAAACTGACTTCAGTTTGCATCCCCATGGCTTTATGTGGTAAATTGGAGGGATATTTGATCTCCAGTACCAAGAATAGGAATGAAGTGTCTGATTCCAGTGCATGATATTCTGCAAATATCTATTTGAGTAGCCAGGTCTGAGTAAAAGAAAAGAAATCAAACAGAGGGATATGGAAAAATCTTTTTATGCCTATAAAAGGATCACTTCAAAACCACAGGATTTTGTATAGGAACCTTTTTCCTTAAATAGTAGAAACAGTCACTGGGTGCATTCCATCAGTGTAAAAAATGGGGGTTAGAAAAGAGCTGCTGTGTACAATAGCAGTTTCCTCTCCTTCCATCTCTTCCTTTCCTCCCCCCACCACTCATGTACCTTGTCTTATCCCCTGAAACTGTGCTTGTAAAGACCATGAAAACAGTATACATTATATATGTATTTTTACACATAGATATCCTCAAACCCATGTCCATATACATATATGTGTATGCTGTGTAGTTAAAGAGGAACTGCATGGTAGGATTTTTTTTTTGCATTCTTCATGAAACACCTTTCCCACAAAGATGAACAAAACTTGGCAGTGAATCTTGCTGGGTATCTAAAGCACCAGCTCAGGCTCCTCCTGCAGGTTCACACCTGCAGCCTCCTCCTGCCACCAGCAACCAGAGCCAGGACCATGGAGCCCAGAGCTCTTTGGCCATGGGCCAAATTCTGCCAGTAAACCCCGCTGACATCACGGGGATTAGAGGGGTGGCTAATCAGCACAGTGGGATTTGTGTCAATATTTTACTCAGGATGCAATGCTGGGCCCCCAGTGCTCTGGGGGGTGGTCAGGGGCTGGGAAGGCCCTTGGTGTGCTCAGGGGTGAGCAGCTGTGGGGTGGCACTGGGCTTTGGGGTATCCTCTGTGTGCTGGGAAGGAGCAGCAATGTGGGAATGGCTCTCCCAGGGCACAAAACTCCAGCACCACTTGGAACAAGGGTCCTTCCCCTGCCCTTTCCATGTCAGGGGTCCCAGGTTAGCAGAGGACAGGAGGGGAGAGAAAATTTCTGTGACTCTGGGGTTCATTGGCCCCTTTGTCTCACAGTGGGTTGGGGAAAGGAGTCAAAACATTCCCATCTCCAAACTGGAGACAGGCTCAGTAGAGACTGAAACCTTTTTGGAGGGATTTGTGAAAAAACAGGGTGGTGTCTTTAGTACTCTATAAGAAGGGTCTTGTGTTCACATTAATGTGATGAAAATTTCATGCAAAGAGTCCCCAGGGACTCAGGCTGGCTCCAGTCCATCGTTCCATCCCATGCCTAGGTGAATCCTTACAGATGTCTGTATAACGTGTTCTGAAAAACCTTTAATAACAGAATCTCCACAGTCTCCTGAGACTGAGTATTTCAGTGTTTTACTACACTTACTATTAAAAACATTCCTAAAATCTGTATTAAGTCTTTCTTAACTCCCTCCCAGCCAGACCCAGTACACACCCTGACTGAAATTTTAGCATGTGGCTGATATCTACAGCAGGGACAAAGACCAGTTTATTAATTTTCTTGTTGATCAGCCCTTTATGTGCTTGAAAACATTTTTTTCTCTCTTTAGATTTCTGTTCTTCAATCAAGCCCAGTTTCTTTTGCCTACCTTCCTGCACATACCCATATACACCTTTTTTGAGGAATACCATCTCCTTCCATAAGAAAAATCTTTAGGTGAAGTCTCACACTAGCAAGGGGAGCTGAACTGAGGGAAGAGAGATGTCTTACAGGCTATGTTTGTGTGGTTTTGGTGATGTTTGGGGTTTTGTTTGCAGCAGTATGACATTATAGGCGGGCATTTGGGGCAGCCCATGACCCATCACAACCTGTGGGCCCTTGGGGCTGAGCAGCAGCCCCCACAGCCAGTGCCAGCCTGTCTCAGGGACACTGGGGAAAGCTCATCCCCCCCAAACTGCATCTTTGGGGTTTTCAATCCCTATCTCCAATTGTCATTCCACAACCTACAATCAGCACAACACCTGCCATAGCTGCAACAAGCACGGTACTGATTTTCACATTGCCTAAGCTGTCACTGAAATGTTGGTTAGTTCTGTTGTTAGTTCTGGGATGAAGGGAGACCCTCACAGTCCCATTCTAGGCACTCCCTTAGTCAGCAGGGAAGTCTTGATGCCTTTCACATACAACTTTTTAGTGGCTTCACCCTCCCCACAACAGTTTCACACAAAATTCTTATTTCTGCTCATTTCTGCTGCTTGCTTGTGAAAGGGCTGGCACTGTCATGGTTGCTAGAAACCAGGAGGGAGTGTTCTGTGGTGAGAGTGCACACCCTTACTCCCGCTCCATGTACTGATCTAGAAAACACGTCCTGAACATTTTTTAATGTGACCTGGCAGCAGACCAGGGTAAATGGCATGTTCTATTCCCAGTGCTTTGGCCCAAAGTGTGTTTCGGAGGCTTAAAAGAATAGTCAGTCAATTAAATGTGATAAACGAGGCCATTTGTCACCAGCATTTTCACTTTTCTTTAAAGTATAAAACGAGATAATGAGCAGGGCTCGAAGAAATCCTTTGTGGAGTTGCAAGCCAAGGTCACATGATACACAGAATGGATTTTCTGCCTCTCCCATCATGAGAATGTGATCTGACAATACTCCCCCTCCTGATACAGAAATCACAGACAATGTTAAGAGAGAGGGGAAAAAAATCACTAACGGTTGAAAAAACAGTGACATGGTGCAGTGAAGATTGGAAAAGAAATACACTTATTTAAGGGCAAATTTACCCACTGCAAGCTTCCTGTTGTAGGTGCTGGTCAATAGGAACACTACCACAGAGCCAGCTGCACAGTACCTTATCTCACAGCAAAGCCTTTGGCAGAGATTACCAACACATCACCTCCTCAGCAGAGAGCAGGGCACGTCCCCAGGGCTGGCAGAGTTTGGTGGAGCAGATGGATCACCCATAGCCCCAGCAGAGGAGAAGAGACAGAGCTGAGATGGGCTCTGGGAACTGGGGGGTCCTGCAGAGCGTGAGCGAGTCCCTCCGTGGGGCTCCAGGGGTGGGAGGGTATTCCTCCTGTAGTGCCCACAGGTACATCCAGCACACTGGGACACCCCACTCAGTGACAGCCACGTAAGCAATGCCACACAGCTGTGTGTGACACACACCACAACAGTGGTGGCTCTTTAGCAGTGTCTGCATTAGTGCAGGTTTGTATTTGTGGCTGGAGGCTAGAGCTGGATATGAATCCAGAGCTGGAGTGTCTCCAGCTTTCTTTTGAAAAATAGCACCTTTTCTTCTGGCAAGTTACCAGAATGTGTTTCCTTCTGCATGCTGGTTTTTTCTATCATGTGTGTTTAGGAATTAGGAAGCATTTACTCCAAGGTGTGAAACCTCTCTGCACCTGTGGGACATGAACATATTGACTGTATTGACAGCTTTTCATGCTGCCCTGTATGCCACCAGGTCAGCGTCACCTCTGCACCCTTTTCCCATCTCCCCTCCACATGCACCCACTTGTGTAAGAAATTGCTCTTTTTTTATTTTTTTCTTTTTCTTAACCTGTTTTCTCAATCAATCATCAGTTTATACTGAATATATTGAGGCAGGAGTGCCAGTAAGTATAGTTGTGCACAAACAGAAATGGATATTTGAGGAGTTGAGAACCACTGACAGTTGGTCTCTACAAGCTATGTTTTATTTATGTCTGCACTGTGCTGTGTTGGCAGCATTTGATTCAGCCCTGGGATGAAACCCCTGAGTTTTTGCAAACATGGACAGCCTCACACATGCCTCTGCCATTAAATAAGTGATACACACAGTGCAAGGAAACATATATTTTAAGAAAACTACCCAGATGCACCAGCAATGGGAGGTGTTGAAGTATCTCAAAAGACTAAGAATTAAAACCTTGTTAGAGAAAAATGCAGGCCAGGAGGTGCCAGTCAGGCACCAAACAAGTAAATGCCAAACACACAGCTGAGTCACTGATTCAGCACCAGGTCAGACTCAAGTCCGTGGGTTTTCATCTGGTAATGGACAGTGTGCCTGGCCTTTGGCAGGGGCTGTGCAGACCACTGCCCTCCTCAGCACCCCAGTGACCCACAGCAGCAGCCCAGAGCCAGCTTCGCCCAGCTGAACCTTTCCTCCCAGAGAGTGGCTGCCACAGCTGGGCTCAGTGATCTTTGGGGGTCCCTTCCAACTCAGGATATTCTATGATTCTATGATTCACATCAGTGAGGTCTGTGCCTGAGGGGAATTTTCAGATGAGGTTTCAAGAGACATGACTGGATCCTGTGCTGTATTAAACTGCTGGTGAGAGCAGTTTGTCTGTCCCTACCCCCACCAGAAGCAGGCTCAGCCCCAGCTCATGAGTTGCCCTGGCTGTAGCTTGCTGAAAGGGTGGGATAATCCTGCTGAAGCCCTTGGTGGGCTGCCCGTTTCCTCTCCTTCCAACTCGCTTGCTTCCAAAACAAATTCCTGTTGCAAAAATTCTGGTCCTTTCAACTCCACATTCCTGCATATAACACAATCCCTTTGGAAAGGAGGTGAACTGGTAAAACTCAGTGAACTTGAAAGGAAAAATATCCCAAATAATTGTTGGAAATGATTGGAAACAAGTATCTCACAGAACAACATGTTTCCGAGTGTTTCCAATAGCAGCAGACAGCCGTGGTCTGTTTGCAAAAGCACAGAGACTTACCATGGGCAGGCAGTGGAACTGTGGGAGTCAGAGCCAGCACCATTCCCCTTCTGACAGCCAGAGCTCCTGGGAGGGCTGCCTGCAAGAAGAGGTGGTTGTGTGAAGGTGCTGCCACCATCCATTCCACCAACAGCGAGAGAAATCCCCCCTGCAATCTCCAGCTATGGCCCCAGGAACGAACCCTCAACCCCTTCTGCAGCAGAGACTTTTTGGCATCCATTTGATTTGTTTGGGTTTAAAGAGGAGGAACTGGAGAAGGAGGGGGAGGGTCTGACTCCCACAAGTTCAAATTTACTGCTTCAGGAAGATAGTTTCTTTGCAAACTCTTTCCACGTTCTTCTTCCTGTTATCTCTACAGAAGGTTGAGCATCTTTAAAACTGCATAAGCTTCCCTCAGGGAGGCTTGTTTTCAGATCCCTTCTCAGCCCAGTTTGGAGCAGGAACATCAAAGGCAAGGCAAATATGGTCTCCTGTTAGCTTGGATCCATTTGGAGCTGTTCTGGTCAGTTCCAGCTTGCCACGATGTTCACAGTCTTTCGAAATATTTACTTATCTGACCGACAAGAGAGTTATTTAATAAGTTATGATGTCTGCAGCTTTGTGTAAACAATTTACAGTGCTGTGATTGATGCTTGATGCTGTTTGGAGAGAGGCAAGATGGACTGTATATATTGGGCTTCAGTTTGGAGAGTTCAGGCTCAGGACTGGGCAGTATTCTACCTAATAAATAACAGTAGTTCAACACTGGGACTCTTGCTGCTGCAGTCCTCACAAAGCCACACAAACAGGGCTGAATTAAACCAGAGCAGACGTTGGCCATGCAAACATCTGAGACCTTTGCAGGGGTGCCTGGTACAGTAGTGACAATTCCTGGTTCTGCTTTTGCCCCCTGCCCAGGTTGTCCCCAGCCCTGCAGCACTCACTGGGCAGAAGGAAACAGCTGGGTTTGTGGGTAGGACAGCCAGAACAGATGTGGAGCATCACACTTCAAGCTGCTTCTCCAGATCTAGGAGGGTGAAAGTTGGGAAGTGAGTATCACCATGTCCAGGAGGCAGCTCCAGTCCTTGCAAGAGCACAGTGAAATAAGTGGGCTTGCTTCTTTTGGCACAGCTTCAGGTCATGCTGCAGGGTTGGTTTCCTCAGTCTTACATTTTACAGGGTCTTACATCAGTTCCCAGGGGCGAGATGAGATTGCTGCTGCAGTCCTTGGGGTCACGTTTCCAAAGTCCCTTTTCTGGGTGAGTACCTTCCATTACAGGTGTGTATGATCTTGAGAAAATTGGTGAAAGGGGCATTCCAAACTCCAGTGGAGCGACACAGGAGTGTGATTGCTGTGAGTTAGGTGTGTGTGCAGCTCAGCTGGTCAGACACAGCCATGGGCAGGCAAGAGCCCTCATGAGACACCACAGAACAAGAGAGAGGGCATGGATTAACATCAAACTGAGAGGAAGTCAGAGGCTTTAATTCAGCTCAAACTAGAAACAAGTTGTTTCAGTTCTGAACTCTCAAAGTGTTTCGTTTCTCTGGAGTTAAGCAACCTGGACATGTCTGAAACAACAGTTTCAGGACAATGCAGTTCCCTAAAATTTTCTGTAATTTCACTTTCTGATCTTATTGTGGACAAAGGCATGATTCTCAGATCCTCTGAAGTGGAACTGCCAGGCCCAGTGGCTATGCAAGAGCTGAAGGGCAAAAGTTTGGAAGGAGAGGAAAAAAACCCTTTCTAGCTACCAAGCAGCTGTTCATATTGACTGATCCAGGCAAAAAACCTTAAAAACCCCTTTATTCTGGAAATCCTATTTCAGACATATTCACTGGCAAAGGTCGACTCCAGGTGCTGTGAGGAAATAATGGCAGGAAACGAAAAGGAGGAAATTAACCCTAAAACTGACACAAGATGTCTGGGTGGTTGAGAGCTGGATAAAGGCTCTATGTAGCCATGGAGAGAAAAATGTGCTTCCTCTGAACAGAGACAAGTAAGGAAGTATTGATTTGAAGTTGTTGAACTGTAGTACTTCATCCATGCTGCTGACCATGGCCTTGCCTAATGGAGAGAAAAGTACAAGGAGGTCTTTCCCATTCAGACTGGAAAAAGGAAAGTATGTCTGAGGCACACGTTCCACATATTGCATTCACCATGGGAGGAAAGTAATGCTCAATACCCTCCTGATGTTCAAAACTGTTTCTGCAATCATCTTCAGCGAAGAAAAGGCTGATTGATCTCCCAGCTTCACCTCTAGTGCTAGTGCTAAAAAGGCTGTATCTTTTTATTTAGTCTGTTGAAATCTGCACTCAGAACAAGAAGGATCTCAAGCAAAATGCAGCCTGCCTCTTCCTCCCAAGGGACCATCCAAAGACACATTGCACTTAGCAAAATAAGTGAAGGTTTTGGGGGGAACTAAGCGGCAGCAGGCTGATGGCACCACTCTGTCTCCTTGGAGATATGTCTTGATGTAATTAATGATAAAGAACTGGAGCAAGAATAAAAATGATTCAGAGAAGCTTTGGTATTTTTCCCCCAGTTCAGCTCTATGATTAAACCCACACAGAGCCTCAAATGAGGAGATGAGCTTCAATTATAGCTAAGGAGCAGCATAATGAATTATCTTCTTTGCACTTACTTTAGCTGGTGAGTAACTCAATTTCCATCCAAATCCATGTTGACTATAACTGATTTAGCCAATAACTGATTCATCAAGATGCTGGAAGAATGTGGAATTAAAAATGCAGAAGAAGGGCTGTAGCTCTTCTCCACTTCAACATTGCTAATCTAGTGCAAAATTTTAAGAGATAACTTTAATGCTACCTACACTTCTGTGTAAGTACACCTTTAACAAAAGTTAAATTCAAGAAAATGGCCTGCTAAATGAAGAGTTTGAATCCTCTCTTTTATATATAACAAAAAAAATTATTTGGGATAGTGAGTCCTCAGATTTGCAGACTCCAGCCAAATAGTAGAGAGTATGTTGTGTGGTTTATGTATTTTTAGGGTCTTTTGCTCAGAAAATTCCCAGAACTGCAGGTTATGAAGTTATAATTTAAATACTATCAGCAGCCTCAGCTTCCTCATGCTGCCCAGCAGTTGTGAGCTGCATAGGGTTGGCATTGCTGTGTTTCCAGCCTCAGCCATGGTCTGTGGGTACCAGTAGGAAGAGATAGAGCAGTTTCCCTGCATCCAGGAAAAGATCCTGTTCCTGGAAGTTACAGGATTTTTGGGTTCCTGAGGCAAAACCAATATGACTTCTGAAACTCTGCTCTGCAACTCTGGGAGCAGCTGGAAGAATTTGAGGGCTGGGTCCGTGAGTCCTGTGGAGCAGGAGCTGGCTTTCAGAGCTGCAGGATCTTCATCTCTGGTAGAAGGAGGCACTGGCCCACAGCACTGTGCTCAGGCAGAAATCCAGTTTAATTAAATTTTTAAAATAGTGTTTGGGGTTAATTTTTTACAGCAATTTACAAAGAACTCAAGGGATGTTATTGTTTAAATAAATATTTAAGCAAGATCCCTCTCAATTTAAACACAGTGAACTGCGTGTGAAAAGCAGCAGCATTTGATTACACATATGCAAGAGGCCAAAATAATCCATTATGACCAAAGGTGTTGGAGGTGGATCAAACATCATTTTGTTTGATTCTGTTTCTCTGAGGGAAGTTATTGATAAGGGGATTTCTGCCTTGTGCCAATGGGGTGCAAACCCTGGCAGTGCTATCCAGTCAATGTGAATTTGTGTCTGGGTAGGGGTTTCCCAAACTCACCAGTGCAAAAGGCTGAAATGCTCATCTTCCTCACCCTGTGCTAGCCTCCTTCTTTTGAAAAAGGTAAGGCCTTTTTGCCTTATCAGAAATTAGTATTTCTTTCCTGATGACTGTGTATTCACTCCCTTTCTGCATCTGAGTTGCAAGGCAATACAGCACATAATAAGTCACTTTTCCAAAGTGTCCCTGAAATTGGAGGATTCTGTAAAGGTCACGTAGCCCAAGTGACACATTTCATGGATGCATTTGAAGAGTTGATCAATAGATCAACAGATCCCCTCTATTGAGTAGGACTTGATTTATACAGGAGAACACTGTTTGGGTCACCAAGATGGTCACTACAAGAGTACTCAGAAAGGGCTGTGCCTTGATAGGAGACAAAATCTGTATATCCATTGGTAAGCAGATTTTTGGATGTTTCACCCTAACACACATCACTGCACAGCAGAATAAAATTAAGACAGATTTATATTTGAAATGCAATTACAGGAAAATAGCAACCTTTTCTCAGGTCTTGGGTCATTTTGATTCTCTCAAGCCACAGGATCTGAAGACCTCAATCTTACTCTACAATTACTTTCAGAAACCCAAGATTCTGGCATGGATCAGGACAGAGGGCTTGGCTCACAGAATCTGTGGAAACATCGGGGTATGCAAAGTAGGTAAAAACTGATAATTTGGGGGAAAAATAGCATTAATTTCTCAGACAAAACAATTCATGATTCATAACTAATTGGAAACAAATGAGTAATAGTATTACACAAAAGACCCATTTTGTTCATTGAGGAACCACAGCATTAATTGCATGTACTTTAGTTTCCAGCAGAGGCAAAGTCCCAAGGCACAGTGGTGTGATTGTTGAACCAGTTATGTTGTACATACTGGTTTAATTCAGACCAAAACTGTAGGAAGAGCATGGGATTCTCTGAGTGGAGTCTGAGCCTCAAGTAGGTCAAACAATTCATCAAGCAGTGAAGGTTTTGGGTTAGCACCCGCGAGGTGACCTGACTCTTGCCCTGGGCTGGGTGCAGTGTGAGGAGCTGGCTGGACCAGCTGGGGTGCCAGATGACAAGGCAGCAGCTCTTTTAGATCTGTGCAAGAAATCTTATGCACAGACTTGGCTGCCTCATTCATGGTGCTGCTCCCTAGTTGTAATCATCTCATCAAAGCTGTAAGAGCAACATCCTCCTGGATTTATTTACTTTGTGACAGCTCCCACAAGGACATTCCCAATAAATGCCTCTGGTCCTTCAACTGTCAACTCCACTCCATACTTATTCAGCATCAAACTTTAGGGATGTCCATTTTCTACCTTGACCCTTGGAGCAGAAACCCATAAGTATCCACCACTCCTTTTCCTTTTGTGTTTCAGTTCTCCTGCAAATCCCTGCTTAAAACTCCTGGTTGTGACATCCTTGACTAAGGCAAGGCTGTCCGTGCGCAGCAAGCACTGTCTGCAGCCCTGGCCAACAATGTCTCACAGCTTCCTAGGGCTCCCTCCCCCCTCCACAGCTGGCTGTAGGCAGCTCTGATCTCCTCACACTGTTCTCACAGCTCCTGTCCTTCTGTTCTTTGTTTCTGCACAGTCTCACAGAGCTGGGTCCTGATGTGAGCATGGGGCTCACAGGAGCTGATGAAGATGACAAAACTTCACAGCCTGTCTCTGTGGAAGGAGGGGCTGTCCAGGTTGCTCCATAGTCTACAGTCATAAAAGAAGTGAGGAAAACCACCTTTCCCTGCCACTGCAGCAGGAGTGCAAACAAGCAGGCTGCAGCTCCTACCTTTCGATGTGGAAATCACATCACAGTGAGCACTGAGATTTTGCCATCTGTCTCCAATGTTGCATATGCATTGCATACAAAAATAGGCTGTAAGAATACTGCTATGACTGAAAATCCATGAGGCAAGAAAAGCCAGAATTAGGCCTCCTTTGTGCTATGTGTTATGGTACAACTGTTAATTATATGAACACACAATATTTTGCCAGAGGTCTCAGCTTTATCCCATGGTACTGGATGGACTTTTTTTCACTGGAGATATTCTATAGAATTTTGGTTTTTTCCCTTAGAGTTCAGTGCAGTCCTAGGCTTTATTTTCTTCCCAACTTCTCCTCTATAAAAATGACTGAATTTCCCAAAACTTGGAACTACAAGGACAGATTTCCCTGTAGTACCTGGGTTCTTCACAAGTGTCCCTGAGCTCTAGTACTTCTGTCAAGGGTGGTGGATCTTTAGCCATTTTAATAAATTGGAAACAGAGAAAGGCATGTAAGCAACAGCTTGACTGCGCCAGGTAATATTTTATCAGGATCTTGGTCACCCATCCCAGCTGTCCCCAGAGGGTGACCAACAGACATGGGGCTGTGCAGGAGTGTTCATCATCAGGCACACTGGACATTCTGGAGGCAGAGCTCCCACAAACTCCCATCCCAGCAGTGGACACCAGGAGTAGGGCCCTATGGCACATGCAGGCCGTGGGGCACGCCCAGCCACTGGCTGCAGACTGGGGAGAGCCTCAGCAAGAGCTGGCACAGAAGACCCTGCAGGGAGATTGGGACTGAAGCCAATGCTGGGGTAGCACTCATATTCTCAAAAAGGGACCAAGGATGGGGCAGCTGAGGTTTCACATCAAACTCTGGTGTGCCTGGACTCTCCCTATGGCTCACACCTTGACACACACCTTTCTGACCTGCTCCCAAGCCCCCTGACTCCTCATTTGTGCCATGTACTCCTCAAACCATTCCCGTGCAACCCTCCAGCTTTAGCATCCAAGTACCAGGTCTTTGCTTAGCCCAGCATTGCCTGGGTCCCTGTCTGCCACCAGGCTGTGACAGGAAAGAATCAGTGTTGTTCCCTGCCTGCCTTGCCAGTGACCATCGACTCTGCCCTGAGCAGCATTACACAAAGAGCCCATCTTCATTCTGCTCCTCGAGCTGGGATGACTCTTGGATTGCAGAGAGAGGACCTGGGTCCCTGTTGTGTTGTGGGGAAGAACAAGGATCTGCAGAAACTTGGTAGCACTGACTGTTTGCACAGGAGCACTGGGGTCAGCCCTGGGAGCTGCTGGGATGCTGGGCTGAGCTCACTCATGTGGGAAGGAATCTCAGTAGATTTTGACTGCTCAGCCTTAGCACATCCCTAAGAAGTTGCTATTTTCTCCCTTCAAAGGCTATCACTAAGCCAAATTGGAGGAGATTTACAAAGTTTAAAAAAAATCACATTCCTAACAGAAAGCTGCCAAATTTCAGATCTCAACTCCAGAGCACAGAGGGCTAAGAACTATCCAAAAAAAGGATCATCAGATTCCCCCCTCCTGTTTCTTCCTTTCTTTTTTTTTTTTTCCAGTTGGACAACAATTCCTTTTTCCCTATTCTCATTCTTGGAATGGACAAAGCTGGCTGGACAGTTTTGGCTGAAATTTTCCAGAAAAGAACTTATCCCAAGGCAGACAATCAAGTTGGAAGAGCTCAGCCTAAACTTTTCAAGTCTGACAAAGTTACAAGCAGCAGCGAAGGCGGTCCTGCAGCAGGACAGAGATGAGTAACCTTTATCAGCAATCCCACCTCTGACGCACTCAGCATTATAATAGCTGATGATGCTGCTCCATTCAGGTGCATCTGATCACGATTCAGATATGTCACCAGGAAAAAAGCTTTAAGTCAGTCATCCCACTGAGCCTTCCCACACCCTTCCTACTCGAGCAGATCTTTCCATCTAACAACTGATCACAGAGGAAAACACAGCTCCCTCGCCTCCAGTATTTGTGAGCTGTGTGTGTGAGCTTCTGCTGCTTGGATAGAGGCAGCTGATGCTAAAATGGGATTGCTCTCTGAACTAATGTATTCAAAATTAATAAAAGAAATAAAACAACACACTCCTCTGGCATGTTCCCATGCATATTTTCCATAAAAGTTAATTTTTCCACAAGAACAACTTGTGAGTTTGTGGGGGTTTTGCACTGAATCTTGATACAGAGCTTAGAATTCTTGGCACCGCTTAGGACGTTAAAATGACATCAGCTCCACTTTCTATATTGGAATTTTATAGTTCCTGCCTGACTGCATTTCTTTGTTTTGCACGTGTTCTCTTTCTGAGCTGCCTCTCTGCCGCGGTGTGCTCAGAGAATCAGGAAAAGAGGTGTGTTTGTATTCCTTGTAGCCCTGCTCGTCCCTCCCTGAGCTGGGCACCCAAGTGAAAAGCTGCATTTCTCCCCCAGGACCAAGCAGCACTGTTGGCTCAAGGGCCAAGGGCACCTTTTCCAGTTAAGAGGCTTCCCCACAGCGTGGCAGCTCCGTGCTGACAGGACCTGGTGTGTCCCCCTCTTTCCTCTGGCTGATCAGGAGTGGAGAGCACGCTGCCATGGGGAGTGACACGGCTGTGGGACAGTGGGGACCGGGGTGGCCAGTGACTGCACACAGGACAATGGGAAACCAGTCCATCTTGCTCAGGGAAGGGAAAAAGGAGTGGAAAGCAGAGGAAGGGGAAAGGGAGCATCTCTGTGAGCAAAACAAGGCTTTCTCCAGTACTGGAAAGGCAGCACCTGGAGCAGCATTTGTCTGTGCTACCCCGATGGAAGGAGAAAGTGCCCCAAAGTACAATCATACTGTCCCGTGCCTTGGGGCAGGGAGGGGCAGCATTATTTTAAATTAAGCAAAAATGTGAGTAACGGTGTTTCCATATTCCCCCCAGCAGTGCCACCCTCTGTGTTTGAACATCGTGGTGCAGGAGGGCTGGTGAGGTACTCGGGATCCCCGGTGAAAAGCAGCACAGGGCTGGGAGAGTTACAGACCCTGGCACTGGGAGTGCAGTTCCACGGGCATTAGCACAGACATCACGCTTGTTTCCTGGATTTCAAATAAAATAAGGATTCAAGGAAAGATGATGCTTTTCTACATCCCCTGTGACTTGGGAAGCAGTGAGAGGAAAGAAAAGCAGTTAATTATCTGGCACGCCGCATCCAAACATTCCTGAAAGCACGGTTCTGCCGTTCCTGTAAGAGTCACGCTGGAGCAGCGTTAACATATCCTCAGTAAACAGACTCAGTGCCATCCTCCAGCACAGCCTCAGTCTCCCAAACGGGATTACAGCAGCTGGACAAACCCAGGAGGGACTGTACCTGGCAGTTAGCAAAATGCCAGCTCTGCTGGAGCCTGGCTGGATGACAGTAGTTCCCAGGTTTGCTATTTCCTACAGGCTCAGCTTCTCTGGTGTGTGATGGAGAATCACTGCTCCTTGCTTCTCTGTGCAAGGTTTATCATTCCATCCTTTCACTGCCGTGTGGAAATAGCCAGGACACCAGACTAACATTTCAAGATTGTGAAGCCATTTGTCAAACACTTCTTGCTCTATAACAGCAACATTTTTACAATTGCTTCTGCAACAGCCTTTTTGCAATCATGTTTATAAGCTCCTTTACAAGCGCATGCAACCATAGACAGAATGCAGAAAATCTTTACCTTGCTTGCCCAGAGGAGAGAGCCTGGCTTCCTCTCATGGATCAAAAGTAGGATGAAAAACAAACCCGAGAAAGACCCGTGAACAGACTCATCTGCTGAGAGTTGTTTAAATCCCGAGCCTGCTCCTGCTCGCAGCTCTAAGTTTGTGCTCTGAATAGAGGCTGTGTTATTTTAACCACAGGATTTCTAGTCATGGGGGAGGAGAGATGGATTAGGTACGTTTGCAATCTAATGCTTCACATTTACCTCAACTGAAATGAACTACTTTTAGCCTGATGTAAATAAGCACAGCTAAGATATAGATTTCAAGAGCCCACTAACCAATTATGCTTAAACTAACATGCTAAATAACTGTGGAAAATTCCAGAGGAATAAGATAACATACTTTTGTGTTCTTTCCTAAATAAAAGGCATGTGTGGAATTTCATGCTAGATACTATGACAAGTGAGGGGCAGCAGATGAACTCCACAAACTAACCTATGCAAGGTGTTGTACCTCATAAAACAATATTCCTAGCACCTGTTAGCATGGATTTCAGCACGCATCCCAGAAATTTGCATTTTCATGGCTTGTAAAAAGTACAGACAGGAGGGATTTGATTCTAATATTTCAAGTAAAGCTCTCTAAGTTAATAAGGCTTGATTTTACTAGGTCACAGGGTCTGTAGTTCTGCGGGAGCACAAACATTAACCCACTGAACTAGTGCCACCTCCAACAGGGATATAAGCTGGATATAACCCTCCTGCAGCTCATGGATTGCTACAGAGAGTGTTAAATGCAAGCAAAATATTGTGCCTAGGACAATTATTTGTGGTTTTGTTGTTTAACCCAGCTCAAACTCTGCCTTCCTTTCCTGGTTTATGGTACTTCAGTGCCACAGCTGATGTGATCGCAAAGCTTGACTATGGCCCAGGCTTCCATGGCCACTGCCCAGACTCACATGGCCACCTCAGAGCTGATGGAAAAGAGATTTCCTCACTTTCTGAGATGTATAATTTGTAAATAAAACACATTCTTAAACTTTGGGATGAACTGAGAAAAATAATTTGAATGCAAAGCTAGCGGACAAATTCCAATTTGTCTTTGACAGCAGAGGCTTCAGGAACACAAGTTTAATTCCATTTTGGATAAAACCTGGCTCTATAAATAACCTTATCTTACACTTACATAACGCTCTTCATCCCGGGTGCTTTGCAGATGTAATCATCCTTTCTGAAAATCGCGGGCAGACCTCCCAGCCTGGCCCGCAGGATCGGGAGCATGGGGAACATGGGGGCCCTGCTGTGCAGGGGGAAGGCAGCAGAGCATCCAGCAGCAGCCTGGTGGCTGCTGTCCCTCAGCAGCCCAGCTCGTGGGTGCTGCTTGGGGACCCAGCTCGTTGGGTCACCCAGAAACAGCTGAGAGTGTTTCTGCACAGCTCTGGTGTCTGTAACAGCCAGCAGAGGCTCAGAGCCTGGCGCCCAGCTCAGCCTGCAGGCTCCCCAGGGGACTGAGGCATCTCCAGAGATGCCAGCCTGCTTCTCAGAGCTTAGACTGAGCTCTCTGAGCTCCCCTGAGGCATGGCTCACCCTGGCTCCCCTGAGCCTGGGGTTTTGCGGGCAAATTGGTAACCTGCTGTGCTTTAGCCCCAGCCAACAACTGAGTATTGAGATCTCACTCCCTGCCCCCAGCCTCCCCAGTGGGATGGGGAGAAGAATCAGAAAAGGGCAAAATCTGTGAGTTAAGGCCAGTCTAATAACTGAAATAATTTTTTCTTTTAAAAAATAGTATTAATAGGGGAAATGCCCAATACAATTGTTCCCCACCTGCTGGTGATTGACCCCTGCCAGCAAGCTCTCTGCAGTTTATATTCTGAGCATGACATCCTGTGGTCTGGAACATCCCTTGGGCCAGTTTGGGTCAGCTGTCCCAGCCATGGCTCCCCAGCTTCTCGTGCATGAGAAACTGAAAACTCCTTGACTTAGTGCAAGCACTGCTCAGCAACCACTAACATCAGTGCGCTATCAACATTATTCTCATACTAAATCCAAAACATGGCACTGTACCCTCCATTAGGAAGAAAACTAATTCTATCCCAGCTGAAACCAGAGAAGATCCCAAGCATCTGTGCCACAGGCAGAGATGTGCACCTGAGCTTGACACAAAATGTCCCCAAAGCTCCCATCAGCTTACCTCTGGGTCATGAACCAACTCCTCCTTCCACCACCCGAGCAGCTCACTCCACCCAAGGTGGCTTTCCTTGCTGTAATTGCCATAACATCAATCCCACTGATGTTTTCCAGCTACAGCCTCTACCTCACCCTTGCATGGCACGCCACAAGGAAAGCAGGCATGAGAAATGCTCCCAGGGCAGGGGCAGGGAGGAAGCTCCAGCAGGAAGAGCCCAGGTCTCTCAGTTTGCAGATACTGAGGGACCAGACCACTGCACCACAATGCTGCAGTCTGCCACAGAGGACTTCTCTTGTGATCCCTGCTGCACCTGGATGGGGGATTCTGTGTGTACAAAGAAAGTTTCTGTGCTGCAGATGGGTATATTTTTCATTTTCATTTAGCTGTTTCAATAGGAAACAGCAGGAGGAAGAGAGGCCAGCAGACTTTGCTCTGCAGGTTGACCTGAAAAGAGTCCATTTTTCCAGAGAAACTAAAAACACAAAACTGGGAGGAGGGAAAGCAAAAATAATTTTGAATTAAGTGAAAGCTTTTGATCCCAATGCATGGTTTGGTATTTCTAGCTTATCTCTTAGGTCAGCCTGTGCTCAATTTACACAGAAACAGCACTTTAAAAACAAACATAGAGGAAATTTAGAATTTTATTTCTGAGATGTCAAGGCAAGACATTTCAGCATTCCACATAACTCCTGTTTCTTTGGGGTGTGGACAGAAGTACTAACAGAGGGATGGGTTTAGTGTTTCCTTTGTTCTCCTAGAGAAGCCAACAAGCTGAACACAAATTCACCTCCAGTTCCTTCAAGTTCACATTATTTTGCAAAAAAACCCCAATATTTCAATCTGAAACCTTTGCCAGAGTTAGACTCTGACACAGCACCCAGCATTTGGAAGTCAAACACCTGCTTATTGGTGATGTTTTTTCATTTTGCCCCTGTGCCTTGAGGCAGCTCAGACCTGCTCCCTGCCTGATGTACCCTGCAGGTACAGACCACGAACACTCTGCCTCCAAAACAAAGGCAGCTCTGCAGTTTCCTCTCTCTCTTCATTATGGTTCCAAGCTGGAATGGCTGTTTCTCAAGCATAAACAGCAACAAGTCACTCCTGGCCTGTGAGAGGAGCATTCCCTTTCAGCAGCCTCATGCAAGGCTGGATATTTCTGTATTCACTGGCTGAGGTCTGGAAGCTGCAGTGCTCACCTGCCTCCCATTAAAGCCTGCAGAATAAAACACATCCCTATTTAGGGATTCAGTTTTGCACTCCAGTCAGCATTTGTATGAATTGGGCAACAAACAAAAGGAAATGTGAAGCACAGTAAACTGCACAATAAACTGTACAATAAAGTACAATTTTGCAGCATCAAGAACTCCTACACTGGCCACTCCTTCTGAGATAAAGGGATGAAGACTTTGTAATGGACATTGTTGATGGGCAATTACATGTTAAAGGAACTGAGTCGTTGCTCATTTATTTTGCATGTTTTCTTCCTTTTTTATATAGTGAAAACTGGAAGTAAAAAGTTTCTATTTCTTTTGAATTGGGAACATCTTCTAGAAGTGACATTGCCAATCCACACTGTTAAAAGATATTCCATTAGGATTCACACAAAATTTTGTGTTTGATCTAGAAAACATAAGCTTTTGGGGAAAGGAGCCCATTGGGAATGGTAACAGACCACAATTTGCACACTTCTGCTCTACAGTTTTGACATCTGGTACTTCTGTTGTAAAAGAAAGCAAATGTTTTCTTTAGTCAAAGTGCTCCATGGACTGAGGCCCTGAACCAGCACCTCACCATATCAAGCACAATAAGACACAAAACTGTGATAGTTGTCAAACCTAAAAACAAAACAAAGAAAACCCCAGGGGAAATAAGTGAATTTAGGTTCATGCATCTGAATTATTTTCTTTCTAGGTTGCAGTGCTTCCTTCTGTTCTGTTCTATTTCTAAAATTGCACCAATCATGATCATCAGTGAACATAAAACACCAAATGACATGACAAGCTAAAATCACACAAATTTACAGTTAGTTGCAGGTTAATCCAGGCAATTCCACCAAAGAGCTTCCCCTTAAATGAGGCGTGGGCACCTTTGTTACAAGCCCAAGGAGAAAAGAGTGGGTTCCAGGCCCCATTGACTGGCACTGGAGGGCTCTGGCAGCCATTGGCCCTAGGTGGGCATTGCTTCCCCTTTCCAAACCCAGCAGCTCTTCCCCCCTACCATGAGGAAGCTTCTCCCAACCCATCAAGAAGGATCTCCCAGTTAATAGCATTTGGACTCTGAACACCCTCATTCGGGGTTCTGTGGGATACAGCCCATTGCCCAGAGCCACAGGCACCCATGGGGAGGTGGCAGGTCCAGGGGAGGTTCAGGTGTGCTGAGGAAGGGCAGGGACACGCTGGTGTGGGCTGAGCCCCACAGCCAGGCCCTGCAGGCTTTGCCATGGCTCTGGCATGATGAGCAGCTTCAAATCCATCTCCTTCTGGAATGAATACTTGTGGGGGAAGGTTTGAGTTTCACATCTTAGCCCTTCTTCAACAATCAGCTTCATTTCACA
The DNA here is from genome assembly GCF_000277835.1 of Geospiza fortis. NCBI lineage: Eukaryota > Metazoa > Chordata > Aves > Passeriformes > Thraupidae > Geospiza > Geospiza fortis. The sequence goes on along the minus strand of NW_005054360.1, from coordinate 2,493,272 downwards.
GGGCAGAAACCTCTGAAGCTGTGTTGAGTGGTAGTTCTGGCAAACCCTAAAGTCTATCATAAACTAAAGTCTATCATAAACCAAAGTGTATCATAAACCACCTGTAATGGGGCAGGCTCTGCTCCCCTGCAGTGCTGGGTCACAGGGAACTGCAGGACTCTGCAAAGGAGCCAAGGATTAAATGACTCCAGGACAGACCTGCCCCTGGCCATGGACCCATCAGTGACAGTGGGTGGTGCCTCTGGGATAACATTCTTTAAGAAGGGGAAAAGCTGCCTGGAACAACAGGGAAGAGGGGAGTGAGAGAGTGTGTGAGAGGAACAACCCTGCAGACACCAGGGGCAGTGCAGAAGGATGGGGAGGAGGTGCTGCAGGCCCTGGAGCAGATTCTCCTGCAGCCCATGGTGCAGAGCAAGGTGAGGCAGCTGTGTCCCCACAGCCCACACTGGGGCCCAGCTGGAGAGCCCCACACTGTGCTCCAGCTGCAGGATGTCAGCATGAAGTCCCTGGTTTAGCTGGTGCATTCAATGAGACAGAATTATAATGGGCATTCAATGAGACAAATAACAAATCCTTGTTCAGATGGAGGTGTCTGGGCACATTGTGGAGAAAACAGAGAAAATGCAGGCTGAAAGGAAAGGAACATAGGGTTTCAGAGGTCCTGAAAATAGAGGCTAATGAGGAAAACAGCAAAGCTCTCTCCTAAACTTAAGAAAAATACTGGTAATCAGAGAAAGGTGTGATGTTTCTTGTTAGGTAATGACAGTGGTTTTCTTGTTTCTCTCACACCCCTGATTGCAGGAGCCCAGGGGCCTCTGCCAGGCCTCAGGACCATGGACTGCGAAATGAGCCATGTTAATTGGAAGATGCCATTGCACAGCCAATGTCTGTCGGTCATTTTGGTTTTTCACTGTATGCCATGAAAGCAAATTGCAAACCCAGCCACCTGGAAGGGAGTGGGTCTAGCCCCATGGCTGCTTCTCTGGGAAAAGGAGTGATTGCTGTTCATGGAAACAAGAGTGGGTCTGACAGAAATTGCAGCGCCATGGCCTCAGCGGCTCCTTGGCTGTTTTCATGTGACAGCTCTTGAGAATTTCAGCAAGGCAGGGTGTGTTCATGTGGCAAGGAGGGGGAAAAGTCTCTTTTTAATGTGTCCAGAACTGCAGCCTTGCCTTCAGCTGCTTACCTGCAATTACCTCTGTCACAACTAGCCAAGTGGCTGTCCAGGATGCAGTGTGAAAGCCTGTCTGAAGAAAATGCTGAGCCAGAGATCTTTCTGAATAAAAAGGCAGAAAGTGTGGCACCACCCCAGTGCTCAAGCTTTGTGTTTGTTTTCCACAAGAGAAGTTATGTGATATTACAAGACTTGAGGTAAGATGCTTCACTGACCTGCTCACAGGCGTTCTCCAAGCCTTCATCTCACCTAGCAGCCCCAAGGAATTTGCTCAAAAATTAAGAAATGTGCATGGAAGTTCTAAACCTGTACTGAGCCCTGAAGCCCTTTGCACTGTCCAGGGTGAGTAGGGTGAGGTGGGGCTGTCTCTGCCTTGTTACAGCCATATCAGCCCTGACAACATTTCCTCTTAGAGAGAATCACAGAACCATAGATCGGTTTGGGTTGGAAGGGGCCGTAAAAGCCATCTAGTCCCAAAGCCCTTGCAGTGGGCAGTGACACCACCACTAGCCCAGGTTGCTCAGAGCTCCATCCAACCTGGTCACAGAGCTCACCCCAGGAAACATCAAAAGGCCGCAAAGGATCTGCACAATCTGCTTTGAGATGCTTTCTTTTTTCTTTTTTTTTTTTTTTCTTTTTTCTTTTTTCTTTTTCTTTTTTCTTTTTTCTTTTTTCTTTTTTCTTTTTTCTTTTTTCTTTTTTCTTTCTTCTTTTTTCTTTTTTCTTTTTTCTTTCTTCTTTTCTGCTGTTCTAAAGCAAGACAGCTAAGCCAAATCTTGTCCTTCCCAAACAAGTAAGAAGCCTGAATAATGTACTTTGTTTCAGGCATGAGGATTTGATCCCCAGATGTATCACAGACTCCCTGCATCACTTTTGGCAAACCACCTTTGATGGATTTTCATACACTCAGCACCAAAGCCAAGTCGTTATAGTAACTACATGAGGCAAGATCCCCAAAAGATCTCATTTCCCCTTGTCCAGAGTTCTTTGGATAAATTAGCCCATTATTTTACTTACTAATAGAAGCTCAGCTCTTCTGAAAACCTGCCTGCACTTGGCAGCCCGAAGTTCTTAGGAAATTTTATCCCCACACTTCCCTGTCTCCATTCCCATCTGTACACTGAAATAAACCATCTTTCCCTGTGGCCCTTGGTCTGGCTTTTCTGTTCCAACCACAAAGGCAGGTGATGAGACCTCTAACCTGTCTTTCACAGCAGGGCACAAACCTCTGGCACACATCTGCCTGCCCCTGTTACGCAGATACACACTGCTGGCAACAGGAATTGAACTTAAAAAAGTAAACTGCTCAGAGGGAGGACACTGGAAAGGAAAATAAAACATCATATTAGATTCCTCTTTTATGCACTTTAATCAATTTTCTCTTGTAAGATCCTCAGTGTTTGGGAGCTATTTCTGCTGTGTACACTTGGAGGATTAGAAGGCACATTTATTGCAAAAGACAGGGCAAATCTTCTTTGGGTTTTTGACAATGAAGATGAATAAGGATGAGCATGCTTTCTCTATGGTAAGCATCAGAAGGAGCAAGACACCAGGAGTTCCTAGGAAGTAGAGAGAAACTGCACTTAAGGTCGGAGCAAATGGAACTTTCCAATTTTATGGCCATAGCAAGCCTTTTTTTTTTTTTTCCCTAAAACTCACATTAACATTGGATTCCTCAAGTGCTGGAACTGCTCCTTTGAGCTGTGGAAACTTACTCACAACCTAAGGTGCAAGGGTCATTGTACTCAAATGATGCACTGCCCTGCAGACCAAAACTCATTCCTTCCAGTTTGCACTCTAGAAAGCCAAGCCTCACACTGGGGGTGTGCCCTGACTGGACATGCACAAGTGTTTAGAGGCAAAGGAGAAAAAAAAGACAAAGAACTTTTTGGCAAAGTTCTGATCATCAGGCTCAGATGTGCACTAAGACCAAAAAACTCATAGTAACTGTTCCCAACAAAAATTACATGAAAACAAGTTAAAATTAAGGAGAATAATGCAGGGGCTGGCAGATGGTTTCCCATCTCCATCCTTCAGAGACACAACTTGCAGGCCTCACAGGGTGGTATTTTTGAAATCTTGGGGGCATTGTAGAAAGTTGTAAGTGCCAGTAGCTTCTTCCAAAGCCAGGGCATTTGGCACTTGATGGGCCAAACCCTGCTCTGAGGCTGTGCTGGGGATGTGCTGGCACTGCCTGCCACAGAGCTCATCACAAGGCAGCTGCTGCTGGAATCAGGGTCAGCCCTGTGCCATGGCCTGCTCTGCTGTCACCTCCCTGCAGCAAGTCAGAAAACTCACAGAAGGCCACCAGTCTTAGTCTGGGCACTCATGCTTGATGCTGGTCTGTTCAGTATGGAGAAAGCATCCCAGAAAGATTGACAACTGCATCCATGTTCCATGGTTGATGGAGCTGCACTCCTGCGCTTGCCCCCTCACAGCCACTGCAATCCCAGTTTTCAGTGCCAAATTACCACACCAGACATACTCAGGGAGGAGCCCTGCACAAGGACAGTGATGCAGTGACATCTCCCATCACAAAGAAGTGTCTCTGAAGACAGATATGTGAGCATTTACCTGAGCAACACCCAGGTGCAAATTTCTTAGTTTCGTGTGTTACTCCTTTGTACAGATGCTCCTGAGTTTGAAGCTGGGTTTTTTAAACTGTAAAGTAACAATCCAAGTGGATTTCATTCCTTACCATCCCCTTTGCAGTGCATTTCAGTTCTCTACAAAAAAAGCCCTGTCAGGCTGTTCTGGGCTGTATGCAGGGAATAACCTGGATACAAAGTCTTTTGCTTTTAGCAAATCTCTTCAAATTAATTTAAGACAGGAGCAGTTTGAAGCTTTCACCCTCTGAGAACTACTTGATAGCCCAAATGAGATGAATTCAGCCAGGCTCCAGAAGATGTGACGTTGTCACAGCAGGGTCAGCAGCAGCCTTAGCCAGCATCCTGATCCCTGTTTGCAAATAGGGTGAAAAAACCACTACAGCCTGTCCTCAGCCCCAAGAGGAGATGAGTGAGACACCACAGGCACTTTCTGCTCAGGGCACCGCTGGCTCTGTGGGCACAAGGCCAGGCTGCTGCTGCCCACTGCTGCTTGGTGTCTCCCCTGCCCAGATGTGAGGGAGCCCTAGTCCAAGGATGTCCAAGGAGAGGAAGGCAAGATAGTGTCCTGCTAAAATTCAGGCCCACACAACATTTTCCATTATTGTTCAGATTTGTCTCCTTGGTCTCATTATTTTTTTTCTTTTCCATTTTGTCTTCCTTTGAAGGAGATATGTTTGAATTTGTTATGAATTCTCAGAAGCAAAGCAGTTAACCATTGATGATTCCCATGCATCTCTGTGTGCTGATATTGCAGAATGAGCTATAAATTGGGTTTTTTTAAAGATTCGTATTTGAGGCAGACCAGAAAAACAAACTTCCACTCTGGGAAAACTTGTAAGATTTGAAGAAGCTTAGGAAAGCTCTGTTGTGTGGAAGCAGAGATGCCTGCCTGGTTTGCTTGCAGAAGTCTGGCTTCCCTAGGAAGGTTACTTGGTGGGGAGGGGACCCTTAAGCAAAACCAGGTGCTGTTGTCAGCCCTGCAGGTGTGTGGGCTGGTGTTCTAGAGCCCTTTGGTGCTGAGGGGCTTTGTAGCAAGGACCCCCATGACAGCAAGTTAACTCCCCTGGCTGCTGCACTCTGTCAAAATAGACATATTCCCAAAGAACATTCCCATTTTGGCCAACTGGTATCTTCAAATGGAAGCAAACATTCAGCTGGAAAATATCCAACTGGATCTAGGCCCCACCCTGTGCTGCCCCATCCCACTGTTTATGCAGGGCAGGCTGGCATGGCTTTCACAAGAAAATTAATCCAACAGGAGCCTCTACTGAACCAGAACCAGCTTTGGAGTATTAAGACAGCAAAACTGTGCATTTTTTAGCCAACCCAGGCAGTGCCATAAATGCGACCACAGCCAGTCCACACCAGCTCCTGTGGTGATGATGGGAACTCATTGATAATTCTAAGTCCCATGGAAACCAAGCTGCCTGAAAGCAAACCTGCCATTTTCCTCCCATTTAGACTCAACTGATGAGCAAAATAACAGAGAAGAAATTGCATGAATTAGACAGCAACAGTCCCAATGCACATTTTACTGCCCCTTCATACCTCTTAAGGAGAATAAGCAGTGTCACCTGCATCAATCTGAAGATAAAGTCATTTCTGAACTTAGGAAAACAAAGATCACAGCTCCTTTTTAGTTTTATTTCCTAAGCATCCACAGATATGAGATTAATCATATTGCTTTACAATATGTCACCCAAAGCTGAATTTCAGGCTTTTTAACTGAAACACTTTGTTTGCTCCATTTTACAGTTAAAGGAACAGAAACCTGGGAGGCTTTAAATTGCTGTCTTTAGGACACACTGTGTGTCATTGTCAGATTGATGACTCAAAGAACAACTCTTGACCTGTGCCTGATTCATCTGACTCTGCTCCCTCGGAAGCTCACAGCAGAGCGATGAGGGTGATGTGGCTGGTGCTGGTGGTCCTGCCAATGGCTGCTCAAAACCACTGGCAAATCCAGGTTATAGAATTTAGCATCAAACTACAGAGAATCCCTGCCACAGCCAGGATCCAAGCACTGTCCTTTCAGTGACCCTGCTCTTGTCACAGCTTCTCTTCTCCGTCTGCTGCAGTCTTGTGCTGTCATGGTGTGTTGTCCTTCTCCTTCACTGCTCTCCCACCACTGGTCCCTTGAGGCTCTGATAAAATCTGGGAGGGGTTGCTAAATGTTCAGGAGGCTAACTAGATCAAAATGTGAATCTTAAAAATGAAGGATAATCCTCCCCCTGCAAAAATGTGCCTCCCATCTATCCAAGTGACAGCACCCTGCTGCTCGGGGGGATTCCATGTTTGCACCTCATGTAACAGGCTCTGGCTTTCCTCTAATTCTCCAGCTCCTGGAATAATCTGATTATGGGAAAATGCCTTATGTGAAAGTTTATTTAAGGAAAATATTAGTAGCTCTCTTGTTTGAGGAGAAAAGCTCGAACATATGAAACTAAAGGGATCAAATTTGCCCAGGAGGCAAATTAAAGAGCTGTTGGATGATTATTCTCAGCTCCCCCCTCAGCTTGCCATTGCTTGTGAGATCTTTGTCTTCTGTTAGGAGGCTCTCCAAAGCACAGGCCACGTGCATTGTGTGAACCACAATTCACACCATGTATCCATCCCCAGGCAGCATCAGGCCCCAGGGGCACAGTGCACACTCTGCTGCAGGGCTGGCTGTGCTGGGAGGGGCAGGCACAGGCTGAGCCCAGGGCAGGGCTGCGCCAGGAGGGAAGGTGTGCGGTGAGAGCAGAGCTGTGCACTTGGCAGGAGCCCACTTGGTGAGGGAGGTGGACACAGTACAGGTGTGTGAGGAAGCACAAGTTACCCAGGAGGGACAGAGAGGCCACACTCACCCAAGTACCCCGTGGAGCTGTCTCCTGAAAGTCAGTCCTGCCTTAAACAAAGCCAAAGTGCCATCCTCTCACCAGGAGCATGGATGCTGGATCCTCTTTTATCCCATTTCAGTCAGACAAAACCTTTTTTTTTTGTTTAAATCTTTAATTTCTCCTGAGCATTTCCTTCTGCAGGCTCAGCTGGTGGTCACTGCAGAGAAGAGCTGGCAGTAGATGTGGTGTGAGCAGATTTGCCATTAATGTGCTGCCCATCTTTGGAGCAGTGCGGTGCTCATGGTGCACTGGAGGCATGGGGTGTGTCTCATCAGGCTCACTGCTGGGTGTCTGTGTTGAGTGGCGCCTCCTGGTGGGAAGGCAAGGCCACCCCATGAGCTGCTGGCCATGCTGGGGAGCCTGTGCTGCAGGCAGGGAGGGGCTCAGGATGGTGCATGGAGGGCTCACACCACCATCTCCCCTCAGGCTGCCCTGGAGAGGGGACTCTGCTGCATCACTCTCAGCTTCTACAGCTTCAGCATCCCCAGCAAGACTGGTCTCACCAGACAGCAAGAAGTACAAGAAGTACCTCACTGCAGGGAAGGTGAAAAACCTTAATCATTTCCTTGAACAGAATTTTTTTTTGTTTTTTGTTTTTTTGGGTTTTTTTTGGTTTTTTTTGCACGAGGTTTCCTAGTCTGAAGCTCAGCCACCTGCTCTGGTCCTGCAGGGGCTCAGGGCATGCTGCAAGGCAATTTGCTTCCAGGGCTTTTCCTGGGGCCCCAGGGAGGACCAAAGCAGCTTCAGTCTGCAGCATGCCCAGCTAGAGGAATGCAGCACTAATAAACAACACTAATTAGTTGCTGTGGTGGTGCTTGAAGCTGTGGATGGAGACAGCTGGTTTCCTGCCCTGGGATGCAGCACCTTCACTGTTTGGCTCTTCCTGGCCAAACAGCTGAAATCCAGCCAGGGCCTCATGGCCCCGAGCACCTCCCGCTGCTGTCAGAGCTCCCTGCAGGGAGGAAGGGCTGGGGAAAGGCCCTGAGAGCCAGAGCTGGGAGTGAGATGCTCTTTTTCAACCTCCACTCATTAGTGGTGTTCATTACCCCAGCTCTGAGCACTTCCCAGACATGTGCTGAGCATCCAGCAGGTGAGGAGCTGATGAGAGCAGAGCCTGGTTTGAGGTCATGGTGAGGGCTGTCCCTGTAGCCCTGCCTGGGCTGGGCTACCCCAGCAAGAGCAGAAAAGCTGTTCTTACTTTCTCCTGTATTCCTGGAACACTATCCATGTAAATTCTTCCGCTCTCCCATCTCCTGGAGATGCCCATTAGCAGTGACATTAAAAAACAAAAAGCCCCAGGAACTGAAGCCAAGGAGTTTAGCCAGTTTAGAAGCAGGTGTGGCGGCCAGGCTGATTGGCCAGAGGAAAAGGGCCAAAAAACAAGTGGTGCCACTGGTCACATCTGCTGAGCAAAAAGGTGTTAGGAACTGCAGGAGCATCCCTTCCTGTGGATCCCCAGCCCCTTGGGGAGGGAGTCCTGGCTGGTGTCTGCTGCTGCAGCTGTACTGCAGGGTGGCTCTTTGTTTTGGTGGTTATCATCCTGCATTGATGAACAGAACTGCTTCCTTCCATATTTTATTTATTGATCTTTCAGAATAACATTCATCGTTTTGAAAAATACAATGCCTCTTATAAAGGTCAGCTTTTTAAACTACCCATGTATTTCAACATAGTATTGGAAAATATCAGTATAATGAAAATATTGTGTTTGAAAGCTTGTAACCACCACAACTTTGGTGAAAGAAGAGCAGCTGGGTATTTTTGGCCCGGCAGTTGCTCTCATGGGAGTGCCTTGCAATTCTGTATGTCAGATTTGCAGACTGACAGTACCTTTACAAGCAAGGTGCTCCTACCAGAAAGGTGAAGGGACTTATCTCCAACCAACACAGTTTCTACTTGTTCATATTGGAGGACTGACAGCAAAACAAAGCAAGAAATATTTACTTTCCCCTTTCTTTCTCCTTCTAATTTAAACAGGAGGAAGCCGTCTTAAAATGACTTCACTTCAATGTGAGATGGGAAATTGCTTAAATGACTACTCTGAGGAAAAGGAACAAAATAACAGAGAGAGGACACCAGGGGAAAATGGTGCAGAAAGCAAGCAACATTTTCTTTTTGCTGTTGGTGTAATGGGCAAATTACGCACGTGTGCTGTTTGTAGGGCTTCTGGAGATAGCTCCATGCACCAGGCTGGTAACCTCACCCTGTGGAGAGTGGTTTTGGAAGGGGGCCTGGTGCCACAGAGTCAGGGTCACCCACTCTTCCATGACACTTGAAAGGGGCTGCAGCAACCCCAGAAATGCAGGACATGCTAAAAGGATCTTTCTAGGGTGCTCTATAGGACTCCTTCCCACTCTGAGGAGACTGTGTCTGCGAGGTGGCAGACACTCCCCAAAAATAATGTGAGCTTATGCATGGTTACTCAAGAGCTGAAGGACAGCAGTGGACTGCAGCTGCCCTTAGGGCTTCTCTCTCCAGAGATGCCACAACTCTGCTGGTGTCTGAGTCCTTCTGGTAGCAGCTGATGGTGGTACCCTGGCTGCCCATTGGGACATGAGGAGCTCAGTTCAGCTGGGTGTCACCATGGTTAACCCGTGCCAGGGACAGCTGGGAGGCACCTACCTGGTCTCCATGTCAGGAAGCCAATCCTGCAGGACCAGGAGCCATTTCCCCCAGTGCATGGCCTGGTTTGGGTGGACAGCAGATGGTGCCAAAGGCTGGAGGGGCTGAAGGTGGCTCAGGTGCTCAGCCATGTGAGATGTGCTGCCAGCCCCACACCCTCCTGCCTCCCTGCTTTCCTCACCACCTGCTTTCTGTCACCCTGCAGAGGCTGCTCCGCCTGCCCACACACAGGAACCACAGAGAGCCATGCAGTGTCTCCCTTGCAGCATGGGATTCATGATTCAGCTGGGAACTGGGAGTTTACCAGGGTAAGGACTGAATGACAAGGGCCTGTTTTGGCAGGAGTGGCATTTAACAGCTGTCAAGTGTACTGTCTTGGAGTGGGAAAAGCTGTTTATGTTAAGCCATTACAAAACCTGAAAATGATTCAGCACTAATGCCTCCATTTCACTTCACTCTCAGTTGAAGATGCAGGAAAAACTCTGAATTTTCAGGTTTCTGTTTAAGTGGGCAAGTTTCCCTAGGAAAAATCTCTGGCTGGCTAATAGCTAATACAGAAATTACTCCACTTTCTCCCAGCTGTTCTACAGATCTCCTTTCTAGTTAGATATACAAGGAGAATCAAGAAATATCCAGCTACAAAATGATTGCTTAAATTTGTTGTATTTCAGGATTACAGCCTTGTCTGAAAGAGATATTGCAAAAATTTTGGTTCTGGCAAAAAGATAAGCACCAACTCACTCACTGATACAGAGGATGGAAGCATTATGTCGCTGAAATGAAAATTGGCAATTTTTTTCCCTCTACCAAACAATTCAGCTAATCAAATCTGAGAAATAGAGGAAACCTCAATTTAAAAAAATACACAAATATACAGTTAATCATCTTTGATTCCTTCCAGGGCAACAGGCTTCCCTGTGGTCTTGCCATGATTACACAAACTCAACAAAACCCACAATGCCCATGTCAGGGACAGTGATGTGGAGTGCTGCAGAGATGCTGTACAAGGCTCAGACAACCTTGGACAAGTGTCTTGGGTTGTACCAGTGGGCAGAGAAGAGCAGCTCCATAAAAGCCCCCTCTGCTCATGGCCTAGGGATGGACATAAATGCTAACTGGAGAGGTGTTGCAGAACACACACCTGAAGATACACAGCAAATTCAAACAAAAGAGCCAGGGAACGAGTGAAGAGGCCGCAAAAACAAAGTGGGTCTGAAATAAAATGAGTGGTTGAAGTAGGCGGTATCGAGGCTACCACAGCATAAGGGGTCATGAAAGAAAAAAATGTATGTGGTGGTTTGTGTTTGGGTGGTGGCATAGGGCCTACATTAGTAAAGCAAAACACCTGACATTCATTTCAGAATAGGAAACATGTCCTTGGAGGGCCTGCAAATCCTCCAGAGAGCAGGGCTTGCTCTGTTCACTGCCATGAGACACTCTACCAGCTCCCCTGGAGAAAATCCTCATCAAGCAGGTGATTTTCAGTGTGACCTTCAACTGAAGTGGGTTAACCCTGGCCCAGAAGTGGTTTCCTTCAGTTTCTGGAAGTGCTGCAATGGGAAAGTCATTGAAGCAGTCATAAGCACTCAGAAAATCCCATCAGGGGACCTGGCACCTCCAGGCTGGACCAGGACCTGGAAAACAGATTTTAGTTCCTGATCTGACAGTAAACTGAAGTGTGACATTGAAGAAGGCATTCCACCCATCTCTGCTTTACTTTCACCGTATGTAAAATGAGCATAATTAACATTTCTGTATTGTGCTTTCTGTTCTACTAATAAAAATAATAAATATGGGTCCAGTATTAATTATCATCATTACTATTAAATAGAAAATTAATTAGACAGCAGGTCAGATCGTTCAGTGCTTTATACCAAAGGGACTGACTGCCTTTCCCGTGTGCTACATGCTTGTGCTGTTGCAGAAATCCTGCTCTCCCTGTCAGTGTGGCCACAGGGCTCACGGACCTGCTGCCTGGGAGCTGGCAGCCACCAGCCCAAGCTGGTGCCATCAGACAGGGGATCTCTCAAGGAATGTGCCACTGTTGGTCACTTTGGCCAGAGGAGGAGAAAAGCTGGTGTG
>NW_005054360.1:2479800-2481896 GCF_000277835.1 Geospiza fortis | reverse complement strand
AATGAAGGGCCAACATCTAACAAGCCCTACCCAACCCACTGACTGCAGGGACAGAGCAATAATGAGTTCTTGTGCCCTCCCTGCCGAGAGGATTTCTGTATCATCCTTTTAGCACGAAAATCCTTCCTCACAAATCAGCATGCATTGTCACCTACAAGCTACCTTAGATACAGTTGCATTATTTTATGAAGGACTCATGAGACAGTCACAAACTGAAGTAACATAACTGACCTGGCTCTGCTCCCAGCTGGGATTCAGCCTGAGGCTCCTGCACTATATGAGCTTGGGTTGTCTGAAAAGAAAATGCCTTTGACAGCTGGGATGGATTTGCAAGGCCCTTCAATAGATGCAGTTCAATGGAAATGTGAGAGAGAGTCCTTCACCTCTGGACTCTGCCTCAGAGACAGGCAGCAGCACTCCTGGCACAGGAACATTGTGCATATCAATATTCGAGGTTGGCCCTTAACTCACTTGACCCCCCCTTTCCTGTCTGTGCTGCTCTCTACAGCCCTCACCCAAACCATCTGCCCTGCTCCATGTCCCAGTGCCTGCAATGACCACGTTCATGCTCTGCACCTGGTGTTGAAGCAAAGGAGGCTCTTCTAAAATGGATTGCCCTGTACTAACAACTCCACTTTCAATAATCCCAGTTATTCCAGGAGGTGGGATGTCTTTATACAAACATCCATTAAGCCTTAAGGTTTGTCTTTGAGAAAGACACGCGTAACAGACTTGTGCATGACAATGCCATTTTCTTAGCAGTTATTATCCTTCTTAAGGACTGCTCTATATTTCAGGATCAGTGCTAATTACACATGCCAAGGAATGGCTGGGAGAGCAAAGGCTCAGACCTACCAGATCCATACTATGAGGTGACTGTGGGGATGCCTTTCCCCAGACTTGTGCTCAGCAGCTGTTTCATTGGTGGAGATTTTCTTAGCAAAGAAAGAAGCATCACTGGTTGGGAACCTTCATTGCCTTCAAGACTCTTCTCCAGTAGGTTGTTTACTTTCCTTTTAACTTTACCTCAATAGATATGTTTTAAAAAAAAAATCAACTCACTATCCCATGGATCAGTGATGAATAACATATGGAAAAAGTAGCAGCAAATAATTGCAGAAAATGATGGGTTTTTTTACCTCTTAAAGAAATTCTCTGCTATGGGAGAACTATGTAAAAGCAAAAGCTAAGACACAGCTGATGGAAAGTCAGTATGGGATGAACTGGTAGTAAAACTAATGGGAAAAAGTTCAATAGAAACACAGGAATCTCTATCAAAGCCAGGCCAAGAAGAAAAAAAACCCCAGCAGTTCTGTGACAGTGATGTTGTCTTATATTAGCATATATAATCCATTATTACTTTGGAAGCAAAATGAATATACAAACAGGTTGAAGTTTCTCCTTGCCCACATGAACACAAGTGGCAGGACACAGGACAGCAGTGCTGTGTCCATGCTGTGTCCATGGCAGTGCTGTGCACATAGCAGTGCTGTGCCCATGGCAGTGCTGTGCCCATGGCAGTGCTGTGTCCATGCTGTGTCCATGGCAGTGCTGTGCCCATGGCAGTGCTGTATCCATGCTGTGTCCATGGCAGTGCCGTGCCCCTGGAAGTCGTCTGGCCCATGGCAGTGCTGTGTCCATGCTGTGTCCATGCTGTGCCCATGGCAGTGCTGTATCCATGCTGTGTCCATGGCAGTGCTGGGAGGGCCATCCTCCATGAGGTCCCTACTGCAGCAGGGGCTCTCAGCTCTGTCCTCTGCTGCTGGCTGTGGGTCAGCCTCAGCCAAGCCCCTTTTCCCCAGGGGTGGATGTTAAACCCCAGTAGCCAACAGACCACAAGCTGGTAATGCCAAATCATCCTCACCCCATCCTGCAGGTAAAGGGGATGCTCTGGTTCCCCCCTGGCCATTCTCCATCTCTCACCAGGGCCCCCTCACCTCCAGCCCAGGTAGCTGAGCCCATCTGACAATGTGTACACCACAATTTATCCCTTTAAATGGGAAAACCTAATAGACATCAGAGACAGGTTTTCAAGGGTGCAGTCAAGGATGGAGGGAACAGGTCAACAAGGGACAGGGCTGCAGGAGGCAGGAATG
>NW_005054360.1:2456597-2479790 GCF_000277835.1 Geospiza fortis | reverse complement strand
GGGACAGGGCTATATCTCTGAAGCAGATATCTCTCAGCTGGATCTGTGCTGTTTGCTCTGAAGTGCCTGAAGCTGCCTGGATAGATGGGGTGTCAGCAATCTCTCCAGGTGTTCATTCCAAATACGTGAACAATCCACTTACAGAGAATTTATTGTCTTTTTTTGTGCTCCCTCCTGCTCTGCACATTTCTCAGCTGCTTTGCAGAGGTGGCAATTCCAATCCTGCATGTAGGCACTGGATGTTTGCCTGGAGGCTGGACTAAGGAGTAGGCAGGTACTCCTGCTTGGGAAAGAAGAGAACTTCTCTTCCTTCCCTTAGCTGCCATGGGAATGGGAAGCATTCTGGGGACCCAGCAGGGAACTAGACACAGCCCCACAGCAAGCAAGGATTTCTCTGAATTTTCAGAAGTAATAAATAGTCCCAAGACCTGATGAGGGGAAGGGAAATGAGACCCTCTTGTTTTGGTCTCAGTTGGTCTGCTTGCTTGCTCCTTGTTCACAGTGTCCTGAAGAAGGGCCTAGGAGAGAGCAGGCATTTTTGGGTGAGGCTGAAGTATGCATAAATGGTGCAGGCAAAGGGTGTCCAGGAAGAAGGCTCTCCAGAAAGAGCACCAAGAACAGAATGATGAGGGGAAATAACAATCAGCCCCAGTGCCTGTCCCGGGGGCAGGGTCAGAGCCACCAGTGGGGTCACTGCAGCTGCAGAGCCACCTGCCTCTGCCATGGGACATGGAGGAAGCCAGATATGCACCTGCTGTGCTAGCAGGAAAATGGTGTTTCCCTGCAGAAACCATCTTTCCCAGGTACTAATCTCAGCTCAGGGCTCACCCGGCCATCCAAGAAGCTTTCCCATTAGTGAGACTGTTCTGAGAGAGCAGTAAACTCCCTTCTGGCCTTGACTCAACAGTATCTCCCTTTTTATTCCCTGTCTTCAGTGCATCCTGGTGTTTGGGAGAGGCAGGGGGGTAGAACAGCAGAGCTGTCTTGCAAGGGATGAGGAGATGCACCGTCCCCTGGGAGCAGGTCATGCTTATTTAGGTGTCAGCACCATTGCAAACATGGAGCTGCTAAACAGACCCTAGAGCTCTGCACACAATGAAAACAACCCCTGGAAAGGCAGCATTGCCATGGGCAGGGAGCTCACTCCCCAGATCAGACTTGCTGGGCTGGGGGGATGTGCTGGGATCTTGTGAATCACAGCAGCAGCCACTGCAGGAAGGGGTTGGGAAGCTGTGAGGCACTGAGGAAGTATGATGGGCATGACTGCAAGGAGTGATAGCTGTTCTTTGTAAAACAACGTTTGAGGTTCTCAGAGTGGTTTGGGAGTTTGTCAGAGATGAATTCGGAAGGCTGGAATCCCTGCCTGCTTGGGTGGTTCTCATCTGACTAAGCACAGGCATTATTTAAACTTATCCTGTAGGCTCCCTTTGAAGCCAATGCAGAGAAAATAGGCACTTTAGGGGTGCAATTCTCCTTTTAAAGGAGAGGTCTAAAACAGGTGACAAAAATGTATCCTCAAAGTACCTGTTTCCCTCAACTGAGTATAAAGAGCCTGTGCTGACTTGCTCTGCTGGAGACATCCTCACTGCAGCTACCCAAAGGAAGGCAAGGTGAACTCCACTGCAAATGAATCTAAAGAAAATAAAAATATAATGAGAGAGCTCATCAGTCTGGAACACAAAGGGCAGCAAAATCTAGAGCTGAATGTCAGAGGATGGGAGTTGTAGATCAAAGGGAATGTGTTTTAGAAATTACATTAACCAAACATGGGAGAGGTTTACCCTAGACTGGGATGGATTTTCAAACCTCAGAAATTTTCCTACAATGCATTGTTAAACAGAAATATTCTAGTTCAAAGGCAAGTTAATTCAGGGAACCTCTGGCCTGAGCTGCCTGGGAAGTCAGAGCAAATGTGTAGAAGTGTCTTCTGATTCTGTATTTGGCAAATCTAAATGGTAAACTGAAGACAGGTTTCACCAGCTTTAGTACATTTTAAAATTTGCAAGTTGCTGCAATACAGTGATGAGAACTGGATCTGATGGGCATTAGTAATGCTGAGCTCACCAGGGCTCCATTTGCTGTATCTGCCACTCCTTCAGCAGGGCTGCTGGAAAGAAAAAACACTTCTTTGCTTGGACTGTCCAAAGCTGCATCAGGAAAGCAATTATTGTGAAAGGGAAATGACTGAAATCATTCAGGGTTTTGCTCCACAGAACGAAAAAGGGACACAATTGAGACTGGAATGTTGTGGAAAGAATGGGGAAGGCTTATTTCTTGACTGAGCCACCCCCACCTTTTTCCCATGTAGGTACTCACTGTTCACCCAGACACAAAAATGGCACAGAGCTGTGCTTGGGAAAAAGGGCTGAAATCAACTTCAAAGAAAGTCAGACAAGCATATTTTCTCAGGGCAAACACTGCAAATGCATTGTTTAGGAAAGGCTGAAGTGAGAAAGGGGCTGGAGCCATGGCAGCAGTGAAGTGCAGGGTCCCCACAGCTCTGGCCGTGTTTGGCTGTTCTCTGCCATGGCAGTGCCCTGTGCTGCTGCCACTGCACACAGCTCAACTCTCCTAGAGGCACCTAGAGAAACAAACTGCTGGCTCTGACATGACCTGTCTTCATCTCACAGTTTTCTTGCTTTACAGAAGAAAAAGAGAAGGGTTTGTGGCAGCAGGGACATCCCTCTATTTAACCCTTCATTTTATCACACTGTGTATGTTGTCATTTTCCCTTTCTTCTTACATAGGGATGGAATTCCTCTTCCATGTGGAAAGACTTTGAGAACTGGGATTGTTCAGCTGGAGAAGGCTCCAAGAAGATCTTATTGTGACATTTCAGTACTTGAAGGGGGTCTATAAGAAAGATGGGGACACATATTTAAACAGGGCCTATTGCAACAGGACAAGGGGCAGTCATTGGAAATGACATTGGAAATGAGGAAACTTTTTATTAGGAGGTTGGTGAAACACTGGAACAAGCTGTCCAGAGGGGTGGCAGATGGCCTAACCCTGGAAACATTCACGACCAGGTCAGACTGGGTGGTGAGCAACCTGATAAACTTGAAGATGTCCCTGTTCAGAGGGGTTGGACTAGATGACCTTTAAAGGTCTCTTCCTACCCACACATACTATGATTCTGCCTTTTGAAATATTTTTTTGTCTGCCTGAGAAACGCATTCCACAAATTCTTTTTTTTTAATATTCACGCATTTATGTACATAAATATACATACCTGTAGCATGGTACCTCCTGCTTTAATACTGGGGCAGGAGGGACTCTTCAGATCCTTTGAGAACACTCCTGAGCTTCCTTGTATACAGGGAGATACCACAGCAGTGCGGTAGGATGTGCTGTTCACTTGATGGCCAACTGGGAAACCATGAGGCCACCACCCCTGAATGTCACACAACCCTTCCTCATGCACACGGTCACTTCTTGCTGGCCCGCCCCTTTGGGCTGTCAGTGTTTCTCCTCTCTGTGTGTCCCTCAGTGACACCCTGAAAATGGCCCAGCTTCCCCTGCAGACCTGAGTGCTGTCCCTAATGTCTAATCACTGCCTAATCCCCCACATGCAAATTCTTCAGTCACTGCAGATTGCATTGTTATTTTGACTAACTGAAGCTGGATATTAAAAAGATCTGTTTAATCTTTAAGTCTCATCCCTTTTTCATATGTAAAGATCAAATGCCTTTTGAGAGGCCACACTAAATATTTAATGTTATATTGATCTTCACCAGAAGCCTCTCAGAAGGTATTTGTGAAATCCTAGGCTTAATTAATAGTTTCTCTTCTTAAATTTTTCTTTTTCTCTTTTACTTTTTTCTTTTAATTTTACTTCCCCATAAGAAAAAGCAAGTCACTTCTTAAGAGGAATAAGGGGAAGCATCCAGGTGTATGAAGGATGGAAATACCCCCAGGGCATCCTGGCCACAGGAGAGGTGCTGTTCTTTCTCGACTTGCTGTTGATAATTGCTGCCCCGAGATGTGCAGGATGTCTCTGCTTCGGCCCACACAACTGAAGAACCTGTCTGGACTCTTCACTTTTCAGTCTTGAGGTTGTTTATTAATTCTTATCTACGACATTTTCTTTCTGCCCAGTGGAGATCCGCTCTGAGAAGAAGAAGAAGAAGAAGAAGAAGAAGAAGAAGAAGAAGAAGAAGAAGAAGAAGAAGAAGAAGAAGAAGAAGAAGAAGAAGAAGAAGAAGAAGAAGAAGAAGAAGAAGAAGAAGAAGAAGAAGAAGAAGAAGAAGAAGAAGAAGAAGAAGAAGAAGAAGAAGAAGAAGAAGAAGAAGAAGAAGAAGAAGAAGCAGCAGAAGAAGCAGAAGCAGAAGAAGCAGAAGCAGAAGAAGAAGAAGAAGAAGAAGAAGCAGCAGAAGAAGCAGAAGCAGAAGAAGAAGAAGAAGAAGAAGAAGAAGAAGAAGAAGAAGCAGCAGAAGAAGCAGAAGCAGAAGAAGCAGAAGCAGAAGAAGAAGAAGAAGAAGAAGAAGAAGAAGAAGAAGAAGACGAAAGGCTGGACATGCCCAGATTCCTCCATCTTGTCCCCATAACCCCCACACCAAAAATCCTAAAATCTACATTTTCACCCTGTGATCATTTTGTTATTACCCCATTCAAACTTGTGTGACTTTCATGTCCTCATACAACATTGGCAGCTTGCTTCAGGGGTCAAAATCAAATCCCCAGGTGTTCTGGGCAGCATGCCAGGGTCTCCGAGCCCCCCGGCGGGGTCCTTGGCAATTCTGGACACCCAGGGGGATGTACTGAGTTCCAACAGTTGCTCATCACCCTCTTGTGAGCTCTGTGATGTGGTGCCTGGAGCAGCACTGGCACCAGTGGGTGAGGGTCCCCAGCTTCTCCATGGACTGCAGCCCCAGCCAACACAGAAGAATAACATGGAAGATTTTGCTCTGTGTTCTGTGCTGAGTGAACAAAAGCATAAAAATACTTTCCAACCCCTAATGAGAAACACAGCACTCCTCCTAGTCAATGAACCATAGAGGTTATAGATGAGAAAAATCCATAAAATTAGGTCAGGTTGAGCATCCCTTTGCCAGTGCCAGAAAACCTTACAGCTTAAAGGGGTAAATTTAAAGCAGAGCAGGCATACACATTTTAAATTGCATAGAGGCTTTGCCAGGGGTATAAATCACACCTGAGCATCCTGGTCCTAGCCATCCTGCTGAGGTCTTTGGTGACAATCAGCTCAGGAGACACCAGTTTGCTGCAAACATTCATCTGACTTTGGCCAGTCGCTGCCCTTCTGATTTTTTCACCCAGGTCTGTGGAAGGGAGAATCACTTTCAGCATTGTGAGACACTGTTGAAGATTGCATGTAAGATGTTTTCCATTACCATCTGTATGGCAGATTACTTTGTCAAGTGAGCAGTTTGCCTTATCTCTGTCTTTGAATGACCACATTCACACCTCCCTTGGGAGGGGATCTCTGCTGATAACAGACTATTGAATATCAGTGCATGACTGATAAGAACTATAACATCCCATTGGGAGATGCTCCGCCCAGAGGGAGGAGCCAAGCATTGCTACCCCGATATAGTCTGAGATTCTGAAATTGCAACTCAGCTTTTCTCCACGAGATTCCCCAGAGGAACAGCAGCTGCCTTTTCCTCCTGGATCTTCAGAGGAAGACTACATCCTTCTCTACAGAACCCCCTTGCTCCAACAGAACCACCCCTGATACTTCAGAGGACTGCAGCCACATTTTCAATTGGACTGCCACCAACACCCTGACCAACAGGGTGTCAGGTTGGGTTCTGACTCTGTCAGTGTTGTTCTAGTGGACTGCATTGTTTATTTTATTCTTTTTATTTCTTCCCTATTAAAGAACTGTTGTTTCCTGCTCCCATATTTTTGCCTGAGAGCCCCTTAATTTAAAATTATAGCAATTCGGGGGGGTGGGGAGGGTTTACATTCTCCATTTCAGGGGAGGCTCCTGCCTTCCTTAGCAGACTCCTGTCTTTCCAAACCTAGACAGACACTCCAGTCTTAATGTGGCTGCCTGAGGAGTTCAGATACCTGCTCTGCTGACCAAGGTAGTAGGTGCAGATCAGAAAAACTAGAGCTTTGTGTGAGGCAGGCTTGGGACACGACTTCTCAGCTTCTTGGATATTTAATATTTAACTCATTGTAGCACTTGGCTGAACTAGAGAAGCTCATCTTTGGGGAAAAAATGCTTCCAGGGATTCTGTTCTCCACGGCCCTGGCTGTGGGCATAGGGAATACAAAGGGAATTCATCCCTCACTGTTTCTCTCTGCTGTTTCAAGTGTTGCCGAAAGCAGGACTGGGAGTAAAACAAACATTTTCCAGCTCACCAACCTCTTCACCTCAAACTCCAGGGTTTCACAGTTTCCAAGCCTATTAAATTCAGGAAGAAGGAGATTCCTAAATGCTCTTGCTCCTTGACAGCCCAGTAGCCCTGCTGAAAGAGAGCACAGAAAAGGTCAGCAGGGATCTGCTGTGCCTGTGTGGTACCAAATTCAGGAGAATGTTTCTGGGGCCCCACTGCAGCCTGCCTATAATCACCAGCCCAAGAGGCTTTAGAGGAACAAATTCAGAGAGCAGGATAGCTCACAGGTGTAGCACAACCCCAAACAGGTGTGAGGAGGCACTTTCAGCCATCCCAATCTCCTGATTCTGACAAGTTTTAGGCAATTTTCAGATTTTGGTTTGTTTTTTCAGGAAATAAGCTCCCAGATGCTCTGAGAAATGACAAAGGAAGGAAAGGTCTGGGTGTATTACCCCGGTGTTGCTGCTCTGTTGCACCAGGCTCAGAGCCAAGAGCTTCCTTGCAGCTGTGAGGCAGAGAGGGAATTGATGCCTGCAGAGATGAATAATTTGGGTGTGCTGCCTGCCTTTTCATGTGTACAGGGTGTCTCTCTGTCCCTTGTGGGGCAAGGACACTGTGTTCAGGCGAGGAAATTTCTCTCCTTGCACTGAAAAGAAGCTGTGCACCATCCCTGAGGCATAAACCAGTTGTTCTTCATGGCCCTGTGCTGAGAGAGGCTGAAGGATGGGCCAAGCCCACCCCATGGCTCACAAATTCCCTCCTGACCTTCCCCCTGCTTCACTACCTGATCAGTGTATGTAGAATAAAGCCATGAAGAGAAGTCACAGGATTTTGTTCACAGGACACTTTTTTAGAGCTTTTCTTCTACAGTCCTTTCCTTTTCTTCCACCCTCTGATATATCTCCATGTGTTAGAAAAGCTTCAGACTGTCCCAGGATTGTGCTGTCCATGCACAGAGCTGGCAGATGCTTCTGGTGGCGCAGTCCAACCTCCCTCCTCTCCCAGTGCTCCTGAGGGACAGCTTTGCCACCTGCTCCCCCCAAAGTGCAGTTTCCACACATAGCACTGGTGCTAATGAGAAACATCAGGATCCCTCCTGCAGAAATTGTAATTATCCCCTGTAATTGGGTGATGATTTTAGTACCTTCCCAGCGGGAAATGTGTCACTGAAGAGCAGACCTAACAAGCAGTACAAAAAACATCAGCTGAGCCAAGGTCCTCAGGTACTAACGGGGGAGAAACGTCAGATTTCCTCTTGTATAGAGGAGGAGCTGTGTAAAGCTGTGTAAAACCCATGTATGGTCCCTGGTCTTCCAGAGACAGCTTCAGAAAAGCTGGGAGCTGTCTGTGCCTTCTCCTGCCTGGCTGCTGTGGGGCTCAGCACCCACCCATGGGCGCACATGGGCTCACTCCAGAGGGTTCTCTTTGCTGCTCCTCACCCACACTCAGTGCAAGGCAGAGCAGAGAAGTGAATGTGCCCTTGCAAGAGGCATCCCTGAGCATCAGTCTGTCCAGCACTGCACAAGCAGGAAAAACATTATATCTCCAGAAAATAAACAGAAAGAGTTGTTGGGCTCAAACTTGCCAATGATTGCCACTCTTACAGGAACAGAAATGTTAATGCCATACCAGGCTGGTACTCAAGGGTGAAAAAACGCAATTTTATTTCATATGAGAACACACAAAAAGCCAAAAGCAAAACAAACAGGCAAAAAGAAACATGATGGAATGTAAAAAAACCTTGCTGGGCTGTTTCTTTCAGATTTTAAACACATGCCTGCCATGTGTATTTAGATACCTGCCCTGCATGTATCTGAGATATTTGCAGGGCTCACATGCTAGCAGCTCATTAGCTGGGAAGCCAAGACGTGTGGCCAGGTGTGAGCTGTGCTTTCCCAGGGCCATGTGGAGCCCAGATGCACACACACAGGGCTGGGATGGCTCCTGCCAGCCCTGCTCTCCACCTCAGAGTGGTGACAGTCAGCACCAGCACTGCTGTCACCAAAAGGGCTCTGCTTACAGAGCCTTGGGGCTTTGGGCAGCAGAGCTGGTTGTGCCTCATGTCTGCTAAAGCAGACAGCCTGGTACAGGGTTTTTTGCTGGTGCTAGGGCTGGCAGATGCTGGATGCAAGGTCCAAGTGTCCTCCAGGCTGGAAAGGCCCCAGGAAGGTCACTGTGCAGGAGCAAAGCCCAGGTCTGGGTCTCTCTCAGTTGAAATCTGGCTTCACTCCCAGCCAAAAGCCCAGGGACAGAGCGACCACATGGACCTGCAGGAAGAAAAGGAAGGGGTAGATCAGCCCAGCTGGTTTCCCCTGTCTGCACCACTTGCCAGGCAGCTCAGTGGTGTCCCCTGCTCTGATGGTGGCTCTGCTCTGGCCCTGCAAAGCACCTGGCTGCCACAGTCAAGCACAGCCCTTGTGCTGTTAAAGATGGAATTACTTCAGGATGCCTTGGTTAACAAAGGAAAACTAGCAGGAGGAGGCTTTTCCCATCTGGGAGGGAGCATGGGAGGAAGTGTGGTGGGTGACTCACACAATGCCAGCCCAACAATTGCAGGAACTTGCTGGAGGAAATGACTAAAATAGCCACGTGAGGCAGCCCTGGAGAGCAGCCTTCAGATAAATAACCAGAACATGAAAGATGAGCTGGACTAGGTGAGGGAAAGCAAGCAGGGAGGGGAAGACAGGAGGTCTCAAAGAGGATTGTGCAGGAAATGGCTGCCATCATCAGTGGGAAAGGACCCTCCATGGTGATGGCTTGAAGGTCGGCATCAGTGCCAAGGGTTGCAGAAGGACTTTCAGAGATTCTTTAGAACAGGCTTTGCAGTTCATCCTTGGTGGTTCCTCTTGATCTGGAATAGGTAACAATTAGATCTGCCAAAAAAAAAAAAAGCCAAG
The DNA here is from genome assembly GCF_000277835.1 of Geospiza fortis. Classification (NCBI taxonomy): domain Eukaryota; kingdom Metazoa; phylum Chordata; class Aves; order Passeriformes; family Thraupidae; genus Geospiza; species Geospiza fortis. Next base: position 2,470,588 of record NW_005054360.1, on the reverse strand, counting down.
CAAAGACTTTTTTCTCCCTCTTTTACTGTTGGAAAAACATGGCCAGAGGCAAGTTATACCAGCCTGACTGCACCAGGAGGGGAGTTTTTCCCATGTAACTGAGAAGGAAGGTGCAGCCCCCATCCCTCCCCTGGGCAGGAGCCCGGAGAGCTCAGCTCTGTCACTGCACGTGCCTTGGCCCCAGCCTCAGGAGCACGAGGGGCTTTGTGCAAAGTACAGAAACCTTTGCAGAGCTTAGGTTAAAATGGGAGCTCTAATAATCAATCTCCCTGCAAAACAAGTAAACAGAGGCATGACACCACACCAGCCTTTGTTTTCAAAGAGTTCTCCCTGTTGGCTATTACTGAGATGAATTTATTTCTTCATCATAGATATTTCCTACACAAAATATATAGTTTAATAGCTTTGATCTCTCCACATGCAGTGCTTGAAGCTGATTCCAAGTTTTATACAGTTAAATACTACCACATGCTTCAAGAACTCAGTTCAGCCTTCTCTATAAACTAGTGTAAATCAGAGTAAGAATGTGAACTGCTTCTTGCCAAAACAGAGGGTGTGCCTCTGGCCCACGCTGAATTCCTTTCTTCATCTCTGCTCTGCTCACAGTTAACCTGCAGTGCAGCAGCCTGGATTTATGTGACACCCATTACATCCCACACAGGAGCACTGCAGCCTTCCAGTGACTCTGAGAAATGCAGACCAAAGATTAACAGTCCAAACCACCAAGTCAAGAAAGTCTTTTTGATCCTGGTTAATCCCTTCAGCATCCTGGTTACATTTGTTTGTCAAAACACATGAATATCTTGGGGAAAAAAAATGGGAAAGAGAGGGGAAATCATCTGCATGACATACAGGACAGCGAGCCTCTGGAATCTCATCCAGTCCTTCTCCATCTCACTATCCACAAGGCCATCTTAAGCACAGGGGTATCATTCATCAGCATGACAGCCCAGTTCAGTTCCAGAGCATCAAGCATCCTTGTCTTTGTGGGGAAGTGCATCCTTCAGCTTCCTCATGAGGGGACAAAGCCAAGGGCTGGCGTGGGTAGCAGGGTCAGGTTGCTGCTGAAGGCAGCCAGCCTGGTAAAAATCAGATTAAAGCAGAGCCCAGTTTGGCCTTTGAGTACTTGAAGATTTGTTTCTGAAGGATGCATGCGAGGGCTAAAATAAATAGCACACTTCCAGGAGGGCAAGGAGGGAGAGTTAAAAATCCTGCTGAGAGGGAAACTCCTGGGTAGCCTGGGGTGACAGAAACGCATGCAAACGTGGGCAGCCAGGGGCTTAGACTGTGGCTTTACTGGGGATGAGAGCTTGTTCCAAAGTGGTTGATGCTTTCCATGGTACTTGGCTGCTGCAGACAGGAGAGTACCATGCTGTGATATGTAGTTCAAAGCTGTGTGATTTTCCTCCTTCCAAACATCCTCATAAAGCCTGCTTAGCATCAGGACCAGCACACACAGAGTGTGGCTGATGCTGAAAATCAAGTGATTTTTGGAAATCCCTCTTTTCCTTTGCTTTGGGTGAAGCACTGCTGTTCTGGAATTTACAGCGTAGGAGACCACAATTTCCCAGGGCAAACACAAAACAGAAACCCATTGGAAACAAGGTATCAGGAGCTCATGTGCTCACCAAAATGTTGGTTTTCACATGAGGTAGTTCCCTCCTGCAGTGTCCAAGGGCTGTGGGGGATCAGAGCCCTGTGCTGTGGTCCCTTCATGTTGGTGGCAGCTGTGGGGGCAGGGCTCAGCTTTCAGGGCTGATCATTGCCCTGCTGCACTCAGAAGGTGACCCAGTAACATTTGCAGACATTTCTCTACCCCTGTCCCAGTTTGGGTCTGGATACCACCATTTTGGGATTTTTGCTGTTCTGTCCTGTGCAGAGGCCTGGAGCACTGGAGGAGCTTGTCCTTGCCCTGGACCAATGACAAGAAAATCAAGCACCTCAAGAGGAGAGGAGAACATGGATTGATTGATTTGATTTCAGTCTGCGCTGCTTGCACACACTGAGGGCTCTTTGCAGCTGTCTGAAAAATCCACTTGATGAGAAAATACAGAAACAATTAGGCACTTACTGCTGTTTACTTTTGCAATAGGAACAATTGATCCTTCTTCCTTTGGACTTCCACCTCTAACCCTAATTCCTTGCTCTGCACACAGCCAAGCACAGTTCAGACAGGGGGAACAGTAAGAGAGATTAAGATTCTGGACTTCAGTGAGAAACATAAATCAGCTTTGAAATAGTCACATTTTTTGGCCTAACTAAAGGAAGTCATCTGTACAAAACAGGCTATGGCCACTTTCTTTGTTGTAGCAAGAAATATGCCAACTTCCTGGCTGCTGAAAAATACTTCTTTTTGTTGTTTTTTTCATGACAGTGGGATCATGTAGCTGGCAATGCTTGAAGAGAGTCTTAGATCAGGGGAAGAAAGAGGCACTACAAAGGCACTGCTGTGGCAGTGGCTGACAGCATGGCCAGGCACAGAACCCCTCGGTGATGCACAAGAAAGGAGCTGAGTGGAGGATATGGCACAGGGTCCTGCTCTGTAAATGGAGCACATTGGAAGGAGAAAAAATTCCCCATGATGCCCCTGTTCCTTTGGGGCATATATTTTCATGGCTTTATTCTGCATTTGCCTCACTGGGGATGACACATTTCCCAACACTGTGTTACTGGTGGATTTTCTGGAGCTGGTGACTTCCAACTCATCCCTTGTTAGCTGGCAGGTGGGTCCTGGCATGTCCTGGGACAGGGACAGAGGCTCATTTCTGTAGGGGGATACAGTATGGGTAAATGAAGTTGGTATAGAATGTAATCTTATCCCCTAAAGAGTTGCAGTTGAGCCAATTACTAAAGGTTAGGAGCAGGCCTGATGCTAACAGGCCACACCTGCAGCCAATAAGAAGGGCATTATAAAAGAGTGCATTGGTGGGATCTGGAGTCAGATGGCTACTGCAGGGACTAGGAAGAGTTAGTGCTTAGAGGCAGTATGAGACTCTGGTGATATGGAATCCTTGCACTATAATGGTAATAGAACTCTTGATATATAAGACAACACATTTCCACATCAGCAGAACCTGTTCCAAGGCCTGCCTGGGAGTCTCAATGGAAGTTCCAGCATGGAGCCCTGTGCCCTGGGGCTGCACAGCTGCTGGCACAGCTAGCCCAGCATGTCACCTCACTTGCCAGCAGAAAGTTACTATAATTCTGAGAATGGGTGAGAAAAGTAAACTATTTGCTCTGCTTGAACATATATTAAACAGATGCAGCTTCCCCCTTTTGCCTTGCTGCTTCTTAACCCAAATCACGTCACTGATTTAGTTTATGCTACAGCTCTCTGAAAGAGTTGCATTGACTCAGCTGAAATGGACAATGGGAATGACCATGATTTCTGCTGGAACAAAAAAATTCAGCACCAAGGATCCACCTCATGTGTGACAAAGACCAAGAGAGACACCAGAACAACCTTTGGGATAATTGTTTTGTGTGTGAGAGGCAGTAATATGTTTTCTTTTTCCAGTGAAGTGAAGTTACAAAGTTACAATTTAAATACTTCAGGATTACAGAAATGGGAGGGGAAGTGCATTGGAGTATAAAACATATGAAATGTCTCATGGCAAAAAATAGCTGAGAAATGTGCAAGAATAACAGAACTTCAGCTTCACATCTGTTCTTAAATATATAAAACAGCTAAAACTCCACTGGACATTTTCTACTGACAAATCTGGACAGGCTGGACTTTATAGTAAAACTATTTTCTCTCCGTAACCAGCTACAGAAACTTCAAAGCAAAACGTTCTGTTCTTGACTTTGGTGTCCCGCTGTTTTTTTGGTGCTTAGTGTCCCGCACAACACTGATGCTAGATGAGAGGTTATTGCTCCAAAAGCTCTCCTACCTAAAGAGGGAGCATCTGCAAACACAGTGGCTGCACAGCTCAGTGGCTTTGAAGACAGGGAAATGCCATCTTTTTTTCTGAAACCTGGAATGTAACCACCTTCCCACTGGCCATGTCATCGTGGCTGCTGCCAGCTGAGGCTAAGGCTCTGTAAACAGAGCTCAGAGAGGTGGGGAGGCTGCTTTGTGCTGCCAGCACTGATGTCCCCTGCAGGGGTTACCTCAGCCAGGACACCAGTGTGCTGGCAGCACTGCTCAGTGCCTCTGCTCACCTTGCAGAGCACGTGCTGCTCTCCAGGCAAATCTCTGCTAGCAGAAGCCTGCACGTGGGCTGTCCAGAGCATCCTTCACAAACTGCTCAAACACACACAGACTCTCTGATTTTGAAGCTCTTTGTGGGCTGCTATGTTTTTGTTGTATTTCTGAATGGTGATGATTTCCCACTGAGCCCCAGAAAAGCATTGTAGGTTTATGGGTGTGATCATGGCTTGTGCTGTATCATTAGGTAAGTGAAAGGATTGCACAGGGAGGGCAGAACCAGGGTGATGTGAGTTACCAGGGGGCAGTTTGGCTCTGGTGCCATTTAGAGTGTGACCCAGATCTGAAGAGAGATTGTTTCATGGAGCAAACACAGTATGACCTGGTTGCTGGTGCAGTTAGGTAAGGTGTCCACTCTGACCTTCCCTCCCCTCCCCAAAGCCAATGACCAATCTTTACATCTACTTGGAGAAATACACATAAATATACTCATATATGTCTACGAATCCACATAAATATTCCGCTGGTCCAGTGAGGATCTTCAGGGGCAAAAGCCTCTCAGAGCAGGGTTGCAAGAAGCAGCACGCACCACCATGTCTCTACCCTTCCATCTGCAATATCCACCATGGAAAAGGACGGCAGTCGTGCAAGTGTCACTGCTCATCAACATCCCAGCACTGGAGAGACACAAAGAGCACCAGAATTCACTCTAATCATCTCTGTCCATTGAGTGTGGTTGCAGAAAGTCAGATGTGATCAACCTCAGAGCACGAGCGATTGCTGCAGTGCTTCTCCTTTGTCACGTCAGAGGCAAATCCGAGGCTCTGTGGATGCAGTCTGTTCCTCTGGAAGCAGTGCCACAGAGCAGCCTGCCTCAGCATGGTGAGTCTCCTCCAGCAGCAGGCAGCTAAACATTTCATTTGGTTTCTACCCTACCAGTGTCCTCCACAGCAGTTTCTGGTGACTCATTTAACAGGTGCTGCACAGGGTGTGCCTTGGCAATGGGATTATCCCACTGGTTCTGTAGAAATCACTCGCTGGTCATATGCAGATTAATAGAGAAGGACACCAGCTAATTAAGTTTTTGTTACATGCACAAAATGAAGGTCCTTTATGGGATGCATCTCATTTTCTAACCAAGCCTGTGGGTAGGATTTCTCTCCCTCCAAGTTCATGCACTAGAATGGGGAATTGAAATCTTTTCAGAAGAATCCCAAACTGGCAGGGGCATGGGCTTAAAGTCAGAGACCATAATTTCTGTCTGTTAAGGAGTTCAGTGGGCCCATACTTGGCTTTAGACATCTGGTTTATGCCAAATGCAACCTGCTCTGGGCTTGCAAACACGATCTGTTTGTGCAGGGATAAGCTGGAGATGAAGCCTGGCTCTCCACACTCGCTGTAAACAGATCTCCCAAGGTGGGAGTGTAAGCTGCTACATTTTTTCTCTTTTTTTTTTTTTTTTTTTTTTGGTCCTGTAGCATGGGTAATGTTTTCTTGGATAGAAGATCTTCTCAGCTAGCATAGCAGCGTCCAAAATCCAGCTGTCACACCGTGGTGGAAACCACAGAAGGATCCTGTCTCACTGAAAGAACTAAGAAGGAGAAAAGGATCCTCATGGAGCAAGAGGCGGGTTTTGGCATCCAGAGCAGACAGGAAGATGGGGAGCAGGCTGGGCCAAGGCGGGTTGCTGGGGTGATGTGGGCACATACTCAAAGAAATGGAGCAGGGCTCATCCTGTCCACAAGTCAGCTGAGGGGCTCTGCAGATGGACAGGCAAAGGCCAGGCCAATATTTCTGAAAAGGCTGCAGTGGTGTATTAATGCAGAGAGAGCTCTTCTGCTTGAGGAGGCAAACATAAAAGACAGACAAGCACTTTGGACCAAAACCTGTCATTTCAGAGTACGCCTGCTCTCTGGAAGCGTGAGGACCAGCACGCCTGGCAGCAACCACCAGGAACTCTTCCCCAAGCCTGTCCAAGGCTTGTCAGAGCACAGTCAGCTCAGGGCAGGCTCACAGTGGTGGGCAGGTGGGCTGCCATGCCATGCTGTGCCATCCCATGTGTGGGACAGGGTCCCCAGGGAGCAGCTCCCCAGCCTGCCCACCTCGGATGGATGTACAGTGCTGCTCTCGCCTGCCATTAGCACAGTTTAACATCATTAATCTTTCAGGAAAATTCTGCAGTATTCTAAAGCACACTCTGGCTAGCAAGTTAAATTTGTATGTTTAAACAGAGTCTTTTCACCTTTACACTGTGAAGATGCAGCACCAGTACTGCTTGCTGGGGATTTGATGATGTCAGCGTTGGGGACAGGATGAGGCAAATGGAAAATCTTCACCAGAGCTCGCCTCCTCTGCAAAATGAAGCTGAAATTTTCAAGCATACACCGCAAGGGCTTGAGCATGCAACTCTTGTGCCCCTCAGAGCAGTCAGTGTGAGTCCATGGACATGCTACACTGCTGGTGTTCTCTCATAGGTACTGAGGGAGGAGGAGGATTTAGAAATAAGGTGCTGGAGGTGAGTGGGAGGAAAAGGGAGAGAAGGAAGGTAGATATAGAGGGTATAATTACATGAAAACCTGCTGTTGAAGTAATTTTTTTTCTGGAAAATACTGCAGAACTCAACAAGGAAAAAACCACAACATGCTGTGAGCACTGCAGAGAACTAAGAGAAAATTGCATCTTTGCTGTACAATGCTATAATTACCCTGAGATCAGAGCAAGAAAGACTTGCTTTCAGTGGTCATGTTAGGGAGCATTTAAACAAACTGGACATATGCAGGCCCATGAGACTTCATGGGATGTACCCATGAGTGCTGAGGGGCTAGCCAATGTCACTGCAAGGTCACTCTGTAACCTTGGCAGTCAGGAGAGATACCTGAGCACTGAAAGAAAGAAAATAGTCCTCCTCTTCCAGGAGAGCCAAAAATAAGATCTGGGAAACTGGCAAAGAACACTAATGGTGCCATGGGCTGCATGAGACAAAGCTTTGCCAGCAGGTCCCCTCTCTTGCCTGGAGTGCTTTGTCCAGTTCAGGGTTCACCAGCACCAGAGGGACATGGACACACTGGAGAGAGTCCAATGAAGGGTCAGGAAGTTAATTACAGGACTGGAGCCATCTCTTACAGAGGGGGAAGCTGAGAAAGCTGGGACTGGTCAGGCTGGGAAGGCTCAGGGAGGATCTCACCCTTATGTATAAATACCTAAAGAAAGGATTTACAGGAGATGGAGGCAAGTTCTTTCCAGTGGTTCCCAGTGCTAGGACAAGAGGCAATGAGCAGAAGCTGAAAAGCAAGAAATTCCATTTAAACACAAGGAAACCATGCTCTACTGTGAGGGTGGTCAAGCACTGCAGCAGGCTGCCCAGAGAGGTGAATGGAAAAAACTGCTCCATCCTTGGAGACATTCAGCATCAACTGGACATGACCCTGGGCAATCTGTTCTAGCTGACCTGCTTCGAGCAGGGGTTGGGCAAGGTGATCTCCAGAGGAACCCACCAGTCTTATCCAGCCTTATCAGTCTGTGATTCCAATGTTACCTGGCTTCAATTTGTCATGATTTTTATCTCTTCAGTCAGTATTGATAGAATGACTTTTTTAGTGAATTGCAGCTTTTTGTTGGTAAGAAGCATGTGATAAACCAGATTTGTCAGCTCTCAGCCCAAACAGAAAAGTCTACAGCTCTTCAGAGGGATTAAACACTGCAGCTACTACATGTAAACAACAAGTCTTGAATGAATTACCCTGGAATAATGAGAAATTTGTAGGAAAATGTCACAGAACAAATAGAAACATTATTCTTACATGTTCATTCTTACAGATTCATGCATACAGGACTGTGAACAAACCTTCTGGGGAGATTCTTTTTCAAATTCAGTTTCCTTACCAAAAAGATTCAATTAAGGCAAACCCAGGACATGGAGAAATCCATGGAGGGATGGGAAAGATTTCCCAGTTCACCTGGGGTGTCAGCAAAGCCCTTTCCAGTCAATGGCCTCATGCTCCACCCTCAGGAGAGAAGTCCAAGCAGGTTGGGTCAGAGCTTGCAAGGGGTGCTTTGGTGTCTCTGAGGTGTGATCCTGCAGAAGCAGCTATTTCATGCTAAAAATATGTATTTTTAGCACAGCAGCTTGCAGCCTCATGCTGAGAGAAAGAAGCTGAGCCAAGGGAGGGAGGGCTGATGCTGCAATGTCTGTGGCAGGCAGAACAGATGCATAATTTCATGCTGAAAGAAATCACCTCCTTATACAAGCTGCCTCCTTTATCCCTCCCACCACTCTTGGTGACATTTTTCTTTCTAGAAAGTGAGCCTACCACATAGAAAAAGTAGTTTATCTTCTCCTTTTAAGAGTTGTTTTTGCTGGCAGAGCCAGAGCTCTTCTTTGCTTTTCATAGTTTCCCAAGCACTTGTGGTGGAACATTTCTAAACACGCTCAAGTGGAGCCCATCAGCCCAGTGACTGCGTGGCTGGGAGCAGATCCCTGCTGGGGAGAAGTGCTCAGCCTTGTCAGCCCCTTGCAGCTCTGCTGGTGCAGGGCCATGTGCCCCAGGAGCAGGGCAAGCTGCACCCTCTGGTGCCACGTGGAGCTCCAGGAGCAGCAATGGGGAGGCTTGGCTGTGCTTCAGCTGAGCAGTAAATGATTTTTGACAAGGAACAGCAGTGTGAAGTTTAGTCTTCTGTGCTGCACTGAAGTCATCCGAAGTTATGATCTACAGCACCACCCCACCCACTGAGCTGCTGCTCCTGGGAGCAGACCACCCAAACTCTCTCTCTCTCAGTGCTTTGCAGGCTCCTGCAAGGCCATGTCCATGCTGTCCTTGCACACTGGGGGATGGAGAGCTTTCCAACAGACCCTTTGCCATCACCCAGGACTGGTTATGTTTAAACTCCGTGCAGATAAAAGTTTTTTCTATTAATGCTGGGGGTAAACTCAAAATCTAAACAGGAGAGGGTGTTTTTCTGCCTTCTGACTGTCAGGACCTGCCCATCTGCTGGTTGTTGAATGTACAGAAGAGAGTCAGCTTTTATCCAGAATGTGGACTTAGCACCAGAATGTATAAATGGTGCAGCTGTCCAGCACTGACCAAGCTGGCAGGTGACAAAGTATAGACAGAGCAGGAATTATTTATCTCAATAAAGAGCCTACCCAGGGCTTTTCCCAGCACGAGGGAGAGAGGAAAGTAAATTTCAGAGATAAGTGTGAGCAGGCCAGAAGAGAGGGGATGGCACACAGCCCAGGCCCTGACTTGTGTGATTTTAACATGATGAAAAGTGTGAATCAAAAGGCAGAGAAGCACAAGAGGTCACAAGGCAGCACCTGAATTCCAGGGGACCTGCAGAGGGCTCACAGGGGGATGCTCTGTCCCCAGCTGCAGAGGCAGCCATGGATGCACCTCACCCTTTGGTGTGTCCCTACCTCCCTGCCAGGCTCCCAGAAAGTGAGAGGCGAGTTTGCAGGGTGCTGGGGGCTTGCAGTGGCACTGCCAGCTGAGGCTGAGTGACAAAGGGCAATGGGGGCAGCAAACTGCTGCTGTGGGCAAGCATCACACAGGGTACCTGTGCAGCAGCTGCTTGTGAGGGCACAGCACCTGCCCATGGGGCAGAGCAGCTGCAGCACAGGGAGAGAGCAAACCCCTGAGCACCCCAGAGATCTCCACCTGGGGGAAAATGGGGCTCCAGCTTGTAATGCACTGGTGTTTCAGATGGGTGATGGGCAAAAAGCTGTGTCTATCCTACGTGAAGCAAATTGCTTACAAATATTAAGCTCCATATTTACACACAAACTGTCCCAAGATTCACATATCAAAAAGCATCTCTCTGAAAGGCAGAGGGGGTTTCTCTTGTGGACTTTACCATTCAGAAGCAACCATTTTCCATGACAGAAGTTCTCCTGTTTTGAATTGAAGTGGATGATGAGAAAGTTATTTCACTGGCACCTGTTTTGTAATCCAGGTGCTTGTAGCAGGCTGGGTCTCACCCAAAGTCCATCAGCAGTGCCTGCTCTCAGGCTTGGTGCAGCACAGAGCCACTCAGTGCTGACAGCAGCCATCTACCTGCCTTGGCTCTCTGCTTGTAAAATACAAGTGGAAGTTCTTCAAGCTGTGTAAATGCCTTAAAAGGGAGAAAACATAATTAACACAATATTCATGCTATGTAGAAAACATCCTCTCCCTCCAGTGTTATATCAAGAGAAAACATGCTGTGCATTGTGTCTCTGACAGGTTGAGCAGCATGCAAACACTCCCATGGACTTTGCAGATGAGATAGGCAAAGGAGGCAATTGGGCCCTTTCCATGTTAACAGATTTATTAACTTCCCTCAGCTGGAATTTCCATTTCCAGGAAGAAATAGAGCACTTTGCCCAAGGTTTCAGATTGGAGCAAAACCCAGGTGTGAAGGGTTGGAGGTGATTTTCACTGCCAACAGCAAGCAGAGGAGTTGTCACTACCATCCCTAGGGACTCCAGATGATTTGGGGAATGCAGCTTCATAGGGAATCCCCGAGAAGGGGCAGTGGGGGGGGATGCTGAGAAGGTCTCTGTGAGCCACACATGCACCTTAAAGCTTCCCTGATTAAAGCTGCAGCTTCTTCAAGCATCGAAGATCATTATTCCCAGCTCCTAAACCACGTTGGATGAGCATAGAGCTTTCCATCTCCCCTCTCCTACAGCTGGAGAAGCGGAAGCTGCACGGTCCGTGCTGTTGCCCAAGGACTCTCTAACACCGGGGGATTTCCCGAGGCTCGCAGCGCTGGAGCCGCTCTGCGCGTCACGGAGCCCGTGTGGGCATGGGGCACAGCCCTGCTGCGGCCGGCTGCCGCAGGAACACAGCCCACGCCAGCCCTTTTCTGATCAAACATACAGAGAGCATGAGTTACTAGAAACTGGCCCGGTGTTTACCGCCGGCAAGCTGCCGGAGCTCACAAAAGCAGGAGAAAACCAAGTTTGTAGCTTGCTGTGTTCATTAGGGATGCGGAGGAGCGGGGATGCGGGCTGTGTCCCGACACTCTCGGGGCCGCTCTTGCAGGGACAGCGCAGCCCGGCCGTGCGGGAGGGACAGCGGGACAGAGGGACAGCGGGACAGAGGGACAGCGGGACAGTGGGACAGAGGGGCAGCGGGACAGAGGGACAGCGGGACAGAGGGGCAGCGGGAGGGCGCTCCTCGGCGGCAGCCGCGGCTGGAGGGTGGTCGAAATTCAGCTAAAAGTGTGCGAAACTCAGCGAGAAGGTACCGAGCTCAGCTGGAAGGTGTGCGAAACTCAGCTGAAAGGTGGGCGAAATTCAGCTAAAAGGTGTGTGAAATTCAGCTGGAAGGTGTGCGAAACTGAGCTAAAAGGTGTGCAAAACTCAACTAAAAGGTGTGCGAAACTCAGCTGAAATGTGTGCAAAATTCAGCTAAAAGGTGGGCGAAAGTCAGCTGAAAGGTGTGCGAATCTCAGCTGAAGGGGTACGCAAAGCTCAGATGCAAGGTGTGCAAAACTCAGCTGGAATGTGTGCGAAACTCAGCTAAAAAGTGTGCAAACCTCAGCTGAAGGGATGTGCAAAGCTGCTGCCTTCTGGCAGCCACAGCCAGAAGTGGCTCATGAAGGTGCAGCACAGATTTCTCTCCAGAGGCACCGGGAAAAGTCTCCTGCATTTTTTTGTCTTAGCCTGAGCCACCAGAGAGCATGTGCATTTTGCTGTTTCACTCGAGGGTGAAGTGGTATAGCCCCAGTCCCACTCTGATAGTGCTAGAATTGCAGGGTGTTGGACCACAGCAGATTTATTTTTTACTGATTATGGGATTACTCTACCTCCACTGATTAACTATGAAAAAAAATCTTGTATGTAGATGTGTATAAAATGCCTCATAAATATGAGGGAGGAACAAGAAAACTTTCATGAGCAACTGAGAAATCCAGCTTTGAACAATGTTGGGATTTTGAGCATCTTCTCAGCAGCACCTTTCCTGCCAAAGGAGAAAATCATGGGGGACTCCATTCCTCTTATTTTTATAGGAATCACACCAAACCTAGCACTTCTTAAAACAGCTTTATTTGGATTAGTGCATTAAATTAATGCATATAAAAATAGCCTAATATAACAGCAATTATTACACCATTCAAAACTAAATACAATCTTTATGCCTGGCAGTCAAAATATGTGTGATAAAGATTTGGCAAAATATGTTTTTTCATCCTATTGTGCTACTTCTTACTCTTGTTTTGGAGATGTTTATATGGAAAGATTAGAGTGTAGCACATGATCTATACTCCTTTTTTTTTTACTTATTTCAGCAACAAACAGTAATGGCAGTGTTAAAGAAGGCTATAATAACTTATTTAATTAAAAATATCACCATTATTTAAACATTTGAAGTAGCCATGCTCGGCTTTTATCACAGCAACAACGGAGCTATTTGTTGGATCAGTTGGATCAAGTTTCCAGACAACTTCCTGTTCTTCCAGATATACACTGGCTCATTTACAGGAACAGAGACCAAACTGGAACAGACAACTGGCTCACCAGACCTGCTGGCCATTCATCACAGCGTGATGCTTCAGCAGAGGACATGCTCCCTTTCCTCTTCCCTGCATAAACTAGTCTATGATTGATTTTTTTTTAGTGCATTTTCAAAGTTGCTGAAAAGATTTAGGACTCAGCACTGGAGCCTTTTGAAAACTCAAATTCATTTACATACAGATGCTTCTCTGTGTCAGAATGTGGTGCTCTGGTCTGTGTTGGCATGCATTTCACATAAGAGTGCAGCAACAGAAATCAAGATCCCCTCCCATAATTATTCTTTATGTCTTTTTTCATGATCAAGAACAATCAAGATCCTCAGCTAGGGACTGCTGTGGAAAGGCATTAAGCTACAGATACTTCCACAAACACTGTCTAGGGCTTTAGCCCTCCTAGAAGAGAAATCTCACCTTTGGGTAGGTATGCAGAACTTCCCTGTTAGGTTGGTTTTTGGGTTGGTTTTTTATTTTGAAATAAGCCTCACCAGCAATAAAAAAATTAGATTCAATTGAATTCTTTTGATGAGGCTGAAATAAAAATATCAGTTACCACCCACTTCCCTTCTGAACTGTATTTCAAGCTCAAATTGTTACTCATATTGTTATTTCAAACTTATTATCACCTGACTGGGTGTCCTTCCTGTATGAGACAGATTTTCATAAGATAACCAGTACAGAACCCCAGAGAAAGTAATTGTTATAAATGCTTAGGACTGATAGAGGGAGAACAGTTTCATAAAAGTCTACATTGTGCTAATAAACATGCCAAGGCAAAGCATGATCACAGACAACATTATGTCCAGCCATTAGGATTTATTTCCTTCTTTCAAAAAGAAAAAAATAGTACAGGGTCTGATCTCTGATCTTGGAACACTACCTCCAACTGCTTAAAATGTCTATTCAGCTCTCAAGACATGTGACAAAGAATATTTTTCCTTGAATGTGTGTGGTGAAGAACCTAAAGAAAAAGGTATGGTTTTGGCTGTAATGTTTGTCACAACATATATTTGAGCAATGTTGTAAGGTATTTCACATTTCTCCCACTGGTATGAGAAGAAACTGACAGTTAATTTAAAGGAGATGAATCATTTGGGGAAGAGTTGTTCTCCCCCAAATAGGAAGGTGCCTCAGCTTTTCCTATCTGTAGAGCAGAATTAGCAGTAATGCTGCTGTTTATGTAGGTGATGAACACAGAGGATCAGAGGGACAAACCTGGGAGTGAGAACATGAGGTGTTTGCGGAGGCACCAGCCAGGGGACACACCTGGTCCAGAGAGTGCATGACACCATCCAAACCTTCCAAACAAGAGCAGTCCCAGGGCCCTCCATTGCAGCACTCACATAGG
>NW_005054360.1:2435665-2456570 GCF_000277835.1 Geospiza fortis | reverse complement strand
GGAAAGAGGGAGAAACTTTGTTCTTCATCTTCAATAACCAGAGGCTTTCCTAGAAGGAACAGGCATCAGGGGAGAGCTGGTAGACTCCCATAAAAAGGCATGTAATTGTCCTGCATGATGTGCAATGGGGTGTGCAGCAAAATGTTTTCATGTGCTACAAAAAATTATGTTCCCAAAGCCAGTTTTGACTGAACAAGCAAAACCCAAACTGATTGCTGAACACGTTTCTGAAGCACAGACATTAAAAAGCACAAGGCTGAAAGAAAAGTCCTGAGCTAACCAAGTTAACTGTCAATTTCCTCTGATTTTTAAGTACATCATGTACATGTACAGCAGCTACTGCAAGGAACTCATACTGAAACAGCAAGACTGAGTATTTCTAAAGGCTTTCTCCTTGGCACAGAGACAGACTTTAATTGCAGAGCTTGGGTAAAGAGTAAATGAGCTGTTTAATGGGAAAAATTACATCTCCTCATACACAGACAATGTCCAGCTCTGCTAGCTAGACAGCAACTATTTGACAGCAAACTGTTCATAGATTACTTCCATCAGCAGAACAATTTAAGTTATATCAGAATAGGTTTTTTGCTGTCATGCTTCCCATTCCCAGACATCTTTGTAAAGTCTGCAAACAGAGATGCCAACATATCCCATTCTGACCTACATAGCAAACAATTGGACTTGTGTTCCTACTGTGTTATCTCCAAAATGAATCATTGTCATGTCTCCTCAAAGGCCTGGCAAGATGGAGATTTTCTGCTGGGAAGTGTCAGCTGAACCCTGCACCTACTGCTCTCATGACACCAACTGCATACTTTGTGTTTATCACAGAAAAGAAAAACATCCAGCAGAAAAAGGCTCAGCTTTAAATTTTACTCTTTGCCAGGAAAAACATGGGAACAAGTGAAGAACAGCTCTGAAAGCTCTAGCTTATTGAACTCCAAGGACAACAAAAACAACAAAAAAATTTCATCAATCTTTTTTGAAAAACAGAATAAAGATGTTAGATAAAAACACACACAAACCCATACATTGCACAAGTCTGAGGAACAGAAATGGCCATGCTATAGCATCATTGTTCACTATTTCTGCATCTGAGAAAAAATTTCAGGGATATGTCCTGCTGTTACTGGACTCAGGAGGAAAACAGTCTTGCTAGGAATGGGCTATGAAGATGGCAAACCATTCTTTGCATTCTCAGGCTTCACCAGTCTCTAGGTCAGCTTGGCAATTAAAGGTTGCTATTGGCTTAGGAAGATTAACCCCAGGGGAAGTTGTCCCTACCAGGAGTGAGCAGCTGGCAGTTGTTAATATTTATGGTCCTCTGCTGCAATGGTGGGTAGGATCTAAAAAAGTGCAGGAGATTTGGTCTAGGTGTCTTTGAATCAAGCCTGCATTAATCTATGTGATCTGAAGCTTCTCTCTTACCAGCATTTGGAGCATAAAATTCTATCACTTATGCCTAACTGCCACATACTTGTAACCCTATACATGTGGGATAAAATTAAATCAAGACAAACAGAGATGCCTGTATTCCCCCTTTATAAATTAAAAGGATAAAAAGCAAGTTTTTTGCCAGGACAGGGTTCAGGAACTTTGGATATCTAGCTAGAAAAAAAATTCTCTTCCCATTAAGAGATATCTCACAGAGTTTGTCACATATCCAAAGTGTTATTTCTGCTCTCTTCATTAGAAACTGTGTTTTGTAAGTGATAGAGACATACTATTCACACACCACCATTTACTTAAACAAATTATTAATCATAAAGTGATTCTAGAAGGCAAGAAGTGTTCCATCTCCAACCATGACTTGACAGCATTTGGTTTGACAATTGTTCTGTTTGGAAAATCCCCAAAGTTAAAAATGTTTGTTGGGTGAGTTGAAGCTGGCTGACACTGAGATTGGCTTTTTCAGGGGTTTGTTTTCTTACTTCTTTGGTGAGCTCTGTAGACTGGGGCATTTAGACATCAACCCTTCAAAACCATTGCTCTTTGAAATGCATCCTCATTTCAGTAATCTCTGCCTGCATCTGAGAAAGGGAAGCACCAGATATGTTATTCTTTATCTTATCAAAGATTTCAACAGCACAATGGAACACTCACTAACTTACTGAACAAATACAGAGGACATGTTTTTCTTTATTATTTATCTCATAGAAGAAATATAAAATTGATTGCTGCAACACACAAGATTGAAAATACTGTCTACATTAAAAAGAAGCACTAAAATCATAACAACATAATTGTAATGGGCAGAAGTGTTAAAGTGTGTTGCTAACTGTAAGCATTTGCATTCTTAGGATAACTGAAAATGGTAATATTCCAGTTTCATCAACCAACTGCAATGCGAACCCTCTTAAACATGGGGTTTCGAGCAGAACTGTAATCCCCAAGGTCTTTAATGTCTCAACAAAACAGATCATGGTCATTTCAAATGAGACCTTACTTTGCAAGCTCAGACATCAAGAAGTTACAGCAAACCCTCTTTTGATTGATGCCCAAAGATAATTTTCAAAAGGAACAACTATGAATCCCCAAGATTCACAGAGGAATTCTATATGTTTTAATTTTGGAATAAAAAAAATCTCTGCATTTTATTTCAGTTTGGAGTTGGCAATGCTTCTTTTTATCTACTGCAATGGCTAAGTACTCAGCCTCACATGTATTGGATACTATAGTTTCCATCCAGTATGCTCTCTGAAATCCCATCCTCTGTAAAAGTAGTGCACCACTGGACTACAGAAAATTAAGGCAGGAAAACTGGTTCCAAGAGACAAGGCAGTGATATTTGTTATTGTCAGACTGTTACATGTGTCATTGTCTCCTATGCAATTACTTTTGATAATGAATCAAATCTAAGTACCATTTATCTGATTGCCTGAACTACAAAGCCTCTGTATATTCTCCCAGTTCTCTCCTCCTCAAAATCTCTAGAAATCACTCCTAGAGAAGGACTTTAGAAAACCAAACTTCAGATAGAAATATTCAGAAATAATGTAAGTACTACAGCTCTTTACCCCAACAATCCAACTTCTAATACGTTTACTTTTTCTCTGCAGGAAAGCAATGTCTTTCCTCTGTCCAATATGAGAAAAGGAAATACAGAATTATGGAAATTGTTCTATCTCATGGAGTCAGCACCACAAATGAGAGGCTATGCCTTAGTAATTTCTGGGGCTTTTACCTCCCCTGTTGGGCTGTGAGCATAATACCTACAAGACATATTCTGGGAGTTGTTCCATACAAAATTCCTGTACAGGGCTGCACTGTTTACATTGACTACAAATCTGTATGCACAAGAAAGCTCAGCCTGGGAACAAAAACCTATCTCTGAAGTCATTCTGTGAAACAAATTGAACATGGTTTTCCCTGTAACAACAAGGGAAAACAGAACAAATCCTGAAGGGTAGAGCGCCTCCCTGCAAAAATTTGCAGGGATCTTCTGCTTTCTAATATAACAGACAGTGTTAAACAAGTCTCTTTACTGAGGAGACTTCCCAAAAATACATGTTCCATAAAGGTGAGACCCATCAAGTCCAGATAATTGATCCCTCTCCATGCCATGGGAAATGCAGTATGGAGATTCAGTCTACACAAGAAATGAAGCAGTAAAAAAAATTACATTGCAATGTGAGATTGCAATTGCACCTTCTGAAAACGACCTGTTTCTTGAATACAGCTGTATTCACCATTGCTTCACAAAATACTAGGGGAAGTGGAATACTATTTTTTACAGGTCAGATACAATGAAAAGACAATGGGAAGAGTGAAAAGAAGCAGGGAGGTCCTGCAAAAGAAAGCAAACCAATCCTCTGCTTAAAGAAAGTATGAGAAACAGGTCTGCAAAAGCAGTGGATCAAGACTTTCAACTAAGAGGATTTATGGGAGAAGGAGATTTTATCTCCAGGCACAGGTTAGCCTCAAATAAATCCTAACCCTTGTTTTAAACAAACTGACCCCAAGTTACCCATGATGTTTACAAGAATTTAGTAATAGAAGAGAACCTTGGTGGTAATTTTGTGATTTGCAAGGGAAAGCATTTGAAAGAGAACTTTCCAGTGAACAACATGACTTTATTTTGAAAAGCTTCCTCATTGTTGATTCATCATATCTCCAAAGCAGCCCAGCTGGAAATCTTAAGCTTTCTTCAGCTGAATGTGGCACGGGCCTGTCACTAGTTTGCAAGATTATTTAAATGGAGGTTCTTTGTCTACTTTTTCTTTCTCCAAAGGTACAAAATTTTGTTAAGCAAAATTATAGCCTGTACCTCTGGAGAGTGTAAAAAATTGAACTTGCAGATTTGTTTCTATGAGGGAAGACTTTCTGTTCTATGAACACAGTTCCTCAGTGACCAGCACAAGCATGGGGCAGAGTGAGGTTGTGCCTGAGAGCCTGACTGCTCTAGACTTAGAAGTGAACAGCGCCACAGATGTCTCAGATCCACATGGACAAGCTCTGCTGGCCAGCAGTGTCCTGTACCACACTACTGAACTTGTGGAAGCAACAAGCTCCCAGAGACACAGCACTGTGCCCTAAGGTGATTCTGCACCTGCATCATCATTTCTGCATGGCACTGTATTTTCTGGGGCTTTTCTGCCAGTGCAGTACACCAGTCTCTAGTTTTCCTGCAGAGCCTTTTAGGAATTAAGTTTTCATCAGGATTTAGTGTCATGAGGACTCTGTAAGCTGGATATGCACAGTGGCCATATCAAAGCAATCAGAATAATGAAGAGGACAACCATAACCCCCAGTTATGGCATGCTTGTGGACATGGATTGAGAAAAGGATACAGGGTGACAGGAACAAGAATAATAAAAGACAGGAAGAAGAATAATAAAATATCATGAACAGGTACCCACCTAAAATGTACAGATACAAATGTGTGGCAGCCTGGGGAACAAGCAGGAGGAGCTAGAGCTCCTCGTGGTGTTACTACTACTTGTGCTGTGGGAATAACAGCTGTGGTAGGAGGGTTTGCATGTGATGGATGGATACTAGTTCCTCTGGAAAGACAGAGAAAGAAGGGAAGATTTGGGGCTTTCTATGTCAAGGAGTAGCTTGAACACTTGTAGTAGACAGCATTTGGATTGAGAGCATGTTCCAGGATCAGAAAAAAAGCCACTAAGAGTGACAATGATGGAGCTGCATATTTCAGCCCAGCCCACCACAGTAACGGAAAGAGTCAAGCACTAGAACAGGCTGTGCAGTGTCCATCCTTGGAGATTTTCAAGGCCTGACTAGATAAAAAGTCCTGGTCTGATCTCACAGCTGATACCACTTCAGAAGGCAACTGGACCAGGTTCAGGGTTCTCTCCCAGCCTGAAATATATCAGGATTCCAAGTGTAATGAACAGAGCCCAAGACAGGAAATGTAGTAATAAGTCTGTTTTGTGACTGTGTCTTCACAAGCATGGCACTAGGATGCTCAACCAGGAGTCAGCTGTAGGCCAACTCTGCAGATTCCCTGGAAGTTATAGAGGAATGAGGAACAATGGCAGTTGAGGTAGAATCTATTCCTGCAGCACTTGTGAGCATCAAACATCTAGGAAAATAAAAATTCCTGGCAACAAACGTTAACTTTGAAGTTAATATCCCAAAGCGTATTTTCTCAGGACATGGAACTTCCAAATGTTTTCAGTTTCCCTTAACATTTAAGAGCCAGGAAATATGAGACTTGCACTAAAAAGTATTTCCAGTGAGGGAAAGGGGCAGAGGGGTAAAACTGTCTTTAATTCACTAGTGTTCCCTACCTGTGACCTCACAAACAGCCCCACCATATAATACAGTAGATCAGCACCAGTTTGAGAAGTAACTAAAACTTACTGCCTTGCTCTTGCAGAGACATTGTTTAGATGTTTCTGGAGCATATGAATGAGCTCTTAAATCTAGATCATAATCATAGTCCTTTCTTGACATACATCCAGCTCTTGTTTTCAGTGACAGAACCATATTGATGGTTTCTAAATATCTTCAATGTAAGACTGCTGCCCTCAGGAAATTATAATCATACCATCTCTCTTGATCTCATAAATACACCCCCTCAAGTCTTGGTTTTCTTCCCACAGGTGGCTTCCGTTTCACTCAGCTCTTCCCCAGATAAAACTCCTACTTTAGGGAAGCTCATGGTCAGCCCTCCACCTCCTCCAGCTACAGCCTCTTCTAGGAAAGCTGCCTGCTGGGCTTATTTACCTCACCAATGAGAGCTGATCCTTGCAGCCTCTAGGCTTCAGCTCCCTGCTCACCAGCTCCTCAACTAGCAGATATCTGAAAAAATAACCTGTGCATTCCACTGCTACAGCTCTGCTTTTGGCTTCTTTCTCATCTTTTCAGAAATTGGCCTGCAGCCGTGACAAGGGTTCAGAACTATTCCCAAAAGGGACAGGCAGCCTAAACAGAAAAGTGATGCTGAAAGGCGCTGCATGCACAGTAACCATAGTCTGCCCTGCCTTTTAAGGAATACTGAGCGGCTTGAACATTTATAACCATTTACAAATGAAGCTTGTGTTTCAGCATGGCTCAACCACATAACCAAAATACAAAACTCACAGTTATTTGTCTACAAGTGTCCTGTATCTATGTGTCAAAATTCCTATAAAATCTTTCCTACCTATATCAGTGGATCCCTGTATGATGCAATAGGTACACACTATAGGAATATAATGCAATTAGGTACACACTGCCACAGTTCTGCTGCATGCTTCTGTCCCTGGTAACCCATATTCTTATTATTACACCATTACCCATTTGGTTAATCTAAAAAAAAGAAAATTCCAAAGTACTCGAGTACTGCCCTAATCTTCAAAAAGCTACATAGTCTGTTCCTGGGTAAACTGCAGACAATGCACCTCTAGGTTCTGTAAAGATTAAGGGAGCAGCAGGCTCCTTACAGAATCTGTGTCAAGCTTGCTATCAAAGCTTTTGTGTTTGCATCAATAGCAAGTTACAATAAAATTCATACTAGCCTCCAAAAAGAAATTCTAATACCAGGATTTAGGTAGAAAACGAAGTTTCAAAATCAAGGCTCAATCTTGAAGTAGTTAATATGAGAATTAATTTCAGCAACCAAGGTAATGACTATGTGAGTCATAATTTAAGAAAACATTTATGAATCAGAAATGGACACATATAAGTATTATTTTAAACTCTGAATAAACTATTATGGAATTGACTGGAAGGTCTAACCTTTCAGTTTGTCAACTGGCAGAAGATACTTTTCCTTGCCCAGTTTTTACAAGTACTTGGAAGTATGCATTATTATTGCCTACAGTATTTCCAATGAATAATGTATCAGAGAAAAGAGAAAGCACACTTACAAATTGTTCAGATCACACCATTAGAAAAAAGTCTATACAAGACCATATCTCAGTGCAACATTAAAGAGTCTAAAAGCACTGAAAATGAGAAAGTAATCATAAAATTGATGTTGCATTCATATGATTATCTCTGAATACAGTAATTTCCATCATGGAATTTCTGTTAAGAATAAAGAAAACACTCTGTGGAACTGCTAACACTGCTACCATTTAGTCTAATGACATGAGTGGCTCTCAAACTGGACAGGTGAAATACTCACAAATGTACTTTTAAAATTTGATATTTGCCTGCTCTCCATTTACCATTTCCTTCCTTCTCTCACTCTCCCCCTTCCTCTGAAAAGACTTCTTTTTAAGTAGATGCAGAGAGCACTCAATGTTTCAAGTCAGTAAAAAACACTGACTCTGCTGGCCCAACTGATCTGGAAGGGGGACCCTCACTGTTCTCCTGAATATGTAAAAACCAAGGCAAGACTGGGGTGATTCTCTGGATCTCTGCATAGGACAGATGCCTCTGTGGGAATGCTTTGATGTCACCTGGTAGGCAGCAGCTTTGGGGAGAGTGATGAAGCAAGAAGGGCACTCAAGAACCCCTGCCTGAACCTGAAATACAGGTTTAAAGTGAAGCTGAAGGCAAAATAAGAAACAAGTGTGGGTGGAGACCAGTCCTGGGTAGAGAAAACAAAGGAGAGTTAACTAAAGACATTTTAAATCAGGTGGTAAACACAAGAGCAAACTCACTTTTCCAACACAAAACAGTGGCACTATCCTTGGAGAGCTGTGATGGTGCAATGCTTTATGAAACTGCACACCCAACTATCTAATTCCATTCTCTTTATTTTGTCTTGGCACTATCTACATGAATGGAAAACAACTGCAAAAACAGATACATGCACTTGGGTTTTACTGGCTTCCAAAACACGACTGGATTGGAACAGTGGTTCCAACACATTCATCTTCTTTCAGACTGTGGTTTCATGGAAAGGTGGTTGTTTCTTGAGCTTTTAATTAGCATATCATTTGTATGCTAGCCAAGAGAATTCCCAAAGGCTTTTTCCCATATTGCTCCTGTCAGCCTTTTTTACAGAAGAGTGCCCATCGAAGGCTACTTCCAAAATGTATCTGTAAACCTTACATTTGAATACTCTTCATTCATAAAACAGATGGAAAAGTGAGGAGTAAGGAGGAGAAAAATGTACAGAAAGAATAGACCTGTACAAAAATCATTAAGATGAAAACCAGAGATTGCTTGATTCTCCATTCCCCATAATAGAAATATTAAAATTAATGTTCTTTGGACTGCGTGTCACATTCAATTCCTAAAACAGAATATTAGCTATTGTGTTTCTGTGCTTAAAGTCATTTTCCCACTGCTTTTTGTTGACTGCTTGCATTATTTAACTTTAAAGAGTCCAAGAGGCTTCTGATTGTTTCACTTCCTATTCCTTTCATCCTATTCTTCATCTTGCTGGAATTATTTTTTCCAAATGGTATCAGTAGAGCTGCCAGTCCCCAAGGTTCTTTATTGATCATTTGCTGAGTTTTATCTTCCTTCTGTAAAATCCAGGCACTTTCTCTGGCCATAGCTATAAATTTCTCCAGCTGTGGCTGATTAACATTCTTGCTGATATTAAGGTCTTGTTCAAAGGGATTCCAGATATAAAGAGGAGACGACTCAGGCTTATTTACTTCCTTTCCCTGCAGACAGCATAAAGAAAAAGCCAAAGTTGCATATGTACATTATAGGCTGAGCAAATAACGAATCACTTGAGTTATTACATTAGAATTAGAAGTGTTTTGACCTATCAGAGAACATTTTACAAAACACCCAGTCATTATTAATGAAGTTAATTTTCTTGTCACTTGACTGCATTATTCCTGTTCTCTAAACCTTCTGAGTGGTGGTTTTCTTTGCCATTGCCACGTTCAACTTAGATATCCTTCAGGGTAAAGAACACACAACTACAGCTTAACCTATCTTTCTGGCCATTCTCCCATTTCTTGTCCAACAAACCTCAGACCTCACTACTGCAACCTCCTACTCTTAATTCCACTTGTGTATGGGCAGCATCAGGGTGTCATATTAACCTGCACAGCTCAGTTTGATAAAATACTGCATGCACTTAAACTGTTCAAACCATTCCTCCCACACTGTTCAGAGAGATCACAGTGCTGGTGTAAGTGAACAAGATTGCTTTGTTGGCTGAAATTCCTCCCAGTTTGGCCTGCTTTTAAGCACAGAGCTATTCAGGTCATGGTCCACTGTTAGGCACCTGGTATAGTACAACAGAAATAGCTGACAACGATGTAGTTTGTTATTTAAATGCACTTCCATTTCAGTGCTTATCATTTTTCTTAGCTGGCTGGTTCTGTATAGCAGAACCTCTTCCCAAGCTCTAGCAGGAATCCACCAGCTCCTGCTGGTCCAGGAAGTCTCTGTGTACAGCTTACATACACTTGCCCCAGGGCCAAGAGCACTGTCAGAGGAAGAGCAGCAGCCCAGATACCTCCCCTGACTAGCTCAGGCTCCAAAGGTCATTTTGCTTCCCTTTTTCAGGTTTAACAGCAAACTGAAGTTCTCCACCTAAATAAATCAGTTTCTAGGATCAATCTGCAAAAAGGGCTCTTTAGCCAGTGATCCACAATGCCCAAACAGGAAAGAGAACAAATGAGCATCCACACAGCAACATGGCACTGAAACCCCACTCTGGAAGCAGCCCAGCAGGAAAAGGTGTGAGTTATGGAGGTTACATTTTCATGTATTCCTATTATACCTGCATGCACACACAGATCAATAGGATGACTAAAACATATAAAACAAACTGAAGTGCTAGCACAGAATTATCATGCTATGGCATGCCTATTGAGCTGCAGCACAGTAACTGTAGGCTGATACAAACTGCAGTAGAAAACTGCAGTGTCAAAAGCATACCCAAAACTCAGCTGTAAGTTTTAATGTAGGCTCTGGTTGGGTCTGGACTCCCAACTTTAAATGTGAATTTTGTCAGCTCACAGGGTTTGTCACAGACTTTTGCTATGACAGACATTATGACATTTTAAAAGTTTTCCTCCCACAGAAGAAAAAGAACTTTGACTTTTTAAAACTGCCACTTTTATTACAGGGCTTTTCACTAAAATCACACCAGCTTTGCATCAGTTTCTGCTTTCCAGCATATCCAAGCAATGACACTGTAAATGTTCTTAATGTTATTGTAAGTTACTGGGCTCCAAGAGGAAAACACTCCTCCTTCACAGAAAGAACTCTGTTTCCATATAAATGTTTTTTCATATATAATTAAAGATGACAAAAAATGTTGCTTAGCATATGCAGTTTGTCAAATGGCAGATAGAGAGATTCAATTGCTAATGATGAGCAATTAAAATCCATTTACCTTTCGAAGATTTATGGAATTCTTTCTGAAATCGAAGTTTCCAAAATATTCAAAAAACTCACCCAACAATACATCTAAGGGGAAAGAAAAACAAGAGCCATCAGTAACATTAAGGAAAAGTTTGTTTTCAATATGGTCATAAAATAAACAAAAGTTATGAAGATCTGCTTACCAAGTGTTTCTGTGTTTTTTGTAGGTTTAATCTTCCTTAAATCACTAACAAATGAGCAATCATATCCTCCAATTATATGCTTGTCTTTTTCACCTGAAAGAAAAATTGTGGGCATATTTTGAAGTAATAAACAGTAAAATGCTATTGTATTTATAAAATTCAGATAACAAGCTGAAATCAAGACTACCATACTAATCAAATTAGGAATTCACAAGTGAACTTTTAGGTTAAGATTCAAATTAAGTGGTAAAAGATTTAAAAGAAAAAAGTCCATAGATAGGCAAAGAAAAAGCATCATGAGCAAATGGCACATTTTTAAAATCCTACAGGACTAAGATAAATGACATCTTTGTATCTCTGAAAACGTCTTATAAGTAACAAGCAGGGTATCTCTACAAAGAGGGCTGTATTACACACTTAACAGCACAACTCTCTGAGGTTACTACCTACACGAGGGTTTAAAAAAAATCAGTCCCAGAGTGTTCACTGTCTTCCTCTGAAAAACTTCACAGAATTAGGAACGCTCTTGTAAATATCAGAACACATGTTTTATGTATAAACATTTCTACAGAATTCTGAAGGAAATGTTTAAAATTATTTTAAAGTAACTGAACACAGACCTTTTCCTTCACTTCGAGCACTCAAAGCTTCCAAGGAATCATGTCAATAAGCAGAACACATGAGTAAGGAATCAAGAACTTGGGGTGTCATTCTCAATGCTTTCATACGATTCACTGAAGATAATACACCCTGAATGCTGTGTAAGAAACCTCCAGAACAGCTTGTTTGTGGAGGTACAAGAACTGTTTGCAAAGGGCCTGAACAGTCTCAAGGAAATTACAAATTAGGAGGAGAAAACACAACCTTTCTTTTAAGCTTTTGGTAGCTATAAAACAATTCATATCATATCATCATATTTTGTGCAGTTAAGTCTGCATAAAATCCTTAACTCCAGATACGTTCAAGTCCCTACAAGTCTTCTAAATAACAAAATAAAAAAATTCCAGCATAGGAGCACTGAACAAGTAAATTACATTTACTTATCTAAGGGACAGAAAAGTCTAACCTCTTTAAGTCAAATTAGTATTGTATTGAAAAGGGATTGATTTTGCCTTTAAAGATCCATTATTTTCACTAAAAAAACCATGTAAAACTTGCATATTCTCTCAAACTTAAAACACAAATAGTATTCATTAGTATTCAAGAGCATGAAGAAATTGCTTGGGTTTGTTTATCACTTTAGATAAAACAAATGTGCAATAAAAAATAAACTGCAATAAACACAAACAGCTGTGCTTACCTGCCAGTTCTTTAAGCTGGTCTAGTGTTGGAATGATAGGTGGCGATCTCCTCTGCAGAAAAAACATGACCATCATGGTCAGGGAGAAGTTTGTAATCCAGGTGCCAGGAGCACTGTTTGTGAGCCCGTGGACACGGGCCCAGCACCGGATGGTGAACACCAACGCTCGCACACGGGAATCGAGGCAGCCATAGATGTACAGGAGCTCTGAACTTCTTATTGCAATGCTGCAGAGCAAATGGGAAGACATGTAAATTCTGAGAAAATTATAAAGTATCAGGTGCAGTGTTCATTGTTCATTATAAGAGAAGGACGCTTTCATAAAAAAAAAAGTAACATTTATACATTTTAAAAAATAGAAGAGAATTGTAGAATAGTAGAATGGTTTGGGTAGGAATGCCTGGAATTATCCAGGATTAAATACCTGGTAGTTTTTCATAGCAAGAATTATACAGTTCTGGGTAAATAATATGCATTTGCACTGTTTCCTGTTTCCTCCATCCACATCACAGTGGCAGGAAAAAAAAACCCCAAAATAAAGAAAACACCATCAAGTAATGTGGAGTCATACTATGCAGAACTGAGGTGAAAAAACATAATTCAGCCATAATTACCTTTGGTACGTTAGGTAATATCTCTATCCTAACATATAATAAAATTCAACTAGAACATCTTTTACAGCTTTTATCTAAAAGGTAGTAAAATGCTGCACTGAAAAATAATCTAAGTGCAGAGACACAAAGAAATCCGCAAAACAAGTCAGTTTGGTAATTTTCAAATGATTAGTGCTTAGTTGAGCTGAAAAAAACAACTAATCTGGAAGGATAAAGGTTTTCAGATGGATCAGTTTTTGATCTCCTTTATCACGCTGTTACACAACCATTCATGTATTGTACAAATGGGAGGGCAAGAAAAAGTAGAAAAATAATGGAAGTACAGTATGAGAGCAAAACTTACTTTGGTTTAGTTTTAGCCTGAAGTGCTAAAAGATGTTCTAAAAATTCAGCATAGTCTTTTGAGCACATTTACTAGGTCAAAATTTTGTAACACCTGGACTTCTTAAATTTCAGCTGTGAGATGCTGTAGGGTGTCCAGAGAGATGTGTTTCTAGTAAAAATTA
This sequence comes from Geospiza fortis, assembly GCF_000277835.1. NCBI lineage: Eukaryota > Metazoa > Chordata > Aves > Passeriformes > Thraupidae > Geospiza > Geospiza fortis. The sequence continues at coordinate 2,443,273 of NW_005054360.1, read as the reverse complement.
TAACAAGACAAGACATGCAGTCCCAACCAGCCAAACTATCAGCAGTGGAAGCTTGTACAGAACTACATGCTGACTTTCACTGTGGCTGCATATAGAAAAGTAAGTTCATTGTAAGAAACTTGTTCAGTATTGCCTTAACAGCTCCTGCATGTTCTGAAACAGAACTTTGGGTAATTCAGAAGTGTATCTGATCAGATTGTATCTGATGCAGAGAAGTCACAAAACTGCACTAAAACACGTACCACAGAAACACAAAATAATCTGAGTTGGAAGGGACCCACTAGGATCATCAAAGTCCAACTCCTGGCCCCGTACAGGACAGCCCCAGAAGTCACACCCTGTGCTGACAGCATTCTTCAACTCTGTCAGGCTTGGTGTTGTGACCACTTCCCTGAAGAGCCTGTTCCAGGGCTCAAACCTTTTCCCAATATCCAACCTGCATCTCCCAGACACAACTTCAGGCCATTCCCTTGGGTTCTGTCACTTTTATCCTGAAGAATAATCGCTCATATTTTTATATTTTCCAACAACAATGCAAAGGGTCAGTAACTCATTTTGGGCTATGTACACTTATGCCAGAGCTGTTTACTGCGGTGAGGGGGTGTTTCTGACAGAAACCCAGGAGAGCAGAAGCCCAAAGGGGCGACGCGGCCATTCCTGTGTCACGGGGGGCCTGGGGGGATTCCTGGGCAGCCGGCGCCCCCTAGCGGGCAGTGCTGCGAGCGGCCCCGGGAACGCCGCAGGCTCCCCTTCCCCGCGGGAATTCCCTTGGCATCAGGGCATCTTCCCAGCAAACAGGGGTATGCAGGCCTTAAGAAGAAGGAAAGGACACCAAAATAGCTAGAAGCAAAATCCCTAAAAATTAACATTCTGGAGCCGCTTAATCTGAAAAGTAATCAAGAAAGGCTGTGCGTATGCCATGGGGAAGTAATGACTAATGAACACTGACTGCCTTCTTTCCTGTTTTATAAGCCAACCTTGTTCCATAGACTGATTTTTGAGGCTTCAGCTAGCAAGTATTTCCTATGCTGGAGAAAGACAACTTAAGTACATTAAACTCTAACCTCCAGAAGTCAAAAAATATCCTTTTTACCTTCAGAGCCAACATTCACATTTATTAAGAACACAGAAAAAACAGTTGATATTACAGGTTTTCAGAACACTTTAAGTACATCAGAATTCTCTGTAAACTTTTTAAAACCAGGTCTCACCTGTTGCTCACTGACAGATCACACTGGAATCCTGTTGGCTGATGGGAAAACTTCACCAGAGGGCAGCGGGCATTGAGGATCTTCTGTACATTTGCACACCCAGGACCAAAATTATCAAGGCAGTCACCAATCACAGAGAGAATTCTCTGAGTTGCTAATCTTTCTGATGGTAATCTTTTCATCTGATACTCCATTTCAAAGGGACCTTTTTTCTAACACAGAATTTTAAAAGCAAGCTGTTAGCTCTCAAACAAAAGAGACATTTAAAAACACTTCTGAAAGGCCACCGCAATTTGCAAAGGAGTTTGTACAACTAAAATTGAAAGACAAGAATTATTCAAAGCAGTCCACAGAACTTTAAATAGGTAAAAACATATTGCTCTCTCTTTTACATTCTTTTCTGGTGATTCAATTTTTCCAGGCTAATAGTGATCAACTTACTATAAATCTACATGTTCAAACAGAAGTGTAATAGTACTAGATCTCATTACTGGCTAAAAAAAGGTAATTCTGGAATTACCAGGAGAGCATAAATGCTCTGACTGCAAAGAGGAGCATACAATTACAAGAGGGGCAACACAACCAAACAATGAATAATTTCAAACTATTGGTAATTCCATGTCAAACCCTCAAAGAACAATGCATTACTAGTAAATCAAGTGTAAGTAAAAGTAAAAATGTGTAAGTAAAGTAAAAATGTGTAAGCAGTGTGAGTAAAAATGTCTTTTTCATTTTAAAAAGTATAAAATTCAGGATGCAAATTACTTAAATTGTTCAAAATTAAGATACAATTCTGGAAGACTTAAAAAAAATACTTTATGTCACATATCGTTTCCCTGAAAGACAAAAATATTGTGAAGACATATTCTGACATCAGAAATTAACTTCTCTGTAGGTCTTCATATTTTGATTTGCACTATTTGTAGTTTTTACCTCAATAAAATACCTGTGAAATATCTGTTTTCTTTATAGTCTTGTGTTTTTAACACATCAGCTAGTTTTATTTGCTAATCCTATACTTGACACTGACTTATCCTCCCCCTTGGAACATGTCATGGGTGAATGCATACTGTACAAATAAAATTACAGTGATGTAACAGTAACTGAGATACCGAGTGCCTTACTTTTGTTGTCCACACATTAGTGACCTCAGACAGGTGAAACAATTCAGAAGTTATGGACCTTGCAACCTTTCCCATAAGGTCAGTTCAGGGGCTGAATTTCTGAGTCTCTCTGGCCATCACCGAGGTGACTGTTCCCAAGGGGAGTGGCTCTCCAGCCAGCACCATGTGTGGTGGAACATGCCAGGACAGCAATCCCTAATCCCATCAGGCTGTGGGCTGCATGCTACATAGGGCTGGCTCTAAGTGAAAGGAGCCTGTAACTATCAACATCGAGGCACTTAACAGGAAAGATAAAGATGGGTTCTCAGCTGACCTGTAGGTGGGCGGGTGTTTATATATTTGTGACAAAAACCACAATGGGCCTTTCCAGACAGCACCTCACTACTTTACTCAAAAACTGAATGAAGATTGTTTTATAAAGTAGATATTCTGAGCAATTAAATGAACCTTCATATATTTATATACCCTCATATACCTTCAAATAACTTTCATGCTAACTAGGGGCTATGAAGAACTGATATGCTTGCCTCAACCCTGTGTTCCTTCCCCAAGTCTTGTCATGTAGATGGAAACAGCAAATATGAAACTATTACTATTATTAAAAGTAAATAGTTACTTTTTAGTAAACTGATACAGTAACCTAAGGAAGAAGCACAACAGTTTAACAAAAACTGCTACTCTAAAGCATCACAGAACCTTGTTTAAAGTCATTCACTAATCTCCCAAACTGGCCAGGGGTTAAAAATGCCCTATCTGTGGTCTAGCATCCACTCTTGGTAAAGAATGTTCCCATTTCTGCCCCTTTTCCTAAATTACAATTAGTAATCAGCTTGCCACAAGGCTCAAAACCAGTTATTTCATGTAAATAGGTGCTGAAATGCCTGATCCTCCTCATTGCTGGCACCTCCTGAAGGCTACAGAAGTGAAGAAATCAGAACATAACTTTTCCACTGCTGCTAAATAAATCACCTTGTAACTAAACCTACCTCCCCTCTGTCTCCCCAGAGTAATAAGCCCCTCAGCTATTCACAGGTAATCACAGCTGCTCACTCAGGATCAAATACTCTACATTTCACAACAGAACTTCTATCTCCACAGAGAATACATAGTAAAGAAAACAGCTAGTTACCAAACATGCTTTGAAAATAGACATTTTATACTTAAAAGTTATTCCTTCAAAATTTAGGAGGCAACTTCATTGATTAAGCATAAAGATTTCAACATTTCACACACACGACAATCCTCCTCTTCAGCTGACATATTTGCTTTCATTGTGATTTATCACTGCAGTAATACTAAAAACAATATACATTTGAAGGATTATTTCTTTAAAAGTAACTTACACAGCAATATACAAATTGTACAGAAAAGCTGAGAGAATTTTCAATCTTCAAAAGTTTAAGCCCATTGTCTTCTAAGGAAAAAATTAAAAGACAATGGGCTTAAATTTTTTCCCAAACTTCAACAGTTTTTCCTGACAGCTTTTTCCCAAACTATCTGTCACCATACAAGTAAAAAGAAAGGTTTTCACGAGAATCACTTACTTGATTATTCATTCAGAATCTGTGACCTGTAAGTATTCACCATGACTATCCCATGTCCTGAGCTTTCACACCTGCACACACTCAATATGTGCCTATAGATATATATACTGCCCAGTACATAATCCAGTAACTTCCCTGAAGCATAAAGTCATCTCTTTAAGGTAAGGAAAAGAACATGACAATCCTCCCAAAACACAGATGTGCACACGCACAAACTTACTTTGCTTTAGGACATGGAGGACCCTAAAAAACAAAGCCAAGCTTTAACAGAGCATGGCTGAAACACAGAAGGTACAGAGAAGAAAACATGTCAATAGAATAGGAAGGTCTGATTCTGCTGAAACAATCTTGGAGGATGAGGGTTTTCTTCATAGTGAAATTCACCCTAATAGTGCAAAGTTTACATAAACACCAAATAATTTTCTTCCTATTGCAAAGAACATCTCATCCACATCACAATCAGTTTTTGAAAGTCTTCAGATCCAAACATTCAAATAAACTTGTTCACACTCTATAGTATGAACCCATATAAAATCTAAATAAAAATAAACTCATTCCTGTGTGTGAAACAGCAAATGAGCTGCTCTGTTGAAGAAATCCAACAAACTGAGGATGCACAGCACAATCTTACCATTTTTGTAGCATGCCTTCCTGTGTCACGGAAGTCCAAAAACATGTCCACATCAGATCCCAGTTTGCCAAATGTGTTGACTGAAGAGCCAAATGGCTTTACTGTGCTGTCAGGGAAATAGGCACGTGCAAAATCTCGAACCAAAGAACAGGCCAGAAATCGCAGCCTGATGTTTTCTTCTGTAAGCTGATACTCATTCAGTAGAATGTACATCTGACTGCTTATCTAGTTCAGAAAATAAACACCATAAAAATACAATGACCCATCTTCTATTAACATATATTTTCATCTATTTAATATCAATGCAATTAGGTTATTTTTCAAAACTTCAAAAAGGTTTCTTTCACACAGAAAAATTATTCTCATAATGAAAATGAATAATTTCAGTTATTTACTTCAGTGTAGGAGAACCACTCACATAAAATGCTAATATGTTACCATTTTAATAAAAATAAATAGCTTTATAAGTTTCACATGACCACTTGCAAATCTGAAATGAACAAGCCTTATTTTTAATTAAGAGAGATCTAGAAACCTCTACTTACACTGTCTGCAAGACAAAGCTTTTCAATAAGGTCTTTCACTGGAATGTGACTCTGAGGAGAGAGGTGAAGTGGTGTCTCTTCAACATGTTGACTCACTGGGTTTTTCAGTGTGAAAGTAAAAAGTCTTGATTTAAATGGGACAACATGATGCTCTGAAGCACTTGGGATCCCAACAGCATCCTGCAATGAGGTTATGCTGCTCTTTTCTGAAAACTCTATTAAAGCACTGATGCCCTAAAACATTAAGAACAGAAATACAGGGTGAGATAAATGCATATAATGCTTGAACTCATTGCACAGATATCACTCAGATGTTCCTCGGGCTCCTGAGACAGATTAATATGACAGCCCTGAAGCCAAATGCTAGGTTCCATGTCTCAAAACATTTTAGATGCTTTTTCACAAGAGGTTAAAAGTATTTAAGATGTGCTATTCTTGGAAGCAAGCACTAAACATAAAAGTTCAGAACTATATTCATCTTCACAACTGAAATACTCAAGAAATACATAAAATAGAGCTACCTCTATTGTCAGAACAATGAATGGTGCTATGTGAAAGTTTCAAAGATTTAGTGCAAAACAGGTTGCTGGCTATTCCTTAGAGGTGTGGCTTGCCTGACTTATGAACAAAAATCAACTGCTCAGCAACTTGTGAACATTAGCACAGATAAAAACTGATTTAATATAATAAGTGTATATAATTTGCTTAACTTATGTATGAGGCCTTAACCAAATTTTCCTTCTGGTATTTCTTTTCATCTAAGTCTAGATTTTAGTTGACATCATTAATTACTTACACGATTTTCAAAAAAGAAATGACTCTTAACATTCCCATGACTGGCTAAATACTGCAATAATTTTTTTTCATTAAGTTTTGATGGGCACTTAATTAAAACAGTCCGTTCAGCTTGATCCAGTCGTTCTGTCTGGACTTCAGCAAATGTCTTCTTTCTGGTACTGACTTCAGCATCTGTGAGAAGAAACAAGCATCAAGGCTTTTCTATGTGAACAGAAAGATGTGTGGCTGATTTTAGTACACTTAATCCCTTCCTATGGATTGAACAACTGAACAAAGGTTTGTCCTGGCTCTCCAAGATCATGACAACAAAAATGAAAAAAATGAGGAACGAATGAAAGAAATATAATGCATACATTAGTAATAACAAGGAGTAGGAAAGGTAGGAAGAAGACAAAACTGACTTCCTTTGGTGCACAGGAAACTTCATAATACAAGGAATCTTTTACTCTTTAATTTGCTGCTCACCATCAAAAAACTTAGCACACCCATAAGAGTTAGGAAATGCCAGCTAGGCAGTGAGGCAGCTCTAGACCTTTGGCAAGCTTCACTGAAATGACAGTCTCTCTTAAATACCACGAAGCCAGCACTTCGGAACAATTCAACACTTGCTATTTTTACAACTCAGCACCTTCCTTTACGGTAAACACCCACTCAAAATTTTCACTTAATAATACACTTTCATCTACTCCAGTATAATAAACCCACAGAGCAGTCATATCTCATCACACTACTGCCAATCTGTACTGCTGCTGACAGCCTCCAGAATTCACATGGAATCGAGACACGCTGAACATCCAGAAACATGGAACTTTTTTCCTCTTTGCATACAAAGCGGCCATCTCCCAAATCTGAAATCATGATCATTTCCCTGCATAGCTTTCAAACTAATTCACTAACCACATCACATCAGCAGAGCCTGTGAAGCTGTTGCCTGTTAATATTTCCCTTTTGTCATCTGGATTGGGAAGCTGGGGAGCATTTCCCAGCAGCTACCATCTGCCACAGGGATATTCAGCAGAGAGCACTTTATTCTGCTTTTGGTTTTGAAGAACTCATGAGATATTGTGGCCTCAAGAAAACCTTTAAGTATCATTACATGATAGTTGTATTACTTGATACTATTTATTTTTAAAAAATCTTTCATTTTATAACTTCACTGAGCTCTCACAGCATTATTTACTGTTGTAAAAAATAACCACAGTAGTTCTTTCCACAGGCAAGTTTTATATTAGCATTTTTTATCAGAAAAATAAGGAAACACTTTATGAAGATGATAAATACCACAGTTTCCATGGAAACTGAGAAGGATGAAGTGACCAAGATTGCAAAAAAGACAAGTCCAATGGATGGGTGACATGGACCTGCATTAGGCCAGAATGGCTGTGATTTTTGCCTGTAAATGCATGCACATGGCTGTACATGCTTAGCCACTACAGAGATGATGTGATCTCATAACTTCTGGCTCTGTTGTCCTTTACACAGTCTGAGCATGGCACCGATGCACAGCAGCCTCACTAGTTCTCGGCTTGTCCTAAAGACACTAAAGTGCCAGTCACACATTTCCTATGCCCTTTTGAGGGGTCTCTCGGGTCACTTGGTTCACCTCTAGCTGTATCTACATTTAACAATCCGCGCCCCGGGCACTGACAGCGGACTCTGGCCCCCTGGGCTGCAGCCCCAGACGGCACAGGCCGACCTCACCGCCCGGCCGGGCTGCCCGGGCCCTGCGGGGCTCCTCACGCCCAGGACGCGGGC